>NC_052311.1:27748872-28348872 GCF_016432855.1 Salvelinus namaycush
GAGATGGAGAGAGAGAGCAAGAGGCAGAGAGAGAGAGATGGAGAGAGAGAGCAAGAGGCAGAGAGAGAGAGAGAGATGGAGAGAGAGAGCAAGAGGCAGAGAGAGATGGAGAGAGCAAGAGAGAGAGAGCAAGAGAGAGAGAGCAAGAGAGAGAGAGCAAGAGAGAGAGAGCAAGAGAGAGAGAGCAAGAGAGAGAGAGATGGAGAGAGAGAGCAAGAGAGAGAGATGGAGAGAGAGAGCAAGAGGCAGAGAGAGAGAGATGGAGAGAGAGAGCAAGAGGCAGAGAGAGAGAGAGAGATGGAGAGAGAGAGCAAGAGGCAGAGAGAGATGGAGAGAGCAAGAGAGAGAGAGAGAGAGAGAGAGAGAGAGAGAGAGAGAGAGAGAGAGAGAGAGAGAGAGAGAGAGAGAGAGACAGATGAAGAGTGGGGATGCATTGTTATATTCTTGATGCTTTCTGTTCTCCTAGAGAATGCCTGTGTCAGTGTTGTTGTGTTGTTGGAGCATAGTTTGGGGTCATGTCATTTTCCCTGTCTCTTCTGACTGAACTGCACTGAACTATTGCACAGCCAGTATGATTAGCCTTCTATAATTGGCCTTCTGAGTCGATAGACCCGACTTTTTCCATCGCCGCTCGCAACTTGTTTATTTGCACCATTCTTTTGTGTGTTTGACTGACTTTATTAATTTGTCAAAATTCTTTGCTCCTCTCGCTGCAATTTACAACATAATTGACTGTTTATGCCAATGCATTAGGCTGTATTCACAGGCCCCCAAGGTTCAAGCATCTCTTTTCTCAGCGCAGATCAAATGGAGTCAGCTAACCAACGCCGCTGAATTTTCTCTCGTAAGGAAAATTGGGCTGCATAAATCTTGATTTTAATCGCCGGCCAGTATTTATCTTTCTTCTCCTTTCCACTTTTGATGCCGCCATATTTGCCGGCTCATGTGTGAGTAACATCATACTCAGTGTGTGGGATGGGAAAAATACTATCCTACTACTTTTATTAAATGGAGATACCCTTTTGTAATTATGAGTAACAATGTCAACAGGAGAAGCTGTGAGGACTCCAACAGTACGAGCTGGTGCATGAAGCGGTGGAGCTGTGCACCGCCAAGTGTCTGTGATTGACTTTTCCCATGGACTCAGAGCACAGACAAAGACTCTAAAGGGGGTCCAAGCGGGAACGGCATAAAAAATGTGCCCAGCAAGCCTCCTTCAATCCCGAGAGAAAGGCTTGGGGAATTTGGGGCTCGAGGCAACATTCAGTATTTTCCAGACCCCTTTTGTGACCGGATCCACATTTCTTTAATTGTCAGTGACTCTCCAGCACCATGCATACACATCAGTCACAGAGGCTGCCTTATTTATTTAATCTGTTGTTCCCTCACTCTCCTCTTTGTTTTTGCTTCCTTTCTGATGTCAGGTATTTAAGCAGCCTGTCGGTTTTATAGAGGCCAGTGAATGGGCTTGATGGGGTGGACTCTCAATGGACAGCATGTGACCCATCTGCCCAAAACTCCTTTATGAACCCTCGCTCTTTGTTGTGTTGTTTTTGTTTGTCTGTGAGAAAATAGAGTAAATCTCACTTCATTGGGTAGGAGGTTACGGACTAGTCTTATTATGATGGCGCTGGGGATTTCATTAGCCATAGTCAAACAAGTCAACAAATAATAACTGTTGACCTTTGTAGTCTAGGAGTCGGAAACACTGGCATGAAAAGAGAAGTGGGCCTTGCTCTGGCTGGCAACTCTAAATGAGAGCATGTACATTTTAGCAGCAGCTCTTATCCAGAGAGACTTACAGGAGCAGCGATTAGGGTTAAATGCCATGCTCAGGGGCATATCAACAGATTCTTCACCTAGTGAGGTCAGGGGATTCGATCCAGCGACCTTTCGGTTACAGGCCCAACGCTCTTAACTGCTAGGCTACCTAAGGGGCTTTTCTTGTCAGTAGAAATTGTTTGCTGAACGAGGAGTCGAAACCTGTTATTCCTCTCGTCTGATCATCTCTTCTTCCGCCTCGAAAGTATGTTTTCCTCTCCCAATTGCAGGCAATCACAGAAAAGCAATCTCTTCAGTGGGCTGTGTGGGATGTGTCGGAGGACACGTCGGGCAGCAGAGACGGTGTAAAACAAGGTTCATTATAAAAGTGTGTGTGAGAGATGGTGCCTTCACGGTCCAGCACACACATGTTTGCTCAGAGGTGATTAACTGCCCCCCTAAGAGGAAGCCCTGTATTACTCTGGCTACTGTGTTTCTCTGAAGGGGGGGAGGGAGGATGAGGTTGTGTTGGGTAAGAGGTTCAGTCTTGGGAGTGAACTGAGGGAGTTTTGAAGAAATCCCCAGAACCAAAACAACATTGTCCTTCTTATCCACTTACCAAGATGGACCCCAAGTTCAGACAGAGATTTGTGTTCCTTGTACGGCAACATTTCAAAACCAATCTAGAAGTCAGTCCGACACCGTTTCTCTGACCTGTCTTATTGTCAGTGTCGAGCTAAGACAATGAATGGGGGGCTCTTTAATTGAAGATTAAGAGAGGCTGACCCCCAGCTGCTTATATTTCATTGGGCCCCAAACGTGCGCGACCTGGCCGCTGGGGGCTTTGCTGAGCCCCACTGAGTGGCTACACACAAAGGCCTCTGGGAATGCTACTGCCGGTGTCCCCAACTGTGTCCCACCAAACCTCCCTGGGTCCCCTGCCAGTCTGCGCCACTTCCAGCACTGCAATCATCCCCACATGTGGTGGCATTCAGCCTCCACCACCATGGCACACTACATTAGGCCCTGTATGGCTTTAACCTGGCCTACCTATAGCTCCAGGCCAGAGGGGAAGCTGGCTTGAAGAATGTGGTGGAGGTGGTGGAGGTGGTGGGGGTGGAAGGTTAATGAACCACTGGCTGCATTGTGCCATCTAGAGAGGGTTTGACAAGCTGAGCCAGGGTAATACGTCGGGGAGGCTTATCAGCACTTCAACAGTAGCCTACTCACATGAACAGGGTGTCTGTAGGGAGACAGAGGAGGCAGAGGTCAAGCCAGTGAAAGGCTGTAAATCACAGAGGGGGGCCGGCCCATAGGTCAGCCAGTCATGGCGATTAGGTGGCTGGGCGACTCGGCGAGAGAGAGTCGGGGGTGGTACAACACAGCAACAGTCCCTCTGGAATGATGGGCCTTTTTCTTGAGAAAAAGTTCTTTTTTTAAGAGCTGAGGGAAATAAACTCAAATGAGTGAACATCAAAATGAGAGAGCAGTGAGCCGTAGTGTGAGAACAGTTGGTGGGTTCGCTGCTATTTCTAATGCAAAGTCAACTCCAGAGTCTCTAATATGTGGATTTTTCATCCATTGTGGTTGCTGTTTCTACAGTATGGCTGTGGATGATCCTATTCCTCTGTGTAATACTGTATACTCTCTTTGGTACACTAGTAATGACTCAGTAGCTTCAGGCGTTGCGAGGAAGCCAGCTCCACATTTTTCTCTGTGTTAAATACAGAGCCTAGTAAAACAGTGCTGACCCAGACTCTGCAACACTTACACAATTCCCCACATGTTTCAGGAGTAAGTGTGCGTGGGCGTCAGCATTGTCTGAATTATCCCCACACTTCCTGGGGGGGGGGGGGGGGGGGGGAAACGATGCCTATCTAATTAGCGTAGTGTTCTATTTCACCATAGTCTCCCATTACCACCATCTCCTCTCAGCGTTCTCTAGCAGTATTCAAGCCCATCCCAAAACGAAATGGGCATGATGGTGTACCACTTCAGAGAGCCTGGACCCATAGAGGAGTACCCATCACCTCGCCACATTTACATCCACACACTCCAACGAGGAAAACCCAAAGACACAGATTCGAATCTCTCCTTCGTTTCCCCTTGTTTTTTATGAGGGAGACTAAAAATAATAGAGTGCAATTTGGACCAAGGCCAAAGCCAGGCTAGGCGTGCAAAGTGTCGTTGGATGATTTCCACTTAGTGCCGTGAAAGGGAAAGACTGCTGTCTTGTTAGCTGGTGTGGCATTGAAGACTTTCACAAGCCAGTTGGTCAACCAGAATCGCAATATTCCATTCTTGTGCCATAAAAAAAATTCACATAAAAGATGGTTCACATGGCAACACTCGCCGTGTGTAAATAATTCATAAATTAATAGTAATACGGTAATAAACAATACATTTTGATCACCTGGAGTGTTTGTCTCATGTTGCTCATCAGGGACCTTGGTCTTCATCTGTCATGTTGCCGGTTAAAAGGAGAAGGGAGTGGAGGAGGTGTACAGAGGCTAAAAAGGACTATTGCCTCTCATTGTGTATCTTCCTTTCTTTCTATATCTTTTCATATGACCAGAGATCTTTTCTTTTTTTCTATCCCTTTCACCTCAAAAAGGAAGAGAAAAAAGTTTGTCAGTCCCCTGTTTCTTTTGTTGTGCTCTTTCTCCTCCGTGCTCTTTCTACTATTATCCCTAATCCCAGCCATGCATGAGCGATCAGCTGTGTCCTGTTGTTTCACTGTTCTGCTCGTTTTCAATCAGTAGGGTTCCGCCTTTGTTCCTTCTCTTTGTCAGACACAGAAAAGGTATGGAGCGGGACGGGTCATGAAAACTCCTCTGTAGACTCAAGCCTTTGTATTCCTGATCATCTTTTTTAGATATGGACTCTGACTGTAATTAAGGGGGATTGTTGCTGTGATGTAGCTCTCTGTTGCCTTCCCCTGTTGGGCTTTGGAGACTTGGGGGTGGGGGGGGGGGGCTGGCATCAAAGCATCTTTTCTGGAGTCCAGGGGTCGCAGAACCAACCTGCGCCATGGTTTGATGTATGAATCCAATAAGATCAGCAGACCAGACGTCCGTAGCCTGTTGAAAACCAATACCCGACAGTCCTCAGCCCACTGAAGGCATGGCAGGTACTTGTACATCAGAATCGCTACCTGAAACACAAACAGGATTATGAAAAGACGACTGCAGAGAGATTTGGGCTCTTTCTTTTTTTTAAATGCAGCTTTGATCGCTTGACATTTTTGTTGGCGAGCTCACTAACGAAAATGATTGACATGCTCTTTAGACTTTAGCAATCTACAAAACAATGCCTACAGAAAAGTAGTTGACCACCACACCTGTTGACATAGCTCTGTATCCCTGCAAATAGGGACGTATGAGACATAACAGTAGAGAAACCACTGGTCTAGTGGACCATGTGACTGTTGGTTGGTGAGGTGATTGTTATTAGTGTGATCATGGTCCTGTATATTCTGTCTATCTGGGCTCAGTGGGGACAGAGGCTGAGACCCGTTCAAAAGGGACCGTTCATTGTTACCGGTTGGTCTGTAATGTCTGTGGTTGTCGGGCCTAATTAAAAGTGTTTTGGATCCGTCGGGTGACTGGCCGGGCCAACGCTGCGCAGGAAATTATGATCGCAAACCTCTTCCTGTCCGCTCCTGCACTTGGCACTACAAAGTGATCTGGGCCGCCATTACCTGAATAGGCCTGGAATGAGAGCAGACAGCCGCATCATCCCGGCTCTTAGTCCATCAGGGCCGTGCACAAGTGGCCATTGTTGATGCCAAAGACGGGATTAAGGAGGGTCTTCAAGGGAATTGATTTTCATGTGAGAACAATGCGGAGGGCGAGGAGAGAAGGGGCCCGGGTCCGGAGAGCCGCTTTATGAAAGGGGGCGCGCTGCGGCCAGCGCCGAGATTAAAGCAATCATGTTCTTTAGCTACCCCTCTCTCTCTCCCTCTCTCTTTCTCTCCAACTCTCTCTCTCTCTCTCTCCAACACCCCCTCCTTCTCTGCTCCGCACAGTCATATTACCCTAAAGAATGACAAGGGAGGAAAAGTGTTGAAGAGGGGGAAGAAATGGTTTACTTTTCTTCGCATTTCCTCTTTCGCTTTGCCTCTACAGAACCCGAGGGCCATGGAGTGGGTGGAGGTATGTGAGTGGGTCAGTTTGGAGAAAGCAGAGCAGCAGCAGATTAGGACCCTTCTGTCCAAAGCTACAGCCAAGGCCACAGTCTCATCCGTCTGTGAGTATAGAGCAGAGCAGTGGGGGTGGGGGGGGGGGGGGGGGGGGGTCTGGGGGAGGGTGGAGGACGGGAGGGGGACGTTTCTCTTTCAGGGCCAGTGTTGGGGGTGAACATGATGTGTCGCTGAGAGGGGATCATGGGTTACAGATGAAAGGGACGGCCGCTGCGCCCTCTGTCTTTGGCCGGCTGTGTGCAGCTGTGGGCACCATTGTGGCCGGTCTTATTTGCATACGTTTGGCAGAGGACTCCGGGCGGCGGTGGAGGACAGGGGGAGCGGCCCCTGTTTAAAATGGAGGCAAAAAGGGCGGGCAAGTTAACACCCCCAGTGTATGCACATACACACATATACTGTCTATACTACACAATACACAACACCAGAGAAATAAGCCTCAGATGTTAACCTACAATGTTGCTAGAACCACAGAAAGGGAAGGTGAGAAGACGTTGTTGAGTGGGTGATAAGGGCATGTCACCCTGATGTTGTAATGAGTGAGTGAGCGGGTGAAGGTGGGTGCGGGGCCCTTGGCGGAGGGACGGCAGAGGGGAGTGTCCCAGCCTGACTCCAGACAGGTTTATTGGGCTTGATGAGTGCTAAGCTCCTGTGCCTGGCCACAATGGGCCCTGTGATCTCCCTTTGTGGCTCATTGGGAAGCGCTGGTGCGCTTGGCTTGGCAGCCCATAGTAGGCCTCAGAAGCCCCAGCCCCCGTTCCTAGGGCGCCGTCATTAGACAGATTGTGAACAGGCTGCCTGGCGGCCCTGGCCTGGCCTGAAGGACCCACCAGCCACTTCATTAGGGGCATTATGGGGGGGACAGAGGCATTCTTCTCTACGCTTCGCCTGCCTGCCTGTGTCCAGAATGCTCAGGTCTGTTTAATCACATAATTCTCCTCAAGTGCCCGAGGAGACTGCGGCACAGCAAGGGCCCTTTTGACCCATGACAACACAGATTCATTTTATTCTTCTGGAATATACACTATATATACAAAAGCATGTGGACACCCCTTCAAATTAGTGGATTTGGTTATTTCAGCCACACCCATTGCTGACAGGTATATAAAATTGAGCACACAACCATGCAATCTCCATAGACAAACATTGGCAGTAGAATGACCTTAACGAAGAGCTCAGTGACTTTCAACGTGGCACCGTCATAGGATTCCACCTTTCCAACAAGTCAGTTTGTAAATTTTTTACCCTGCTAGAGCTGCCAACTGTAAGTGCTGTGGAAACGTCTACAAGCAACGTCTCAGCCGCGAAGTGGTAGGCCGCACAAGCTGGCAGAGCGGGACCGCTGAGTGCTGAAGAGCTTCATAAAATGGGTTTCCATGTCCGAGCAACCGCACACAAGCCTAAGATCATCATGCGCTATGCCAAGTGTCGGCTGGAGTGGTGTAAATCTCGCCGCCATTGGACTCTGGAGCAGTGTGATGGACAAATCTGGGTTTGGCGGATGCCAAGAGAACGCTACCTGCCCCACTGCGTAGTGCCAACTGTAAAGTTTGGTGGAGGAGGAATAATGGTCTGGGACTGTTTTTCGTGGTTCGGGCTAGGCCCCTTTGTTCCAATGAAGGGAAATCTTAACGCTACAGCATACAATTACATTCTAGACAATTCTGTGCTTCCAACTTTGTGGCAACAGTTTGGGGAAGACCCTTTCCTGTTTCAGCATGACAATTCCCCTGTGCACAAAGCGTGGTCCATACAGAAATGGTTTGTCAAGATCGGTGTGGAAGAACTTGAATGGCCTGCACAGATCCCTGACCTCAACCCCATCGAGAACCTTTGGGATGAATTGGAACGCCGACTGCGAGCCAGGCCTAATCGCCCAACATCAGTGCCTGACCTCACTAACGTTTGTGGCTGAATGGAAGCAAGTCCCCGCAGCAATGTTCCAACATCTAGTGGAAATCCTTCCCAGAAGGGGCAACCAACTCCATATTAATGCCGATGATTTTGGAATGAGATGTTCGACGAGCAGGTGTCCACATAATTTTGGTAATGTAGTGTAGCTTATTTAATACGCATCACAGAAATAAGAGGGAATTTGATATCAGTGCTGCCTATATTCGTTTTTTCTCCTTCTCTCTTTTTCCAACTGGCTCTTTGATGTCTGTTTTTGTTCGGGGACAGCAGCGCATCCCTCTGTTAGCTGGGCTTTGAACTGCTCTGGCAGGGGTTAGGGGTTAGCGTCCAGAGGTCTGGGACCGGGATGTCCTAGCTTCTCTCTGCAAGAGGGGTGACCTCTAGGACCTGAAGGGGCGGAGAGGGAGCGTCCAAACTCAGCCTCCCTTTGATGTTCTCTCTTTCACAGCAGTTCATTAGCCGGAGTGGCTAAACGTTTAGCTTGGGCGTGAAAGGGCTTGGTCTGAGAGAGCATGTGTGTCCAAGGCCCTGCCTTGTTGTGTCCCCAGTGAGGTCCTTTTGAAACAATGTGGTACTTGGACACAAACTTGCTTGGATAGGGTGACAGTGGGGTGTGTGCAACAGCCTCTTGACAGGAGCTTATTCAAACACAGAGCTTTGAGGAGGTGTTTGTACGGAAAACAAACCGGGTCAATTGCAACCAACATTGAGCATTGTCTCAACACGAGGTGATCTCTAATTAAAACCATCTACATGTATGAGATCGCCTGCAGTTAGCATTCATCAAGCCTCAATTGCAACCACTATTGGTCACCATATCAACCCTCCCTAATGTCAGTGTTAACTTTAAGTACTGGTTGCTGACACGTTTTTCAAACGGTGGGTATTATCTTCGGTATAAATGAAACCTAATATTTGAACAGACTAAGCACGGATTGAACTATTTGACAATCATTCTGTACAACTGAAATTAGGTGTTTCCTCGTTTACCAGAGAGAATCTACTGTGGCAATTTACTCTACACATTTGATTAATGTAAAGTTTGTGTTGGTACACTTACTTTTCATTTTCAATTCATTTAATCCATTATTAAAAACGTGTCTTAATACAGTATGGTCATTTCTTATCAAAAGGGGAAAATAAAGTATTCCTGAACTGTCTACATCTAAAATTGTTATGTTAATCAAGCTGAAGAAGATTGAGTTAATATAATCAATAATTTCATAAAATGATGGTCTCATCAAGGTACTGTGTGTCAAATTACAAATGACAGGTAACTGCCAAAATAAAGGAAACACTTGGGTAAATGAGGGATACAGAGTATATTGAAAGCAGGTGCTTCCGCACAAGTGGTTCCTGAGTTAATTAAGCAATTAAAACATCCCATCATGCTTAGGGTCATGTATAAAAATGCCCAGTTGCCCATTATTTTAGCTAATATAAGAAGAGATCTGCACTGTTTGAGCTTGGAGCTTAAGAATTTCACTGTACGCTGCAATTACATCTGTGACCCTGTGCATGTGACTAATAAACTAATCTAATCTAGAGTACTCTACTCTACTGTACTGAACTATACTGAACTAGTACTCTACTTTCCTGTACTGAACTATACTCTACTCAAGTTTATTGGAATCAAGTTTTTTACAATTCACTGGGTTTATATTCTTACAATAAATATTTTTGATTAATTACCAGCTTTGCTATTTGCAATGTTCCTGATAGGTCGATATTTCATTGGGGCCAGGAGTAGAGAATCTAGCCGCAGCTGTCTGGTATCTAACTCGTTTGACACAGTAACAACAGGAGATCAACTGATCTGACGGTTTATTCTTCTGGGTTTTTGGTTACAAGCAAGTTTGTTTTAACACACAGGTGTATGTAACCTCCCATTAATAGCGTTTTAAGACATTCAGAGCTAACTTGCAGCTGGGTGTTAAGTTCTGCCTGTTGATTTGATTGACCCAGCAAGTCCTTGACATTTAAAACATTCTTGATTTCACACTCGCTCTGTTGTTCGTCGGTTTGCAGCTTTACATGCAACTATTATAGCAGGGGAGAAAGGTAGTATCAAGCTGCTTATCTGACCAGATGCATTTGCAGCAGCAAGTCATTTCAAGTTAGTTTTACATATTGTTCCACAATCTTCATACCCACTTTTAATATCAATTTCTGAGGATATGGCTTTCATCAAGTATCCAGTGAGTGGCCAGGATTTCTCGCAGGATCCAATTTCCCCTTCCTCTTTCTCTCCTCTCCCATCAGCGCCCATAAAACAGTCAGGGCCTGAGTCAGAATGGTAGCCTCAGCTGTAACATGCTGGATTCATCATGGCTGGAAAATCAATTCTTTATTGCTGCACTTTGTGGATAATAATTTCCCTGCGTCTCAGTAGAAAAGGGCAAATAAAGCCTGTTTGTTTCATTTTGGAGCAGCAGTAAAATTGCCCCATGCTGCTGTCCAGACCTCGCCTCCACTCCTGGCCTTAAGTGCACAGGCCCAGCACTAGAGCCCCCGAAATAAGTCAGTTATATACTGTATATAGAAATAGTACGGCAATAAGTCTGAATTCAGATCAGTATCACTAGCCATAAACTTTCCCCACAGTTCCAGCAACAAATGTTTTAAACTATATTATACTGTATATACTGTATATAATCATAAGTCGTTAAGCAACTGGTGACCTATTTAATTTCTCCCGTCCTACCAGTACCAGATACTATTCTAAGCCCAAGGCACACTTCAATCATTTGTCCTAAAAAACATCAAATGATATTTCATTTCATGTTGTTTGGTGCTTGGTAGCGGGCGGAGCGAGGCTGTGGCTGGGTGTAGTTGATATTGAAGTGTTATTGATCTGCTATTGGCTGTACAGCGTACAGCAGTGTGTCCAGACAGTTCTAATCCCACAAGGCCTTCCAAACAATCGTTCTCTCATTTTCAGGTAACCTGCTCTGTTTATGTACCTGCCAAACCTTGCACAGCAGAAATCTCAAATTTGGAAAAGGAGAATCCGGAAGAAAAAAATAACTCTGCAAAACATTGGAATTTAGTTTCTGCCCTGACCAAACTAAAAGACTTGTTCCCGAGAAAGAGTCTTTTGTCTAACAAGCGTAAAAGTATTTTAGGAAATGTACTCTGATTTAAACATCCAGGCTTAACCTATTGCTTTATGAACAATGAGTTGCAGAGATTAAGCATAACATGTTGATTCATTCAGTCATCAGCTCATTTGTGCATATGATGCGTACGCGGTAGTGGTGCGTGGGTAAAATCACTGGGGAAGCCAAGCCCCCCAAAAATTGCCATATTACAACCTATGTGTTGTAATAATTGCATTGTTTGCTCTATAACCAGTTAGTTCATATGCCTTGACACCGTGATATATCGGCCTATGGCTGAGACAATAAGAAGACAGAGTGGCAGAATAAAATCAACCACACCTTTGTTTCATCACAAAACCAGAGAGCAATCTCTGTCCAGTGAAGTCCATGAAGCATTCTACATGTAACAAACCTACAGCATGGTCAAGCAAGCTAATGTTTCTGACATTTTCGGGCCACTAAACAGCTATTGATTTAGAACCATGGAAAGATACCACAAGTCAAATCTTATTTGTCACATGCGCCGAATACAACAGGTGTAGCAGACCTTACAGTGAAATGCTTACTTACAAGCCCTTAACCAACAATGTTTCCAGAAGTTTTAAGAAAAAAAAGTGTTAAGTAAAAAATAGATAAGTAAAAAATTGAAAATAAAAGAAACAAATAATTAAACAGTAACAGTAAAATAACAATAGCAAGGCTATATACAGTGGGTACCGGTACAGAGTCAATGTGCGGGGGCACCGGTTAGTCGAGGTAATTGAGGTACTATGTACATGTAGGTAGAGTTAAAGTGACTATGCATAGATAATAAACAGAGAGTAGCAGCAGTGTAAAAGAGGGGTCTGGGTAGCCATTTGATTAGCTGCTCAGGAGTCTTATGGCTTGGGGGCAGAAGCTGTTAAGAAGCCTTTTGGACATAGACTTGGCACTCCGGTACCGTTTGCCGTGCGGTGGCAGAGAGAACAGTCCATGACTAAGGTGGCTGGAGTCTTTGACAATTTTAGGGCCTTCTTCTGACACCGCCTGGTATAGAGGTCCTGGATGGCAGAAAGCTTGGCCCCAGTGATATACTGGGCCGTACGCACTACCCTCTGTAGTGCCTTGCAGTCGGAGGCCGAGCAGTTGCCATACCAGGCAGTGCCCTCTTCACGACTGTCTTAGTGTGTTTGGACCATGATAGTTTGTTGGTGATGTGGACACCAAGGAACTTGAAGCTCTCAACCTTCTCCACTACAACCCGTCAATGAGAATGGGGGCGTGCTCGGTCCTCCTTTTCCTGTAGTCCACAATCATCTCCTTAGTCTTGATCATGTTGAGGGAGAGGTTGTTGTCCTGGTCCACACAGCCAGGTCTCTGACCTCCTCCCTATAGGCTGTCTCATCATTGTTGGGGATCAGGCCCACCACTGTTGTGTCATCAGAAAACTTGATGAGGGTGTTGGAGTCGTAGCTGGCCATGCAGTCATGAGTGAACAGGGAGTAGAGGAGGGGACTGTGCACACACCCCTGAGGGGCCCCCGTGTTGAGGATCAGCGTGGCGGATGTGTTGTTACCCAGCCTTACCACCTGGGGGCGGCCCGTCAGGAAGTCCAGGATCCAGTTGCAGAGGGAGGTGTTTAGTCCCAGGGTCCTTAGCTTAGTGATGAGCTTTGAGGGTACTATGTTGTTGAATGCTGAGCTGTAGTCAATGAATAGCATTCTCACATAGGTGTTCCTTTTGTCCAGGTGGGAAAGGGCAGTGTTGAGTGCATTAGAGATTGCATCACCTGTGGATCTATTGGGGCGGTATGCAAATTGGAGTGGGTTTAGGGTTTCTGGTATAATGGTGTTGATGTTAGCCATGACCAGCCTTTCAAAGCACTTCATGGCTACAGACGTGAGTGCTACGCGTCAGTAGTCATTTAGGCAGGTAACCTTAGTGTTCTTGGGTACAGGGACTATGGTGGTCTGCTTGAAACATGTTGGTATTACAGACTCAGTCAGGGACAGGTTGAAAGTGTCAGTGAAGACACTTGCCAGTTGGTCAGCGCATGCTCGGAGTACACTTCCTGGTAATCCGTCTGGCCCTGCGGCCTTGTAAATGTTGACCTGTTTAAATGTCTTACTCACATTTTCTACAGAGAGCGTGATCACACAGTCATCTGGAACAGCTGATGTTCTCATGCATGCTTCAGTGTTACTTGCCTCGAAGCGAGCATTGAAGTAATTTAGCTTGTCTGGTGGGCTCGTGTCACTGGGCAGCTCGCGCCTGTTTTTCCCTTGTCTATAATAGTTTGCAAGCCCTGCCACATCCGATGAGCGTCAAAGCCGGTGTAGTACGATTCAATCTTAGTCCTGTATTGATGCTTTGCCTGTTTGATGGTTAAACGGAGAGCATAGAGGATTTTTTATAAGCTTCCGGTTTAGAAGTCCCACTCCTTGAAAGCGGCAGCTCTACCCTATAGCTCAGTGTGGATGTTGCCTGTAATCCATGGCTTCTGGTTGGGGTATGTACGTCACTGTGCTAGCAAAACAGTCCTGTAGCTTAGCATCTGCTTAATCTGACCACTTTCTTATTGACCAAGTCACTGGTGCTTCCTGCTTTAGTTTTTGCTTGTAAGCAGGAATCGGGAGGATATAATTATTGTCTGATTTTCCAAATGGAGGGCGAGGGAGAGCTTTGTACGTGTCTCTTTGTGTGGAGTAAAGGTGGTCTAGATGTTTTTCCCTCTGGTTGCACATTTAACATGCTGGAAGAAATTAGGTAAAACGGATTTGAGTTTCCCTGCATTAAAGTCCCCGGCCACTAGGAGCGCCGCCTCTGGATGAGCGTTTTCCTGTTTGCTTATGGCCGTATGCAGCTCATTGAGTGTGGTCTTAGTGCCAGCATCGGTTTGTGGTGGTATATAGACAGCTACGAAAAATACAGATGAAAACTCTCTTGGTAAATAGTGTGGTCTACAGCTTATCATGAGATACTCTACCTCAGGCGAGCAAAACCTGAATGTGTGTGTGTGTGTGCGTGTGCGTGTGCGTGTGCGTGTGTGTGTGTGTTTGTGTGTGTGTGTGTGTGTTTGTGTGTGTGTGTGTGTGTGTTTGTTTATGCAAGTAGAAAGACATGTTGACTCACACTTATTGTATAAAAATGCCAATGCCATCCTCCTCTCTTTCATGTTGATGAAACGGTCTATGACTCATATAGTACAAGCTTTTATTTTTTGTTGTCCTATGCTACCTGGCTAAAATGCTTGCTCGCTAACCTAACTTCCTTTCAGTTAACATTAGCCTTCTACATCTAGCTATATATTGAACTTCCATCCTCTCAGGCCAGGGGCACAATGTATGAGTTTTTGGTTGGATCAGAATCGCTGTAATCATTGGCCAGTACAGAGAATTAAGTAAAACCAAGTCCAAATCCCTATCTCCATCCATGTCTAATTTAGGAAATGGCCTATTTTAGCTAGCTAGCTAGCCACCTGAGAACAACAACACAACGAGATGCAACAATTTAAGTTGTTTCTGTCAATGACGTATTGCTCTCGATGTGATGTGATTGGAGTGAAGCCAAATCCATAATTGGATTCCCTTGAAACCTTTTTGGGGAGCGCCAGGAACATTTGCAGTTGAGCTCACGCAGTTTAGCTCAACGCTGATTGGCTATTATTTTATACTTTTTTATACACTGCTCAAAAAAATAAAGGGAACACTTAAACAACACAATGTAACTCCAAGTCAATCACACTTCTGTGAAATCAAACTGTCCACTTAGGAAGCAACACTGATTGACAATACATTTCACATGCTGTTGTGCAAATGGAATAGACAAAAGGTGGAAATTATAGGCAATTAGTAAGACACCCCCAAAAAAGGAATGGTTCTGCAGGTGGTGACCACACACCACTTCTCAGTTCCTATGCTTCCTGGCTGATGTTTTGGTCACTTTTGAATGCTGGCGGTGCTTTCACTCTAGTGGTAGCATGAGACGGAGTCTACAACCCACACAAGTGGCTCAGGTAGTGCAGCTCATCCAGGATGGCACATCAATGCGAGCTGTGGCAAAAAGGTTTGCTGTATCTGTCAGCGTAGTGTCCAGAGCATGGAGGCGCTACCAGGAGACAGGCCAGTACATCAGGAGACGTGGAGGAGGCCGTAGGAGGGCAACAACCCAGCAGCAGGACCGCTACCTCCGCCTTTGTGCAAGGAGGTGCACTGCCAGAGCCCTGCAAAATGACCTCCAGCAGGCCACAAATGTGCAGATCTAAGAGGATTGGACAGGTGTAAGCCAAACAGCCAAAATTCTACCAAGCCTTTCAGGGGGTAAGGTGGAGCCCTCACCATGTCACCACCCATCAATCCCTCTCAGATCTCCACTAGTATCTAGACTCTGGGCAGTAGGGGTTGTTTCTGGACAGGCCATAGGTATTTTGGTAGCGCAGTCAGTCAGTCAGTCTGGCACTGTCTAAAAATGTTAAAGGGGCAGTGCAGTTAAAAACTTGATTTACCTTTTTTTTTTATTATCTTTTTATGATGATTTAAACATAAAACTACAAAAACTGCATTGGGGCTTTCATAGTTGTCAAATATTTGCTTCCACCATCCTTGGGAGAATATCAATGGCATTTCCTTGATTCGTCGTATGCTCCCTCCTCGTCTCCTTCTTAAAACCCATTGGATGAGAAGGTCAGCGGTCCTTCCCCTCTCACCTTCTTATCCAATGGGTTTTGAGAAAGAGGCGAAGCGAGAGGACATGAGGAATCAAGGAAATGCAATTGAGATTCTCCCCTTGTTTCCCCTATTCCTCACCTCCCTCTCAAAACACATTGGGGGAGAGGAATGAAGGTTCCACCCCTCAGGCTACAATGCACTTTCAAGGAGAGGCTAGGAGAGGATAGCTTTCAGATACAGACTCTCATCACACACACACACACACACACACACACACACACACACACACACACACACACACACACACACACAATGCTTGAAGAGTTTACTGATAATAATGATTTCATTATTTGTTATTATTATTGTCAATGATTTTGTTGACAGAACCCATTGTATTTCGTATTGTATTATATTATTGTATAATCTATTAAAACATATTGAAATGCTGTTGTTTATATTTTTAATTCTTCAGGAATGTTTAGCATAGCTATACATGATAGAGAAGTTGACCTGGCAACTAGGCATGAAAAAGGAACATGCGGTGTCCATGTTTCTTGTGACATTCTGTGACATTCTGAATGATATGTAGATGTTTTGTTGTTGCTAGGTAGAGTTATGGTCTCATTGTGCCTACTTAGACGTTTATTCCTCTAACTACACATGTCAAGATGCAAGAAAATCATATTTAAATGTATATCAAACCATTTTGATATGTTGACCCTCATGTCACACATTGGCCCCGTTATTTATAGACAGACCCATGTGTGCCATTCAGATGGGGAATGGGCAAGACTTTGAACGGGGTATGGTAGAAGATGCCAGGTGCACCGGTTTGAGTGTGTCAAGAACTGCAACGCTGCTGGGTTTTTCATGCTCAACAGTTTCCCGTGTGTATCAAGAATGGTCCAAACACCCAAAGGACATCCAGCCCACTTGACACAACTGTGGGAATTGTTGGAGTCAACATGGGCCAGCATCCCTGTGGAACACTTTCGCCACCTAGTAGAGTCCATGCCCCAATGAATTGAGGCTGTTCTAAGAGCAAAAGGGGAAGCAACGCAATATTAGGAAGGTGTTCCTAATGTTTTGTACACTCTGTGTATTTCTGATACCTTTGAAGACTTTTTTCGGGTGGATATTTTCTAAGACCCCTTTTCCATCTGTTTAGCCTTTACTTATGCCACATTTTTAAGATGGAAAATGGTTGAAAAATGTATCTATGCCTTCATTTCCCCAAAATATAGACTCTTAACTTTCATCTGACACTGAATTTGATATGCACCTACGAACTTCGCGCTGGTACTCATGCGTCCTTTTACATGGAAATGCCCTTATTTGTGTGTGAGCTCCTCTGTGTGTGCACTCCTCTGTGTGTGTGCTACTGTGTGTTTGGTAGTCAGAGCAGGTTCAGCAGTGCCGAGGGCTGTTCTCCTGCCTGGCCACCTGCAGCTGTGGGATCGATCGGCTCTCTTGGAACCCCACTCCCCTTGCGCCCCTCCTGCCTACAACACCCCAACCCCACCTCACTCACACACACACACTCCACATCAGCATCACAGCAGCGGGGGGCTCCCTGTCCATATCCCCCTGGTGCTACCGAAGGTCAAGGCCCCGTGAATCAGACGCCTGCGACAATGTCTCACATCAGCACAGTTGGCACACATACAGACCCCTTGACCCCTAATAGGTCGCTATGAGGGCACAGGTACAGGTCAACACCTTCTCTGTTCCACCTCTAGCTTGACCTCTGTGGCCCAGAAGGAGTAGACTGACTCAAATCCCTCTCATTTCTTACCTCCCACGACTCTCCACAGCGCACCCGGCCAGGCTCATCACAGCACATTGGTTCTGAAAAGAACAAACCGGTCCTGCAGGAGAAGTGGAGGGAGGTGGAGTCCGTGCCGAGCGTTCACAGGGAGCTCAGTGTGAGACGTAGCCAGGGAGAGATATGTTTTCTATGTACTATCAAGGACTTCTGATAGAGCTGATCCTTATGATAGCAAACAATGTGAATGAGAATGTTTAATATTTGATAGCCAACCCACAGATAGACCCACAGTGAGCGGGGAATTACCCATATATACATCTATGGAAGAGGAAGAAAGACGCTTAAGAAATAAAGATAGTATTACAATTTGCTTACTTAGTATGTGTGTTAAGGGCCTTGTACACATTCCCTTTACCAGCCTAGAAGATCTGTTTTCCCATCTCTCTCCTACTCTCTCCCTCTGTGGTCATATATGAAGCATATGGGAAATAATTGTGGGATACTAAAGGGCTGTTGAGTTCAGCAGACATGCAATAAATTAAGCTGTTTGTGTAGGAAAGAGAAAACACAGGCTCTTTAGGATCACTTAGGGCTGATTTCCTGTACAGATGTTAGTCTCCCTCACTCTCTCTCGTTCTCTCACACCTCCCCTGTCTCTCTCGCTCATTCTTTCTGTCTCCCTCTCTCTACTGTGTCACAGGCTACAGCACAATTTCATTCTGTTCTCATAGTTGGTGGTAACACAGTGGGATATATCCACACAAATTACACACATAAAACTCGCAAAGCCTGGAAAATATTTTTATAGTTTCCGTACCCCTTTACCAGCAACGAGCTGCATGTGCCGTGTTGGTTAGGCCCGCCAACATTATTGGTGCAATTAAACGTGAAACACAAGAGAGGAACATGGGAGACAGGGAGCCCAAAATGGCTGTAAACAAGGAAAATGACACTTGGCAAATTGTAATTTATGGACGTTGTTTCAAAGGCAAGAGAGTGTTTCTACACTACCAGAGAAGGGAGAGTAAGCCAACAGGATCTCGGCATTACAGGAACTATTCACAGAACGTAAGTGCATCAAAGCACCACAGAGACAAAAAAAGAGGAAGAGCAAGCTGTGACTTCAAAGTCCAAACGTGATGAGCGATGCACAGAGCGAGAGAGAGAGAGAGAGAGCGAGGCAGAGAAAGAGAGAATGGGGGAGAGAGAGAGAGAGAGAGAGAGAGAGAGAGAGAGAGAGAGAGAGAGAGAGAGAGAGAGAGAGAGAGAGAGAGAGAGAGAGAGAGAGAGAGAGAGAGAGCTCCACTGGATGATAGGACCCAGAGCGAGGGGAGAGATGGGAGACAGGGTAGGTACCTGGATGCAGGCAACTCCTCATCTCAAAGAATGCTAAATCACACACCCAGGCTGTCTGGGGAGGATTCAACAGAATAGAATAGAACCTGAGTCTCTCCGCCCCGCCTCTGGAAAAAATGACATTACCGTCATCGTTTACTTGTTTACTTTCTGTCCAAAATGAGAACAAAACTGCAAGATTCACTAGGTAAAACATTCATACAAAACAAAAAAATGGAGCTTCAAGGATGTCCCGTCTCTAAACAAAGAAAAACAACAAAAACAGTGTGTGGTTATGAAATATCTGCCTGTGATCTAAATTATATCAGATTTCAATATGTTCGTAGTAACACGCTACGGGAAACACGCTAAGGCATGGTAGCAAATTAAATAAAACTGCATTTATTACATGGGCCGAATACAACAGGTGTAGACTTTACTGTGAAACGCTTACTTATGAGCCCTTTCCCAACAATGCAGAGTTAAAAAGTAAGAAAACATTTAATATTAATAATTAGCAAATAAGAAGAAAAAAAAGAAATAGTAACACAATAAGATAACAATAATGAGGCTACACTACCGTTCAAAAGTTTGGGATCACTTAGAAATGTCCTTGTTTTTGAAAGAAAAGCACACCTTTTGTCCATTAAAATAACATCAAATTGATCAGAAATACAGTGTAGACATTGTTAATGTTGTAAATGACTATTGAAGCTGGAAACGGCTGATTTTTTAATGGAATATCTACATAGGTGTCCCTGAGGCCCATTATCAGCAACCATCACTCCTGTGTTCTAATGGCACATTGTGTTAGCTAATCCAAGTTTATCATTTTAAAAGGCTAATTGATCATTAAAAAACCCTTTTGCAATTATGCTTATAGCTCAGCTGAAAACTGTTGTCCTGATTAAATAAGCAATAAAACTGGCCTTCTTTAGACTAGTTGAGTATCTGGAGCATCAGCATTTGTGGATTTGATTGCAGGCTCAAAATGGCCAGAAACAAAGAACTTTCTTCTGAAACTTGTCAGTCTATTCTTGTTCTGAGAAATGAAAGCTATTCCATGAGAGAAATTGCCAAGAAACTGAAGATCTCATACAACGCTGTGTACTACTCCCTTCACAGAACAGTGCAAACTGGCTCTAACCAGAATGGAAAGAGAAGTGGGAGGTCCCGGTGCACAACTGAGGAAGAGGACAAGTACATTAGAGTGTCTAGTTTGAGAAATAGACGCCTCACAAGTCCTCAACTGGCAGGTTCATTAAATAGTACCCGCAAAACACCAGTCTCAACATCAACAGTGATGAGGCGACTCCGGGATGCTGGCCTTCTAGGCAGAGTTCCTCTGTCCAGTGTCTGTGTTCTTTTGCCCATCTTAATATTTTCTTTTTATTGGCCAGTCTGAGATATGGCTTTTTCTTTGCACTCTGCCTAGAAGGCCAGCATCTCAGAGTTGCCTCTTCACTGTTGGCATTGAGACTGGTGTCAATTTTAGAATAAGATTGTAACGTAACAAAAAGGTAAGGGGTCTGAATACTTTCAGAATGCACTGTATGTGTGAGTGTGTGGGTAGAGTCCAGTGAGTGTGCTAGTGCAAGAATGTCAGTGCAAAAAAACGTGAGTCAGCGCAAATAGTCCAGGTAGCCATTTGATTGACTGTTCAGCGGTCTTATGGCTTGGGGGTAGAAGCTTTTCAGGAGCCTTTTGGTCCCAGACTCGGTGTGGATGGGGGCGTACCCCTGAGGGGCGCCCGTGTTTAGGATGAGCATGGCTGATGTGTTTTTGTCTACCCTTATCACCTGGGGGCGGCCCGTTAGGAAGTCCAGGGTCCAGTTGCAGAGGGAGGTGTTTAATGCCAGGGTCCTTAGCTTAGCAATGAGCTTGGAGGGCACTATGGTGTTTAAACCTGAGCTATAGTCAATAAGTAGCATTCCCACATAGGTGTTTATTTTGTCCTGGTGGAAAAGGGCAGTGTGGAGTGCAATAGAGATGTCGTCATCTGTGGATCTGTTGGGGCGGTATGTGAATTGGAGTGGATCCAGTGGGTCTGGGATGTGAGTGCTAAGGGGAAATAGTAATTTAGAAAGGTTACCTTGGCCTTCTTGGGCACAGGGACTATGGTGGTCTGCTTCAAACATGTAGGTATTACAGACTGGGTCAGGGAGAGGTTGGTCAGCGCATCCTGAGTACGCATCCTGAATGTTAACCTATTTAAAGGTCTTACTCACATCGGCGACGGAGAGCGTGATCACACAGTCTTTCCGGAACAGCTGGTGCTCTCATGCATGGTTCAGTGTTGCTTTCCTCGAAGCGAGCATAGAAGGTATTTAGCTCATCTGGCAGGCTTGCGTCACTGGACAGCTCACGGCTGGGTTTCCCTTTGTAATCCGTGATAGTTTGCAAGGCCTGCCACATCTGACGAGCATCAGAGCCAGTGTAGTAGGATTCGATCCTGGTCCTGTATTGACTTTTTGTATGTTTGTTGGTTCATCGGAGGGCGCAGCGGGATTTCTTATAAGTGTCCGGATTAGATTCCCGCTCCTTGAAAGCAGCAGCTCTAGCCTTCAGCTCAGTGCGGATGTTGCCTGTAATTCATGGCTTCTGGTTGGGATATGTTCATATGGTCAGTGTGGGGACGATGTCGTCAATGCACTTATTAATGAAGCCAGTGACTGATGTGATAAATTCCTCAATGCCATTGGATGAATCCCGGAACATATTCCAGTCTGTGCTAGGAATACGGTCCTGTAGTTTAGTATCCAATTCAATTCATGAGTATTTTTGCTTGTAAGCTGAAATCAGGAGGATAGAGTTATGGTCAGATTTGTCAAATGGAGAGCGAGGGAGAGCTTTGTATGAGTCTCTGCGTGTGAAATAAAGGTTACCTTAAGTTTTTTCACCTCTAGTTGCACAGGTGACATGCTGGTAGAAATGAGGTAATTTCAGTTTTCCTGCATTAAAATCACCGGCCACTAGGAGCGCCGCCTCTTGGTGAGCATTTTTACAGCTTCTTGAGTGTGGTCTTACTGTAATGCCAGCATCGGTTTGTGTGGTAAATAGACAGCTACGAAAAATATAGATGAAAACTCTCTTGGTAAATAGTGTGGTCTACAGCTTATCATGAGATATTCTAACTCAGGTGAGCAGAACCTCGAGACTTCGTTAATATTAAACATCCCTCACCATCTGTTGTTAACAAAGAGACACACACCCCCTCCCCTGAGCTTCCCTGACGCTGCAGTTCTGTCCTGCCCATCTATAGAAAAAACGACTAGATTTATAGCATGCTAAATGGTAACGTATCATTTGTGTGGTTTCGTATTATTTTGTCAATTCGATACAAAAAATGTCAGCTCCTAAAAAGGGACTATTTCACACCAATATCCATTTAACTTACTCTTTAATCTAACCAGATTTAGGCCCAGAGCTGTAGACGTGGTTTCATGGTTATAGTATTTTGATGAAAAGCTATTTGTCTGAATGCTCACTCTACCCATTATCAACTGGCTATATTGTTACAAACAAACATTCAGTTCTGTAGCATTTTCCCAATTTATAGGAAATAGAATTATTCAACAGTAAGGGCAAGGAATAGAGCATTGTCTCATTGTCTGCAGATTCTCCTAAATTACATTACCTGTCGGCATCATTGAACATTAGGAACAGTGCTTACTTTAGTAAATCATACCTAAAATCTTACCTACATAATATTTTTCCTCATGGAAATTCTGAGAAAAGCTCTTGGAAAGTGAGTAATTTGTCTCAATTGAATACTATAACACACCAAAGGAAGTACTAATGCTTTTCCAAGGTGTTAAATTCTGTCTCAGAGATTTCTTAAATAAGTAATTCAGAGTGTAGGTATCCAGCAATTCACCAAATGACAAGATGCTTGTCGGATCCTCCCCACGTCTCCAAATGGAACTAATTTACTCAGTGAAGAGGAAGCACTTTCTCCAAGAGAGGGAGAGGAGTTGTTAAAACAGTTCCATTAAACTGGGGGAATAAATATCCCAATTCCTGCCCAAAGTGTCTTCATTTGGACCCAAATGGGTGAAATGCTGTTGCCATGGGGACATCGCGACGACTGCAGCCCTCCTCCCAGCTGTTTTGATAGGGTTTTGTGTGTGTGTGTGTGTCTCTGTATGTGTGTGTGTCTGTGTGTGTGTCTCTGTGTGTGTCTGTGTGTGTGTCTCTGTCTCTCTGTGTGTGTGTGTGTGTGTGTGTGTGTGTGTGTGTGTGTGTGTGTGTGTGTGTGTGTGTGTGTGTGCGTGCGTGCGTGCGTGCGTGCGTGCGTGCGTGCGTGCGTGCGTGCGTGCGTGCGTGCGTGCGTGTGTGTGTGTGTATTGATGCCGCCTCCGTGCTGTGTTCCCCTTTCAGACTCCAGAATAGTGTCTCTACTAATCCGTGAAAGTTGCGGCGCTCTGAACCAGTGGCCAAGCCTTTTCCCACTGAATCGGGGCCCAGGGTCTGCACTCTACTTCACACTTGATTGGTCCCTCCCGTGGCAGGACTCCCCTCCCTGCTGGGTGTGGGCCCGTCCCCCTCGCTGGGCTGCTCAGCGCTACCTAATCGGCTTCTCTCCGCCATAATTACCAGCGCTGAGCCTGAGACTCACCACCGCATCACACTGCCCCATACCGTATCCCAAGCCTGCCTGGCCTAGCTGCCCAGGCCTCACCAGCACTGGCACTCCCAGCCCCAGCAGCCCCAGACCTGGCCCGAGCCCCAGCAGCCTCTTGAAGGAGAGCACCTGTTCATGCCTGCATGGGCTGCCCTATAGCACTGTGGGCTTGGCTGAGTTTGGAGAGAGCTCCTGGGGAAAGCCTTGGAGTAGGGGAGAGGGTGGCACCAGCCAGCCAAAACACTGGTGCTACTCTGCTGCACGACCCCCCTCCCCGTCCCCCCGTCCTGTTTGAGCTGATGTGTTTATTTGGGGTGAAATGGGATGCAGCACTATAAGGAGCTCTCAAAGGTACCTCCATGTGCCACAGAGCTGCAGTTGAATCCACCCTGTGGAGACAGAAGTCCTTTGAAATATCTGACCAGCCTAAAGACCCACTCTCACAATGGGACCAGTCAGTCGTAGTGGGAATGGTCTCTGTGGAGTCTGTGTGGGCTATAGGTGGGACACAATCACATTGTCCAAAAAGTCCTTCTACTTCATCTGCTCATACATGTGTAGTATGAGAAATGTCAAACAAAAGATTTGGCTATCTTAGAATGTTCTCTATCAAGTTAGGATTTGACAGAATCTAAAAGAATTCATCATAATAGTAACACATTTTCCTTTTTGCGCAGTGTCACTGAAGTCCTATTGCAATAGTATTACGTCCTATTGCAGCATGACTGCGAGCAGCAGAGCATATGGGACGGGCCAGGTGAAATGCACTGTCCTGGCAGAGAATCCAAAGTCTGTCAGAGTGGGACACACGTCAAAGGGCACAAAGTGTGCTGGCACAAACAGTAGCCCAGAGTGTTTATCAGACGGATACCCAGCACTCGTTAGCTTATTACTCTCATATTAGGGACATTTTTTCCCTTGCATGGGTTGGCATAGTCCTGCTAGCTTCTCTTCACGCAGCCCAGGCTCTGTCAGAGCTGATCAAAAGATATTTCCTCACATCTCCAGACGCCGGGGGGAAAAGTAGAAAAGAGGAGAGAGAAGAAAAGAGCCAGAAGGGGGCATACTGCTCTCTCTTTACTCTGGTCTTTTGGTGAATGAGGACTTTTCTCTCTCTCCTTTATTCTCCTTTTCTTCTCATTCTTCCTTTGGAGAAGAAAAATACAATTGTTGCCGGTATTTCCCATCACATTTGGCCAAATAATTTTCAAGCATTTTCCATATCAAAAACAATTATCATCAGATAAACCCAGACTAGTCCAATGTGAAATTAAGATACTTTTTGGGGGGGAAAGAAAGTCTCCACAAATCTGACTGGCTTCCAGGCAGCCAAGACCCCCTCGAAGTGGGAATGAAAAGTGTAACTCTAGCCTCTCAGTTGTACGTCTCAATCCATAATCCTTCCCCAAAAACCTCACCAGAGCCGCCCCGGCCGCCACTCCCATGGCGTTCCCCGCCGGTGCCATGCGGTGCCGGGCTGGCCTGCTCAGATGTATGGGACAGTCCAGTGTCAGACTATCAACCTGAAAGGGATTTTGGCTTTCTTTAGTGGTTAGCGAGGTGGTCAGGGGAGCAATGGTGGGCTCTCTCTAAGCATCTAATACCCAGTACTGGGCCTCTAGTCCATCACAGACACCTTATCCTGGTCTCACACATCTTGGACACACTGGACATTACCGACACTGGCTCTGGTAGCCACAGACCGTAGCAGTGTAGATGGCCGCAGCACCGAGGTGAGTTACCCTCTCTGGGTGTTAATGCAGGTCTGGGGACAGTGGTCAGTGTCTCTATGAGGACCTGTTGTATTCTGACTAGTGTCTGAATGTCCAGGGCTATACAACTGGTCTGGGCTAGGCTGCTATGGACAGAGGGAGGGCCGTAACATCCATATTACTTGGTGACAACCTGGCTTCATTGGATGGTTCAGAGGGCTAGATGGGTGTGAAGACGCCGGCTGCCGGTTGGCTGTCTCGTTGTAGCATTGCAGTGTTGGTGGCGTGTCCTGATTGCACAATACATTGAAAGCTAGCGTGTTAATTATCAAGGCAGACATATTTAATGTAGCATCGTGAATGTATTCTGTATATTAACCTACTTCGTCCAGAGGCATATTTATATTTCAGAGGCAGCTTCATAAAATAGACACAAAAATAGATGGCACAGATATTCTCTTATTCTCATGATACATTGGTCCAACTGTTACCATGGAAAAAAGTGTATAAAAAATGTATTGATTTCCAAGAAAATATCCTGGGGATGTTGAAACATAGGGGCTAATTGGAAGACCTATAACTAATTGATCATGGATATGTAAATTACACATTTTCAAAGGGTTGGGAGCCGTTAAGGACGTAAGAGTACGTTTACCAAAATGTTTTATTTCCAACACATCTGTCCATAGCTCCAAAATCTATGCTTGGAGCAGCTGTCTGAGGAAGAACAATGTGGGTACCTCACTACCAACGGCCCTACTTACCTAGAGAACCTGACAGCGGACCTACCGTAGGCACATAGAGTTTGGTAATATTCTACAACTGTTGATAAATGAGCTGCTAGGGAAGGGCCTTGGTCCAGTCTTTCACAGCTCAGTTGATCTCCATTGAAGTAAACAAACCCAAGGTCACCTCTGGACAGCTTGGTCTATACATCCCGTGGTTTGGTGTGTATGTTGTCGGGGTGGGGCGGTGGTGGCAGCGGGTGGTTGAGTCAACTCAGAGGAGGAGATCAGCTCATCCCATGTTGTGGGTGTGTGTTGGGGTGTGTGTGTGTGTGGTTGTGTGACAGCCATGTGGCAGGCTATTACTCAATACCGTCTGGAACATTCTAAGCAGGAAATGGAAACGTTGCGGGGAGGCATTTGTGCCACTGTGCACATACGTTACATAGTCTACTCTACCCCCGTATATCGGGGCGAATGCCTCAAAAACATACTATAATAGAAATACTTCTACGTATTTGCTATTACGAATATAGTTGATGATCATTATTTAAAGGGAGAAAGGCAGGACCATAGATAGCCGAGTGTATACAGTTGAATGCTTACAAAATGGTCGCCATGGTGCTAAGCAGCTAAAAGAGCAGGAAGAAGATGGAGCGTTTATATGCTGAATGTTGTTTTCCTGTTGTCTGTGTAATAGACTTTTTGGAATTGAGAGTCTGAGAGGGTATTAAATTGTAGATACGTGGATCCTATGTTTTCCCCCCAAAATAAATCTCAAAAGCTGAACCCATACAGTATGTTATTTTTTAACATTTACCCCACCCACAGTTTAGATAACTTACTCGGTTAGTCCTCACTCAAAACAATTTGCTGATGTACAGTATCTACCTTCTGCACAAGCAACAAGCTCCATTCACCCTTAAAGAGAAGTATCTCTTCGCGACAGCGATAGTTACAATACGTTGCGAAGGGCAGACTGAATCATTTTCGCACGCCATTTCAGTGGAATTACGATATCAAACAATATTTCCATATTCACGCTTATGTCTTGAGATTGATCATAATTTCAAAATTTTCAAATGAAAGTGGAAGGGGAAAAAGCCTAGAGTGGAGGTTTACTGAAATACATCTTCAGAAAATTGTAATGTGAATACTGGTATCTGTGCGTCAATAGCCAATGTATGCTAGCAAAAATGTTAGCATAGCAACCTTACTTGGGAAATAGGAATATGGAGGCACACTTTCAAAAAGTCCCTCCTTTCATTAAATACTATGTATTTGTAAAATATGACAGCTTCATATGAAAGTCTCTTTGAGCCTTTGTACTTGAAAGCTTTCATAGTATGAAACTAGAAAAGCTTATCAAATTCTTTACCCTTTTTTCTCCCCACGAGATAGGTTAACTTGGGAAATCATGTGAGAGTCGCTTTTCTTTGTAATTGAGAATGAAAAGGATAAGGTAGCTAACTTTCTGTAACTCCTTTTAGATTTCGAGGGCTATAGCTACTAAGGAGAGGGAAACTCATGCATGGTGAGGATTTGCGGTTTCCTCTATGGTGTACACATGGCTACAGTAGGCTATGAAGAGTATTAAGGAAACATTTCTGAATGAATACCTTGAAATATAATAGCGAAAGAGAAGTCCACATTTTTCATCCTAGCCACCAAAAACTGGATGTTAGGTGCTAGGTTTTACCTAAAGATATAGGATATTACTGTTGTGTTTATCATCCATGTTCACGAATAACACTTAACACTTACAACACTTTGAATTTTCCCAAAATATATTATATTGTAATGTATTGAATATTGCCCAGGTATCATTGAAATAGCACCAAATAAATTGAACGGACCGATATAATACCCTGTGCCTTGATTATGATGCTAACGAGTGTCTGCTTGAACTTGCAAAAAACGATGAACACTCTGATAAGAATCTAAACCGAGAATGACACAAAAGATTGATAAAGAAATGAAGATGTGTGTCATTGTTACTTGGAGGGCCACTGTAAAGAGTCATGATGACTGTGGGGGAAACACTGATGAGAGAGTTTAATGTCCCCTCTACAGATGAACGTACGAAAGACAGATGGTGTGCTTTCATTTCACAAAACTCTGAGATGTTTCACATTTCAATCTCACAGAGAGAAACATCTGACATGGCTGGCAGTTTTGATCAAGTCTCGGACTTAGTTGATTCTCTCATATCATTAAATGTCATTGGATTATGACTCAAGGGTCATCCATTCATGGCCTTTTTCCCTTGAAGAAATAATGTGCCTCACTGGAAATAAAATAAACTTCTCCCAATTAGATCCCAACTTGAAATAGCTAATGAATTTCTCGTTCTTTTGATGCCGCCCGTAAACTTTTACAAACAGAAAACAATTGAAATAATTAAAAGAAAACTCACAGACAGATGGTAATATAAAATGCAAACAAAGAAACAAAGGCAAAGTGCGTACTAATTGCGTCTTTATTGATGTTTCAGTCTTTCAGAGAAATTGTCTGACATAAGCTATAAAACTTTCAAACAATGCTGGATGACGTTTATCTTTGCATTGCATCTGCATGCATTGTGTGATGTACAGAAAGCTCTCACCAATCAAAAGCTATGCATGTTTAGAATAATAAACATTTCCTATTACATTGCTCATTGTAATAGGTCTGTTTCATAGCTTGTCTATACTATGCACTTACTTTTCAAATGTCTTTACCTAATAGGCTAGTGCTACACTGCACCTGCCTAACTACCATAGGTATTAGGGACACTATTCTAAAGTGGAATCAGAGTTACTGTCACAAAACGTATTCATTAGGGATGATTCTGTTTCATTCTTTAAAAACCATGTTTGTGTGTACCTTAACCAAAAGGCTAATGAGTTGCCTAGAAGCAAACAAGTTGAAAAGTGTCTCTGTCTTGTGTGTTGGTCGTCTCATGAAAACTCATTAGGGCTCTCTTTGACAGTAAGGCCAGATGAGTTTATCTGTGTGCTGGATAAGGCTCTTTCTTTCCTGTTTCTTCAGCTTCTAGCATTTTGTGCAATAATTGGTTTAAACGCAGGCTCATTGCTCGCAGGAAACTTTTATAGATTGTTAGCAAATAAAACTGGATATTCATTGGTGAGCAATGGCTGTGTATTTTTACCCTTTCAAACCTAGCAGCAGCCACAATACAGTGCCGATTGGGGTGTTGTGTCTGTATAGACGTACATGTACAGACGTACATTTTTACACATTCTTCCGAAGTTGTCTAAACTTACATAACAACTTGGATTGTATTCTGTTTCAAGGATAATAATATCAAATTGATTTCAGATAAATAAATATATATATATATATATACACAATTACTCAAAACTGGTGTATTCATACTTGCATATGTATTTTTACTGTATCGTATACACCCATTGTATCAGTATTCAAGTTAATCAATAAATGTATCTGAATTAAAAATCATTTAAAAAGTACAATGAACTAAACATTTGTATAAAATTATTTTGGGGGATGCAGCGATTCGTTTAATTTTGTTATGCGGCTTCAATATTACTGATGTGCTTTGGTGAACTTAATAATTACAGTATAATGCTCTCAATTATGCATTTTAGTGAGTGTATTCTTACTATATAACTGTGAAGAGGAGGTATGATATATATGTAGTCTGTGTACAGTTAAAACACATAGGTAGAGACTTCGGCACTCTTCAAGGCCATTCACCTTTCTATTTTTTGGTCATTTGAGTTTTGAGACAAGAAAAAAAAATCTTTGTGAGATAAGAGGTTATTCTTTGTGGGAGACTGTTTGTTATTTGTGTGGGATTCATTTCAATATCACATTTTATTGGTCACATACACATATTTAGAAGATGTTATTGCGGGTGTAGCAAAATGCTTGTTTTGTGAAACTAATATCTGATACCTCTTGATTTTACACTGATCAGATAGCAATCCACAATCAGATGAATCAAATAGAGAGAACATGTATTTCTAAATCTATCAATGATAAAATATCAATAAACACATGAATGGAAATCAGAAACAACATATTGACAAATATTTATTGTTGTTTCTCAGTAAATTCAAACTCATGTATATACATAAAATGCAACAATGTGGTCGCAGGTAGTAAACCAATATAGTACCTTTCACAAATAAAATGTAAAGCAATCCTTTGAAAAATATTTATTTTGCTTTCTAATGTAATGTCCCACAAAAATAATTCAAGGAAAATGTTTCAAAAAGCTAAAGCTCTGATGCATTAGCAGGTGCGGCAATAAAATAAATAATATGCCGTGCCGAAATTGTTTCCATAAGGTGTTTTGCAGTTACTACGTATTCCATTTGGTTTTAAGTGTGAGCAAGTGCCAAATGGCATGTACATTTGATATGGTCAGCGAAAGGATGACCGACAGTTTTCTACCTCGTTTAGAAAATCAACATATTAATAACTATTAAGAGTATACTTACTGAGGTCATTTTGTCTGTCATAGTAGGACTCACTGTAAGAGGGAGAAACATGGAGCTAAAATGACGGCGCCTACTGAAGGACACACTGACTGTCCCGTACAAGACAGGTAATCAAGCGCGAGATTCAAACCCAACTGAGCATAGGTGTTGCTCAGTTGGTAGCCTAGTTGATAGAGCATTGTGCTTGCAAAGCCAACGGCGTGTGTTCGATTCCCACGAGGGACCGGTATGAAAATGTATGAACTCACTACTATAAGTTGCTCTGGATAAGAGCATCTGCTAAATTACTAACATGTAAAAAATGTGCATATTAGTATTAATAGCTTTAATAATGTACTGGTGTCGTCTTATTGTTTTTTTTTGTGGGGGGTTTTCACACAGTAAATGTGTAGTTGAACATGGCACCTGTGGTATTGCCTGTTCAGCCATTTTAACACCATTAGCATATGGCCCCACAATAGCGTCACTATACTTCAGTATTTGTTTTAGTGTCTGTTTCCTGTCATTTTGTATATTTGTCAGGGCCACATGTGACTGGTGACCTGTTTACTTGGTTCCACTTCCACACCTCAGAGAGGAGAATGGAAAGGGGCAGGTGCAGCTGACAAAGCCAGGCTATTCAATAACCTTGGAGTACTGTAAGGGGCATGTTTTCACGAACACGTAACTGCTTGGATCAATGTAAACAGTCTTAACACCTGTGCTACAGGGTTAACAGCACCATTTGTTGTGTGAAACGGGGAGTAGAGATGACGGCAGTTGACGTCAGACAGTGCATGGGGGGTAAATACAGGGAGTGTGTGGTATTTTTAGCCGATCTTCGTTCAAGGACAACAAAAGAAGGGTTATATAACTTTACGTTTTTCGCCTGCCATTTTAATTTGCCCATGTCCCCTGAGCAGGGCCCATAATCTTCCTTTCGGAAAAATGGGTCGCCATTATATAACCAGGAAGTGCCTGCCAACGTCCTGCAGCTTGTTTATGGTGACATCTTGTTGCCGGGGTGACGGGGTCCTGCCAGTGTGTCGTCTTTATTCATCTTTACGCACGGCTGGCATGGGTACCTCCCGGCAGCGGCAGCCCCAGGAGTCACCACTACCCCTCCCCTGTGCCCCTCCTCAGACCCATTCCTCAGTTCATGTTGACAGGCAGCTTGGGGGCAGACCCACAGCCTGACCCAAAGCAAGAGGAACGCTAGCAGTGATCTGAAGGACCCCTATTCTAGGCAGGCATTTAGTCGGCCCACTATCACCACCATAGTCCTCTTATAACTAATTAATGATTGCAGAGTGCTCTGTTCTGCCCTGAAACCATGTAAAACCATGCTCACTTACTAAAATGTCTTAAATGAGCCTTTGATCACTCTTAGACAGTGGAAGTGTGTGCATTCTTACTCACACCTTGCACTCAATTCACTATTGAGTCTTTGAAAAAGAGGGGGGCAGAAAATACAAAAACAAATTTGGCCGCAAACAAACAAGGCACTGACCCATCCCTGCTCCAACAATCTCTAAAGTACTTTCAAAAGTTGGCCATGGCAAAAATGACGAAACATTGAATTATTTCTGAGATATCATGGGAAGAGCGTACCACAGCCTATTTTGCTAAATAATAAAACACTAAATAATCAAAATTTGAAACATGCTGCGACAGACTGTTGTGATTACCTTTTAATCTGAGGGCTGAATTCCTAATTCCAGGCGGGAAAGTTTCCTCCCGGGCAGCAGCAGGAGGCGCTGTAAATCAGTTAGCCTTTTGATAACGCAACGCGAGCAAAAACAAACATGGCTGATGAGGGGGGCAGGGTTAGAAGTACGTTTCAGTGGCTCTGCAAGTTAATGCAACATTAACATTGGATGAGCTTTTGGGAGCCTGGAGCATCGATATTAAAGAGATACCCCCTGCACCCCTCCTATCCACAGGCAGGCGCAACAACAGAGAGAAAGACTGACCGCTTTGACCTCAGCGCACCATCCCAATGTCATAGCCTACTGTAGGAAAGAGCGTGCTGCGTTTGGAGCTACGTAGCCTAGCCAGGAAGCAGTCAGCAATTTTGTTTGTGCAACACAACACAAAGCAACATGTATTAACCAAGGTGTTGTGGAAAGCATTAAATCACGCCTGTAATGAGTCGTTGCGTCTCTTTTCAGTATTATTTATTCTCGTTTGGAATGCTGTAACCAACCACATATCCAGTTTTCGATGCAAATGGTTAGGCTGCTACCCTTTCGTCATTGTAATCCGTTTGATTGAATTTATGTATTTCATGTTTCTTTTGAAAGTATCTGTGCTGAGAGTCTCCTGAGAACAATGTGGTTTGCTGTTTCAGGTCATTTCAATAGCAACGTTTTTTCCCCCTCTCTATAAGTTGTGCTAGAAACTCTGGGTATGCGGTGCCCAGGGGTTTGAAGACAGAAACATACAAGGTTTTGATGCTTGTTCGGTTTCAGTGAACCCCAGGCTAGGAAGATATAATAACACATTTACACAAGCACCCAACACACACATACACACACACACACACACACACAAACACAGCCACATCCTGCTTTCAGTCATTACATCAAATCATGCGATTAATAAAAAGCGATTTCGTGAAGTTGTCAACAGGATTGTCAAAAAGGTCAGGTGCCATATTAGGGTGCAATTGACAGAAATATTATCATTGGTTGTAAAACGTAATTAGACACTGAATAACCATGTGAGTGACAGTATTTCAATTTATAATGGATTTTTGGGGGAAAATATTTTCCTGGAGTGATTGCTAACTAAATATTAATTTGGAACAATAAATGTCATTGACTGTATCCCTGTTGATACATCCCTCTCCATTACATCTTATGGCCCAGTTTACCAAACAGACTGGCAATATTGGTAATTTGACAGCTCATTTCATACTACCCAACACTAGCAGGCCTGTGACTTTCCCACTTTCACCCAGTTATACAGATGATGGTGGCAGACAGAACACATGCCATGTTGAGGCCCTGATGGTGCCCAGGTGGTGCCCAGGTGGTGCCCGGCTGTGTACGGTCTCCTGTGGTCAAAGCCAGACCTCGCGGAGATGCTGTCTTACGTACTGGTCTCCTATACAGAACCAAGGTCAAACCGAATGGTAACCAAAACCACATGGTAACCACAACCAAAACAAGAGGAGACCATTCCCCATTACATGAGCAGAGTATATGATTTGCATAGTGTTTATGTATAAATTAAAAGCAAAACAACATGATTTTACTGTGTAATAAACACTGCAAATGTAGGTGTTGCCGCAGTTACATTTTCTACATTTCTGATAAAGCTGCTGTTATTGTAATTTTGTCTTGAATGACGAGCCAATTCGAAATTGGTGTCATCAAATTATTTTGGCAGAACATAATGAAGATCAATCGGACATAATTTTATATTTTTTAATAGGTCTGTGCCTATTAATCAACCGTTTAGAAAAAAAATTATGCCGATTTTTTTCCGTTAAATTTCAGAATTGCATTTGATGTGTTTTATATAACACAGTGTCCTTGTTTTAGTAAAACAGTCTCAATTACCTAATAAGAAATTATCTGTGTTGTCCTTCCACTGGTAACACCAGATAACATCTCTTTCCATAAAGCTGTTACGTCAGCGATTATGAACTGAGATACATCACCGTGAGCATGAATGAAAATATAACTCCATTGTTAATGGTTTGTCTTGTCAAGGTCAAAGAACGCTGTTGAATGGGGTATTAAATTGAAGCAGTAGTGGCTGATAGCGTTGTGATAACCTAGGCTCACTCAGGACTAGCCATATCCTTTGGCTCTGTGGCTCGACGGTGCTGAGGGAAGCAGTACTTCGTGACTTCAGGGAACATTAAGAACCAAATCGACATTGCTGCTGGGCCTGAAGGAATAATCATGTGAGAGAAAGGGGAAAGAAATCACCAAAATGAAATTGGCAAAGCAGGCAGGGTGTGCAGCACACGGCAGTGGGCTCCTCTATAAAGACATCTGCTGATTACACAGTTTTGGGAGGCCTGGTAGAAAGGAGAGGAGGCTGGCAGTGAATCGTGTAAAGAGATTGAGACCACACGACGGCCCGCTGAAAGAGCACAGCACACGATTCCACAAAGCCAGCCGCTCGGAGCATGAAGCCATAAAGACGTGAAGTGGGAAGTTGCCTTCGCTCTATTTTACACAACAGGAAAAACCTGGCTGCCCAGAGTGGCAGAATACTATTAGGGCCTGAAATCCAGTCAAGGGGCTTTCTACCGTCTGGTTCAGGCCTTCTAGCACTCGGCAGGCCCACAAGAATATCCACCACACCACATAAGCTGACTTGAATTATTCTCGCTGTCATTGTGCAACATAAAAAAAGGAACACTTTTTTTCCTACTCCACAATGATGAAAAGGAACACTGACTGCATGCACCTGTATAAGCTATGTTGTGTGATCGCCTCCCAAGATGGAGGCAGCTTGGTGAATGTCATTCTTGGATCTGACTGACATGCGGATAGATAGACAGAAAGTCATGCCTGCTTGCCTGCGTGTCTCCCTGTGGGGTTCTGGTTTGGTTGCCGTGTGGCTGGTGGAGGCGGATGCCTGTTTCAGGTGGCCCACGTGCGGCTGTGGTGTGGTGTATGGGGCTCCCCAGGGAGAGACACCATGTCTCCATGCTGCAGACACCTGCCGGTAGGACGCAGCAGGGGAAGCCCTGGGTGTCACAGTGCCTCGGTAAAGGGCCCAGAGCCGTCCACTTCACAGACACTGCTGAGAGATGCCGCCCACGCCATTCTGTCACGCTCCTCCTAGCCTAGTTTTCTGTTACGAATCGATGGCGGAGATTGCCAGCTATGTTATTTCGCCCTTTACCTCTATCGTGCAGTCAATTCACCTTCTTTCGCCACACAAAATTGAGGCCATATGGCAACGTCTATGTATAATATAGCATAGACAGGGAAAGTATTGTAAATCTGAAGGAAATATTCATTTTTATCGCTTATCAGAAAGATTTATTTACGTCAAGGGACAGAATATATTTGAGAGTTTTGGTTTGTTGTAATGGTTCTCATCTATAACATCTGATGCAAACAGAATCAAGTCACTATTATTCAAAAATATGGTAATGATGCAATAGGCTTGTATTAAGTAAGGGATAATCAACGAGGAGCTATGCGTTCTCTGGAAATAATGCACAACGTTCAAGGTGTGTGTCACTGACCTTCTGCAGAGTTTTATTATTTTCCAAAAACGCATGGAGCCCCGAGTTGATTATTCCACCTACACCAAATCTATCATTTAACACATTTGCCGCTAGAAATGTGTTAATTTGCCGGTAGAACTGCGCTAAACATCCAATGAAGTAGCTATCAAGTTTATTAGATAGTCCCAGTTGGTATTAGATGGAACTTTGCCCGCCTGTGGGGAAAACAATCTGTGGTTACCTAGGTTACCCCAACTCACAGCAATTTTCTTGATGTCTGCTTGTTTTAGTCAATTACAAAACTACATTTAAGAAAAGTACAACATGTCTAAAGATTAATTTTCAACTCCTGAGCTTTCTCAATACTTAGAAAAATGTTATATTGTAAGGATTCCCTCATGCCCCTTTTCATGACGGTGCTAGCAGCCACGTGATTGAGTGCTAGCTAGCTACCGACCTGAACATTTAGCTAGCCAAGACCAACAACACAAACAAACAGACTATATAGTGAGTGAAGTTGCAAACGGACTATACTAAACAAGTTAAATATGTTACCTGTGATTAAATGTTTTCCACACATAGCTACGTGTAGCCTACTATACACAATCTTGGCATTCTGTCAACAAGCGTCATGAGGTAGTCACCTGTAATGCATTTCAATTAACGGGTGTGCCTTCTTGAAAGTTAATTTGTGAAATGTATTTCCTTCCTAATGCATTTGAGCAAATCAGTTGTGTTGTGACAAGGGTGGTATACAGAAGATATCCCTATTTGGTCAAAGACCAAGTCCATATTATGGCAAGAACAGGTCAAATAAGCAAAGAGAAACAACAGTCCATCATTACTTTAAGACATGAAGGTCAGTCAATCCGGAAAATGTCAAGAACTTTTAAAGTTTCTTCAAGTGCAGTCGCAAAAACCATCAAGCGCTACGATGAAACTGGCTCTCATTGGGACCGCCACAGGAAAGGAAGACCCAGAGTTACCTCTGCTGCAGAAGATAAATTCATTAGCGTTAACTGCACCTCAGATTGTAGCCCAAATAAATGATTCACAGAGTTCAAGTAACAGACACATCTCAACATCAACTGTTCAGAGGAGACTGCATGAATCAGGCCTTCATGGTCGAATTGCAAAGAAATCACTACTAAAGAACACCAATAATAAGAAGAGAATTGCTTGGGCCAAGAAACACGAGCAATGGACATTAGACCGGTGGAAATCTGTCCTTTGGTCTGATGAGTCCAAATGTGAGATTTTTGGTTCCAAACGCTGTATCTTTGTGAGATGCAGAGTAGGTGAACGGATTATCTCCACATGTGTGGTTCCCACCGTGAAGCACGGAGGAGGAGATGTGATGGTGTGGGGGTGCTTTGCTGGGGACACTGTCTGTGATTTATTTTGTATTCAAGGCATACTTAACCAGCATGGCTACCACAGCATCCAGCAGCGATATGCCATTCCATCTGGTTTGCACTTAGTGAGACTAGCATTTATTTTTTAACAGGACAATTGCCCAAAACACACATCCAGGCTGTGTAAGGGCCTGACCAAGAAGGAGAGTGATGGAGTGCTGCATCAGATGACCTGACCTCCACAATCACCCAACCTCAGCCCAATTGAGATGGTTTGGGATGAGTTGGACCGCAGAGTGAAGGAAAAGCAGCCAACAAGTGCTCAGCATATGTGGGAACTCCTTCAAGACTGTTTGAAAAGCATTCCTCATGAAGCTGGTTGAGAGAATGCCAAGAGTGTGCAAAGTCATCAAGGCAAAGGGTGGCTACTTTGAAGAATCTCAAACATAAAATACATTTAGATTTGTTTAACACTTTTTTGGTTACTACATGATTCCATATATGTTATTTCATAGTTTTGATGTCTTCACTATTATTTTACAATGTAGGAAATAGTAAGAATAAAGAAAACCCCTTGAATGAGTAGGTGTGTCCAAACTTTTGATTGGCACCGTACATTGAACAACACAGCAGATTTTTGGCATGTTTTGTTATTTCTATATAACTAAAAATCAATGATGAAATTGGCTCTTTTACAATGGGGGTCAATAAAAAAGAATGTTTGTTTTCACCAATTTGTGGGTTTGGTCAAGGGGAATTCCTTACTATTACTGTGAATATGGACCCAGAGTATAGCTACAGTAGTTGCCTTGGTAACCAAACAAACAGACTTGCTAGCTTAGCTAACCAAACCATCCGTCTTCCTAAATATTGGCTTGGTATTATGAAAATCGAATTCAACAATGCCAATAATGTTTTCAATTAGATTTTTGCTTTCAAAGGCAGCTCAAACATAGAACATGTACGAATGTTTGACAACACCGTTGGTTATTACCGTTCATTAGAGAAATAACGAATGCCCTTCAAGCCAATCAGAAACGAGTAGGCCTAGTCAACAACGCTGTGGCATAAGAGTGTAACAACAGTGTAATACTATGATTCTTAAAGCTCATAATGCATATGTGTGGCAAGAGAAAACTACAAAAAAAGAATGTGTGCTGCAAGAAAAGACTGAATCTGGGTTAAAAGAACAACTTGATTTTCGACATCTCTAAAGAGCTGTGGTGGGAGGTTGTGTGAGGTGTCAGAATTATTCTCTTTGCTTTACGAGAGTTCTGACCTATCCCACTGACTTTGATTCATATTTTCACTGCAACATAACGTGTGATGGATGATGGATGATTGCACAACAGCTTTGATTCCATTACGTTTCACTCAAAAGCATTGAGTGATTGATAGACAGATTCAAAGGAAACAGAAGAGAGATTCAAAGATCCCTACTTTCATATTGAGTTGCGTGTCTTGAAGTATTATACTTTGCCTCAATGGGTTTGGAGTTCTAGCAGAGCAGCACATTTCTGTGTTCATACCTGACTTGCTTTCCAAGACAGCATTCGTTAGTAGTTCTGACTGGAAGGATAGGAATACTGTACTGCCATCTTTGATTTGGGCAAACGGCATCCTTTCAAAATGATCTAGTGTCAGCCGATAAAGGCTGAACGTTGTCATTGTAGATTGTATCTGTATCTTATTAAGTCAGTCTGTATCTTGTTAATTAAGGCAAAGTTTTTATTAAGCAAAATCCTCACAAAGACAACATGTTTAGGTCAGGCTTAAGTTTCTTCAGAACATCTAAACGGCATCTGTTTCTGCCTCTGTTCCAGCGCATTTGTCCCTCTGATTATGTTTAATCAATGTGCCTGATGTGTGTTTTTCCTAAGCCTCCCCTCTGCTCCTGACCTTTCACCTATGCCCCCTCTCTCTCTTTGCTGTGCAGGTCAATGTCCCCTTACCGACGCCCATACAGCCACATGCCACACTCCAGCATGCAGACATCCAGTCGCAGGTAAGTCAGGCCCAGGTGCACCCCACAGTGCCCCTCATCCTCTCAGGCTCACCCCCCCCCCCCCGGTCCTCAGGTCAGACCCGGGGCCCAGCATGCGCCTGCAGCAGGTCACGGAGGACCCGACACCCCAGAGATGGGACTCCAGGCTGGCATGTAGAGAAGTGTTTGAAGTGGGTCTGAGCAGGGCTGTGTTACTTTGCCTTTAATTAGCTCCAGCAGCTGCTGCTTCCTGGTTGAAGGACCCCGGCACACTCCACCACTCCACTGTCTCCCTAATCTCTTACAGGTGACTGTCAGACGCACGTCAACCTACCCGCCATGCAGGACTTAGCTGTCTAACCCCCTCTCACTTAGGTGTTGCTCTGTCAAGGAGAGGAATGCCGAGCTACACAGTGTTGCTGAGAGGAGTCGCTCCCTAACATAGTCCCGCTTTGTTTTGGTTAGTGAGAAACAAAATGGCGGATGCTCACATCTTTAGCTCAGTGACCAGAGAGCGCTTCCAGCCGAGCCAGTGTAAAATTATGCAAATATGTATCCAATTAACCACCATTTGCCCATTATATCGTTGTAGTTGCTCTTTTATCACTCTGTAGAAACATAAGGGGTCTGAATAAAAGGCAAAAAGCGGGGAGAGCTTTCTCCTGATGACAGTAAACGTTCCACTGCGTTGTTCATCTGTGTTTTCGGCTCGGGCAAAGAGATCCTAACTGTTGGAAATTGCACTCTGAGGACTGACAGCTGGAAACTGATCTCAGATTAGAAGCACACACCTCTCTCTCTCTCCCTGCTCTCCTTTTTCACTCCCAAGTTGGCGGATTGCTCCTTAAAAACTCCACCAGAGATGAAAAAATAGAGACTTCACAGTTGGCTTTGGCATACGAATGCCCTGGACTCATTAAATTAATGGGGGCCAGATTCCCCTTACTGAGCGTGCACTGATGCCCTTTGAGTTTGCTGGGGCTAGAGGGTGTGCAGCACTTTGAAAGCTGTGACCGGCATATTGAACCCGTTTTAATAGAACCCTTTGGAAGCTCCTGGTAGGATGCGCAGTAACTCCTCGCCTTTAAGTTCCCGCACCTCTCTGTGTGATCTCGTCAGATAGCCGCTTCAGCCTCGGATAGGGCCCAAACCGGGGAAGGGGGTGCAGGCGAGGCAAATTAGACCAGCGGTGTCCGTATCTCAGCCGAGGCCATTCTTTCCTGGAGACGTGAGTCCTTGAGAAGGGGCGCAGTGCAGTGCTTTGATGTGGAAAGTTGCCCGGTGTATTGCTCTGAAACAGGAGGCTTTAAGAGAGATTCAGTGGGATTCCCTTCAGGGAACAGCGGGGGAGTATGGCCTATCGTTGGTCAATTGTGCATACAGTGCTGATTTAATTACACCAGTGTCTCCTCTGCTGCTCAGACGGTCATTGAGCGGCTACTGTACAGGCCAGGAGGACTCCATGACCATTATGACTGTCATCGCCCATTCAACGTGACAACACAAAGCCAAATCATCCCACAATAAGGGGTGAATGTCAAGAATGCAGAGAGGGGTTCATAAAGAGGGCTCTATGGGAAATGGAAATAAAGGTGGAGACTGGTAGCACAGAAAATAGCATGTAATAGTTTTTAATGGTAATCTATGCCTATGATGCACAAAGAATCCACGACACAAAGGACAAAAGTAGGACTTAAAAAAATAAGAATTATAAACGTATGAATTTTGCATATGTGCCCAACAGCTGAAAGATGTGTCGATAAAAAAGCAAAGAAGGCTGCATGCTCATTTGCATAACAAAAACTCCCCTTAAGTACTAATAAGCCACCCTTAAGGTTAATCGCAACCAGGAATACTGATGTTAAGATAAGAGTAGAAAAATATGAGATAACTCTCTTTGGCTGCAATGAAGATATTACTCTTTGAACTGATTGAGCACTCAGTGATTTTGCTATTGATATAAGCATTAGGCAACAGCTAGCAAGCCCAAAAGCATTCCCGGCTATTTCCTCCGAGGAGGCTGAAAGCGCACTATAATATAATGATTATCTTCCTCTGATTCTCCATTCAGTGCTGTGGTGTCACTATGACTACCTGAGATGCTATTGAACACAGCACCGCCGAATAGAAAAGCATCCCTTACAATGAAAGAAGATTACCCATAGCCGGGGAATGAGGTGGTGCTCCTTATTCAGGCAGGCTGAAATATCCTTTAAACACCCCATAATAAGACAAGTAGCAGGCATACACCACAGACAGACAGACAGACAGACAGACAGACAGACAGACAGACAGACAGACAGACAGACAGACAGACAGACAGACAGACAGACAGACAGACAGACAGACAGACAGACAGACAGACAGACAGACAGACAGACAGACAGACAGACAGACAGACAGACAGACAGACAGACAGACAGACAGACAGACAGACAGACAGACAGACAGTGAGAAGAGGGGCTCCAACTGGGGAGCCCAGTGAAAAAACATATCTACTGAGGCTAGAAGTGGATGACTCAGGTTGCCAAGCACTAGCATAGTGAGATACATATCCAACTACTACATCCCGTATCTGTTAGCATCTGTATGAGACAGAAACAAAACAGCACTATACCATAGGACCCTTCTTTGAAAACCATGTTTGGCTGCTAGGATTTGATTCTCATACCCCAGCCTTGACAGTAATGATTTCATAAAGGCTTAGATTTTTGGCTCGATCACTGTGGCTGCAATATGGCTGGATCTCTCGTACTCATGAGTGATTCTATAAGCAGAGTACATTTCACTGCTGTGGTGGCTGATACTTACATGTCTCGCACTCTCAAGTGTGGCGGTAATTTATGCTCTCGCCAGCTCCCATCATCTTGATGCGATTCACACACTGACAAGAATCCATCTCCTTGGTATCTGGCAACAAAGAGGGTTGGGGGGAGGGGAGAGAGACGGGTGCAGATATTTTGTGATCACCGCTGACACAGTCAGAAAGGGAGGGAGAGGGTTACAAGGCAGATAGAGATCATGCGAATGCCTAACCTGACTAAGTCCATTTCAAAGTGTACCCATCCTTTCCTCCCTGCCACATACACAGTCTAAACAGATTCACACACACACACACACACACACACACACACACACACACACACACACACACACACACACACACACACACACACACACACACACACACACACACACACACACACACACACACACACACACACACACACACACACAGACAGACACACCGTGACATAGGTGCACAAGAATACAAAAACATCTCTTAAGCCCACTGCAGCTCCATTTCACTGCAACTAGAGTGCAAAGGTACATTCCTTGCTCTGGACGGTTGGTTTCCTGCTTATTCTGTTTGTTTGCGTGTGTTTAATGAGCTCACTGTAATTCTGATTGAAGACATGAGAATCTATGGGGACTCGTGGTAGTCCATGTACTGTATGTCCTCCTTCTCAAGAATGCAACTGAAACACTCTTGGGATAAAAAACATTAGTGAAAAAAGTTTTCAAATATTTCTAATTTCTTTTCATCTTTTAATATAGTTTCATGTGATGTGGGCTGTGTACAATCATTCTCAAAACGAAAATAAAACACCAGAAAGAGAGAGAGAGAGAGAGAGAGAGAGAAATAGAGGTAAAAACTCTTCAAAGATAAGTATTATTTAGAGACTACGATTCATTTGGCAGCTTATATTTTCAGCCCTCAAATAGCTCAAGCTAGTCCAAAACATACTGTGGGTTGTTTTCAGCTGCAGCGAAGAGAAAAAATGTGGTTTGGTCCGAGGCCCCCAATCCCCACTCCCCTTTTCAAAGACGGACCTTTTTTCATCTCCTAGTGGTCTTTGCACATTGGTGTGGTGACTATGTGCTTCACAGGTGGGAGTCTGCCTCCATCGAATAAGCCAGTTCACTAAGGACGGGATTTGGCGCTGTTATTTTTCTATTAGGGAAGAATTATGCTAAGCCTTCAGAAGCCATCTTTGTGTTGCTATGGCAGCCCATATTTCCTGCCGGGTTGCGACCTTGAATGACTACAGTGCAAGCCAAGTAGCACCGAGATCCTTTGAGGATTAGGAAACGTGGGGCTCATAGTTATGCAAAACACCTCAGATATGATTGAACCTTGAAAGGCTGAATGACAAGTTTATTGAGATCGCCGCTCTTTTCATCTGATCATTGTCAGTCGAACGTTCCCAATCACATGGCATTCGTTGATCTGCAGCTTTTCCGCTTGCTTCTGTCTAGGTCAGATCTGTCTGATAGAAATCTGCGGAGCTTTTCATTTATCCAGAAACCCAATAGCCGTATACTTCCTATTAATCAGTTGTGTCTTTAACAAGATGAATCACATAATGATATTGATGCAAATCAATAAATATCTTGATCACAAAAATTGCCTAACATCTGATGGCATATCCATCACTTTGCTCAATAAAACAGTTGCATTTCAATGGATATTTCCTCTGATGCAGAGATTGTAGTGCAGCTGTAGGCTAGGCTACTGTAGCCCTAGAGAGCTCTGGTGTAAAGCTTTACATTATTCATATTTCAAATGCATTTCAATCAATACCCCTACACTAAAGAAACATCTAAAAATGATTTTGACATTTGAGTTTTGTTTTTACAGCTTTACTCTAAATTTGAATCTTAACATTAGTTTTGATGTGTACGCAACTGGAATCTGTATCAATATATATGTTTTTCAAATGTCTTATAATTTCACTAGTGTTTTCAGGCCAGCCTTCAAAGTCTCAAATGTATTTTCAAGAGAGATGTATAGACAGCAACTCAAAGCTGACACAGGGATGGGGCTTTGAACATACGAGATTGACACTATTGTGGTCACAAAGCACAACAGGAGACTACTTTGAAGAGGAAAGTGCTTTGGGTATCAGATATCGCCTTGGAAATAGTGTCCGAAGACAAGCTCAAGTATTAGACCTGTTGAATCGGCATACTACTTAGGACAAGAGAAACAAGGCTTGAGTATAAAGCTACTTCCTTGACTACCCCCAACTGGAGATCTGGAAAGGTCAAAACTTTAACTTCAGAGTTTAAACCCAAGATTAGCTAAAACCCGATGTTTTATCATAGGTTTAGTTTCTCCACACTACCTACCAGGACTCGGGAGGGAGATGGGACTTGCTATGTAAAAAAAAACATGACAACTTAGACAAACTAGACAGGAGTTTTTACAAAGTAAAGCGCTGCTATCAGAGGAAAGTCTTGTCGTTGGCTTGGGAATTGATCAGTTTCAAGCTCAAGCTGTGTCCTTGTCAGTTGACGGGTCTGTAGAAGATGTTACACTTTCAGACTATGCCTGTGCCTTGTCAATGTGGACGCTTGAGGAGTAGAAACAAACTCTGAACACTGTTTGCGCGACACTAGCCACTCTCATCAACACGATTTCGACAAAATGTGTCAGTCACCCATCTCCCCTAGCAACCTAATCAATCTCTGAGGTCCCAACAGGAAGTAGGACTGTGAGTACAGCTCTCTGTGTTTCTGTTCCTCAACCTTCTGCCATAAAATGGTCCTGTAGTCTTTCTGTCAGTGTTCGGTTAGGTTTGACAAAAGTGACATTCACATATTGGGTTGTTCTGTTGTCACAGTCGTGCCTGGCTTAAAGTGCTCTCAATGTGAGGTTTGGTCCGCTTTGATGTCAGGGTCTCCCGAGACCTGGTTTGAGCATGCTATCTGCGTCAACTGTTCTCTCCCAGCCTATCCTGCAAAGAGTGACACAGGAACTGCCAGAGCAGAGATTGACTCTTTCATTTCCTACTGACTACAAATGAAGGATGCTCAGAAAGTAAATTCAGGGGGTGCCAAGCACACACTCACACACAAACACACAGAAGTCACTAACTTTTGTTAATATTTTCTGCCACTAAGAAAAACGGCTGTATTTAACATTAGACTATTATCTCACCTTTACATTCTGTTTACAATGCTATGTGGCACACAGGAGGCTGCTGAGGGGAGGACGGCTCATAATAATGTCCGGAATGGACATACAGAATGGCATCCAACACATGGAAACCATGTGTTCGATACCATTCCTCTTATTCCGCTCCAGCCATTACCACAAGCCCGTCCTCCCCATTGAAGGTGCCACCAACCTCTTGTGATGTGGCAATATCCACCACTTCCAAAATCAGACAACAAATTATGTTGGGAGACAGATTCTACAGTAACATTATTATTTTTCCAAGCATCTCTAAAATCTATATCATACAGTTACAGGTTCAATGCAGACGTTTTTATATCAATGTCAAATCATTTCTGGGCAGGGGCGCAACTTTGGTTTTAACTTCTTTTTTATTTAAAAAATGTATCCAGTTGGATAAACACTCCACACAGCCTACCCGATCGCTCATAGGCGTCCGCCTGGTCCTAAAGCAAACTGTTGCCTCCTTTTGTATCACATTCCAATGATAAAACTGGAGGGACAAAAACGCAATTTCCTATCCCTTGTCCCCTGTGAAAGTTGCGCCCTTGTTTCTGGGTAACAATTAAGTACCTTACTGTGATAGATTTACATTAAAATGGGCAAAATTGATTTTTTAGCAAAAAACTTTTTCTAGCAAGAATTTTGCTAGGACTGTCTGGGACTGGTCTGAGTGGGGAGTAAAAAACTGAAAACGAGCTGTTATTGGCAGAGAGGTGTGGAACTCTTTGTTATTGGTATATTAACCAATTTACCACATGGTGTATTTGACCAATAACATTTTGATTTGATTTGACCTGATTTGGTGATGTCACCATGGAAAGCTGAAACTCCCATGCAAACCTGCTGATCAGGAAATAACACTGATCATAATGTTTCACACTTTTAGAGTGTTAGTTTCATCATCTGTTGTACAATATGATACGAATCACAGAAAACACGTAATTTTCACTGGACTGGACCTTTAATGTTGTAAACACTAATCAGGTATGAATTCACTGTTATGCCCCAAAAGTGTCACATTCTGATAAAACATAAAATATCAAACTCTAAATAACAAAGATGCCATGGTATTCCCAATGCTAGTAATGTAAGCTTATCCGTTCCCCTGTCACATGGACGAAATTAGAGCATCCTTGCAAAGAAAACCTAATTCCATAATACTGATTATTTATTCATTAATTGAAATGGTAGAAATATGGGCTAGTTGGCCTATTTGATATACCGTCACAAGTTGCTATTCACTCATCACTCATTAGATAACGTGCATCTTAACTGGATTTACAATTTCAGGAAGAAAAGGCTTGATTAATAAATATCTGGTAATCATGTTATATGCCTGTAAAGGCACGAACAAATCCCTCGCGCCCCCCTGCAACGCAAGGCTCACCTGAGATGCAACCTGAGCACCACGTGAAGTCTGCCCTTCATACCTTCGCACAATGAGAATTTGCATTAGCGGGGATTAAAGAAGAATATTTCAATTCACCGCAGGAATTTACCTGACAGTGCCAAAATAATTATCCACCCTTCATGAAAAACGGAATTATGGGAACCCCAAAGACAGACATCTGAAATTGAGGTGAAGAGTATTTAAAAATGGCTGTGAGTCAAATAACTAGGGAATTTATCTTATTAATGTAAATAATTAAACGAATGATTCTTGGCTAAATAAGGGCTTGGGACCACTTTTTGTCCATATGTGATTGACGGTAAAAAAAAAAAAATCTTCGGCTATGCTTTAAAATTTCAAAGGGACGGGTTTTTGCCTTGGTCATGTGTGTTAAATCTTTGTATATTTCACATTCCGTACAATGTCAGTCCTCCACCATTTCATACCATATTTCTTGTGTCAGTCCTCCACCATTTCACATCCTATTTCTTGCAACACCGGTTTAAACATTAGCCTATTTGTGCTGGTATATTACAATATCACGTTTTAACTTAGGCTAAATGACAATTATGTTGTTGCTTTTTAGAGGCGGTGAGATAGATGTAGTTATGTCATATGAATTTAGCAATTCATCTATTTGAAGAATGCTTTAATATATTGCAACAGGAAGACGGTTTACTTTTGTAACCCAAATTGGGGATTATACAACAATTGACTGATATAATAGTACGTGTGTAGCCTATGTAGGTTATAGGCTAAACTTAGATAGACCGACAGACAGAGCCATGCACCAGGCCATCCGCATTGCTTCAATTACCTCACATGGCGGTTATATGCAGCTATATTTACACTGGTCAAGGAACAGAGACGTTAAAAGTCACTGTTTCGTTACTTTGTAGGCCATGTTATAATACAGCCTATAATGTCTGTCATCAGTGGCCTATGTGAAAAAAACTACATTTGAGGTGAATAAAGTACATGCATTAGTTTAGAGACTATGACAATACGCCAAACGTAAAACAACAATGTCTTCAAATTGTGTTTACATTTAGATTATCAATCTTATCATACAGTGATGTGTGGCAGGTGTCATAAAAGTTATGCATTTGGAGCGGATATTGTGCCTTTTACACCTGTTGACCACAGATTGTAGGCCTAATGAAATAATGCCACATTTAGAGATATTAGCAGACATACTGTCTGTCCTGTTAGATAATGTAGACAATTTTCCTCGTATGACAAACAGTTTTCCATGCAATTGAACATGTTTTATAATTGCCTATTTAGGACTAACTTTGATTCTTTATTTGTCTTTCTTATTTTACTTCTTAGATTGGCAATAATATAGCCGACCCATAACAATAGTCGGAAGCCTAATTTCATATAGCCTAACGATTTCTAAAACGGATATCTGGATTCAAGAAAAGTCAACACTGAATTAAGAAAACATTGTGAGAGTGCGCATTCAGGTTATGGTTTGACATACCAAAATCCAGATTGAACTAATTAATAACCCACTAATGCATGGTCCGGACTGAGAAAATAATGTAGGCCTATAAACTAAACCCCCTACTGAACGTAACTTGTCAACAAAACCTGTAATACCTCAGATCGTTGAGTTTGTGTGATTTAAATTATTTGACGGCCTATGAAATTTATCCAACTAACGTTTTCAGTGACAAATTGGGATATGCTGCTAATTCCCAATAGCCAAACGTTTTCACACACTTCGGAAATCCTAGAGACTGATAATACATGGTATTTGTTACATGCTTCAAAAACAACAGGTGTAGACTAACAGTGAAATGCTTACTTATTGGCCCTTCCCAACAATGCAGAGAGAAAAATAGAGAAATAATCAAATCAAATAAAACACTAGGAATAAATACACAATGAGTCATGATAACGTGGCTATATTATATACATAGGGTAAGTACCGAGTCGATGTGCAGGGGTACGAGGTAATTTAGTTAGATACATACATAGAGGTAGGGAGAAAGTGACTAAGCAACAGGATAGATAATAAACAGTAGCAGCAGCGTATGTGATGAGTCAAAATAGTTAGCGCACCCCACACGATTAAAATATCCAAAACATGTTTTCTCCATAACTCGCTGTGTCGCAAAAAGTAACATTAGGCTATGTTTACATATCTTACGAAATATTGTGTCTATTAATCTCGAAATTGCAAAACTGTATGATTCTCTGATTGTGAAATGATTAATAGACACCATTGAATAGGCGATAGCCTAGCCTTGCCTAGCCTGCTGACTACATTCACAGGTGTGTTTTGGCGGACATGGCTCGTCCCTCGGGGGTGAAGCTCTCTTTAGGACACTTTAGCCAAACCAAAAGAAAGTTACAATGGGATTTATTCAAGGCTCCTGAAGTGTTCTCCACATATCGCCCCGAGAAGGCCCCTTTTCACTAGAAGGCGATGCACCACTTCAGCATTTATGTCCGGCAGAAAAAGATGAGGCCCTCCTCTATCCCATGTAAACACGGCGCTATGCATTGTGTAAATTACGTGGATTAGCCCCCTTTTGTTGCCAGAACACTGGACCTCAATGTACACACAGGGACTGATTCAAACCTCCCCCAAAGCCATTTGGCCTTAACTGACAAAGTTAAGGAAGCGTTACATCCATATCACTGCACGAATATTTTTTACCGGAAATAGGTCGTCAAAAAGTACCTGATATTGTTGAATATAAGTTGTTTTCGGTGTCTGGAAAAGGCTGGATTGTGATGTGAAGGATAAAAATGTGACTTCTGACTTCACCTTTGAAGCTTCGGTGAGAGTAGGATACATTTAGGATACATACATTTTGGTTGCCACCCCGAAATTGAAATGACTTTATATTAAGGTAATTTCCGGGTTTGTGCCCTGAAATGGCCTTACCTTATTTTCTATCATTTCAATTACAAAGCAATTATTTAATTGTTCACACGAATACTATTTAGGCTAGAGTAAGCCATAGAAGCAACGTGTATAATTATATTGAGCAATGCAACAACTGCTGAACAATTGTTATAAGGCTACAATGCGATAACAAAGTCAATATTAAATAGAAGGGGGATCGAATAATAAATAGTACTAGGACCTCATGCATTGCAAAGTTGAGTACGGCAAATTGTTCCGAAATTAGTTCAATATTCGTTCATCAAGAAGAGGGTTATGAAAATAAATGTTTCCTTGGTGACCCTGATTTTGTGTGCGTTTTCCTATTTCTCCTATTTCAGTTGGACTAACTTTTATTGAATATTAGCCTATAGTCAACGTTTTAAACTATGTTAACTTTATAGGCATAAAGCCTAATGACTTCTTAGACTTATTACAGTTTTGTTGATGCATTAGCCTAAAGCAAATACTCGACAAACATGTATTTGTTTGATTGATGGCTCACTAAATGTGAATGGTACACATTTCAGAGGCCGAGAAGTTATTCGATTTTGTTACAGAACATTTCTCAAATATGCGTGCCTTAATGACCTTTTAAAGAGTATCATTTTTGTTGTTGTTGAAAAGACACAACACGAAAATAAGTCTCAGGGCACCACTGTATATAAATAAAATAATTGATATATTAAGCTATAGGGCTAAATGGCTAAATTATAGCCTCTATGGCTAAATTATTTAAGTGTGTCAGAAATGTGTTCGCAAATTGTGCAAAAGGTCAAGTTAGCTATTTATTTGTAAAGTTTCCTGCACCTGACCTAGACCTTGAACATACCTTATCATATGTGTTTGCCTATACATGTACACAGGTTGAACATGCCTTGTTATAAATGTAAAAAGTTGGAAAATAATTATTGATTCATTGTGTGTCTCACGTGTTGGACTGTTTAATATCCTGAAATGTCTCTAATGTACAATAACCTGCATGTTGTGTTTGTTTTACAATGGGTTATATAATAAACGTAGCTTCACATTCTTGTGATCACAATTGAATCAATTTTCCTGAAATATAGATCTGAGTTTCAGTCCCCTCTTACTTCTATAATTGAGGTCTGAAAGAGTGTGGCAGAAAATTATTGAAAGCCAGCAAGGCACTGAGAATTTAATTTGAGATAAGACATCACAATTAGTGGAAGTATGCCTAATAAATGACATTACTTCATTTCTTATCATTTTACATGGACGATTTGAAACCAGCTAAAAAAACGTATATAAGATGATATAATGACAACAAAATAACCACTTGATAACATTAATCTAACATGTTTATTCGAATGCTTTAATTTTTTTTTGTAATTGTAATTATAGGGCGTTCGGCATTGTATAAGTTATTAGTGATTTTGAGTGATTTAAACAGTGATTAACTGAACAGCTCGTTTTGTTTACCTCTCGATTGATGTAAAAAAAAAAGTCAAATAGAAACGTTTCTTTCTCATTCCCTACTTTTCAAAACACTATGTCAAATGTTGTCATGTCAAAATAAAAACGACCAGTTAGAAATTTAAGTGTTATAAATATATGATTTTTTCTAAGTCAAAAGGCACGGAAATCGTCTGAATTTGGACAGTGGTTCGAAATTGTCCTCGAAGCGTAAACATGGTCCACAGTAGCAAGCTGCGAAATTAAAAATATATAAAACAATAAGATAATGGAATAGTTTTAGAGCAGAAGGTCTTGCCTTGACGAAATGTGACAGAAACGTTTCACTGGTTGTTTGTTTTGCGTCTAGACGTACGGGAGTCAATCACATTTCACAGCAGTTATTGCCTCTCCTACGCACCTGTGACCTATGAAGACTTGACTTCAGGTGTGCAAAAGTTCATATATGTAGAGAAGATAGTCCATGTTTTTTTTTAAACTGAACGAATTAGTAATGTTTTTACAAAAAATAATCATTTATATGGACGTAATTGACCTCATTTTCTAAGTAATGTATCAGCATGCGGTTTAACGCAGGAATGAAATGCAAATGTATAGAAAAATGACCAAAAAAACGAATCAGATCTTGACTTTCATAATGTGTAGGCTGTATAATGTTAACATGTAGGCCTATTACTAGAAAAAATGCTTCTTTGTGAACCTGTCTCTTACCTGTCAATCCAACTTGGTAGACTGAAATGTATTACCCCTCCTTATTGACTGAATTGGTGTTTTCTTATAGTCTAAATTGTAAAGACATATTGATCTATGGTGTAATCCTAAACCAGAATGCATTGATAAAAGTGACCACCAGAACCTAGTGTTAATATTCATGAAACATTTTCAATGATTTTATTAAATGATGTTGATGCATATTTTACAAAGTATTTTGAGTATTTCATTTATTTTGTCTCGGTGCCTGTCGGGCATTTGACTAAGGAATGCAGGCATAACTTTCACTAAGGAATGCAGACATAACTTGAACATCTATACACTTGAAAACAATGTTTCCAAATCAGCTGCAATGATGAAAACGTTCATAAAGGACAATGTCAGATTTGAGTTGCTGTATGATTCACAAGGCACATGCTTCCTGCTGCTGTGATGCAGTGAGCAGTGAATATGTATTAATCAAGAATATATCCTGGATGGATACATGATCATCATATAGGGTTCATTCATAAAACTCACTGCCAATGTTCATTTACCACATTTTACATTTTTTTGCCAAACAGGTAAATAGCCTACACCACAAAACCCAGAAAACACGCACCACATAAACCATATGAATCCAGTTTTAGGAATAAGCCACAATATTATTTCCATCTGAAAGCATGACCTGACGTTCTTGTATGATTCCAAACCAAAGCTCTCATTGTTGTGTCTTTTCCAGGCTGCCGACTGATTTAATTGGGCCGTATTTTACTTTGTGTGTAGGACGAGCCAACAGAACATCTGACCATGAAGCTTGCCAGGCTGTGGATCCTACAGGTCTGCAATCACAGAAAAAGCATATAATTCTCCATCCATATAAAGGTAGGGAGATTGTTGTCAAATGCACATCATACGCATGGCGGTACTCTGGGCAAAAGAATTAGAATGGAACTTCAATCAATACATACCCTTCTCAGGTCAACAAATGGACTAGAGAGACTGTTACAGAGGAGATGGTGTAAAATGGAGAGAGACAACTAAGAGGACACTCGTCTAAAGGTAAGCCATCCTTCTACTTTTAGACGAGTGTCCTCTTAGTTGTCTCTCTCCATCCCCTCTGTAACAGTCTCTCTAGCCCGAGGTTGGACAATGACCAGGGGGGAGAGAGGACAGGCTGTACAATTACGATTGAGATCAGAGTAGAGACTCATCTTGGAATAGGACATCTGGTAGAGAAGGATTTGTGTGACATCCGAAAGATACGGTGGCAGCGATAGCAACACTACAGTGGCATCATTTCAGACTAACTACAGGGGAGGAACTACGGTAAATTACATTGCACCAGACAGGTGATTGTAGGCTTCGGCATAGTACTTAACATTACAAAATCGGCACAAGCAAAAACCTCACATTTAAAGTGACAAGTGGTGCATAACTGCATGTACTTACTAACTTTTTACATGGTAATTACATACATATTTAGTTGCATTAATATAGGGCCAATTAAATGTCAAAGGTGCCTGCAGGGATGAAGTCATTAGGGTGGAGGGGACTATAATATCATATTAAAGATAGAGCAGTGGAGACGGGGAATATTCCTACCCTGTTAGAAAGAGCTAGCACTGAATAGGTCAAAGGAACAAAAGCCGCTGAAGATGATGAGGGTGAGAAGAGAGGGTAACCCTTCGGCAGTGTGAGGTAATGTTGTCCTAATGTAAGTGAAGCCAAGGTGAGGAGGCAGGTAGGATGGAGAGGAACGATTGGCCTGGCACAGACCAGGTGGATTGATATGCCCACTTACACAGAATAAAAAAGGAAGATTATTTCATTGTCCGTCACGTTGTGTAGTTCATATGCCAAATCACTGTTAATCATTTATATGCATCTGTACCCAAGTGTGTATGACCATGTGTGTGTCTGTGCTTGTGTATGAATGCCCATGTGTGTGCCAGTGTATGTGTGACTGTGCATGTGTGTATGAATGCCCATGTGTGTGCCAGTGTATGTGTGACTGTGCATGTGTGTGCCAGTGTATGTGTGACTGTGCATGTGTGTGCCAGTGTATGTGTGACTGTGCATGTGTGTGCCAGTGTATGTGTGACTGTGCATGTGTGTATGCCTATATGTTGTCTGTCCATTAGTAAAGATAAAAACCGTGTTGGAGGAGCCACGTCCCCTGAACACACCAGGCTCCATTCTAGCAGGAGCACGTTCAAATGTTCAAATTTTACTCTACCCCCCCCCTCACTTTTGTCCTAAGAGGGCAATTAAGGAAACAAACGTTTTCCCCCAGATTAGCTGACTGCCAGCTTTGCATACTAATGTAATGCCAAGTGGTTACAAATAGTGAGTACTCTAATTACCGGCACTGTTTTCAATCAGAAATTGCTCAATTTCCCAGGATGAGGTCTCCATGGCTGGAGGAAAAAAAACACAACCTGACAGAAGCAAGAGACAATCATCATCTGTGTGTGTAGAGTGTGTATATCTGTGTGTGTGTGTGTGTGTGTGGAGCGTGTATATGTGTGTGTGGAGTGTGTATATCTGTATGTGTGGAGTGTGTATATCTGTGTGTGTGTGGAGTGTGTATATCTGTGTGTGTGGAGTGTGTATATCTGTGTGTGGAGCGTGTATATCTGTGTGTGTGTGGAGTGTGTATATCTGTGTGTGTGTGGAGTGTGTATATATGTGTGTGTGTGGAGTGTGTATATCTGTGTGTGTGTGGAGTGTGTATATCTGTGTGTGTGTGTGTGTGTGTTTGTGTGAGCGTGTTTGTATCCTTGTGTGACTGTGAGTGTGTGTATGCAAATAAGTTCATCTGCCTTTCTGTGTGTGCAACAGACGCAGGCAGGCACAGCCCTCTCCATCACTGGTGCCCCTGACAACACAGGAAATGGATCCCACCCGGTGGCAGCCTCAGCCTTCACACTATTTAGCACCACAATTATCCCCCATTCATTCACAGGCTGGATGAACCATATAAGGCCAAATGTGATTCTGCGATGATCAGTGCAATGTGAAACCACGGGTCTGGCCTGGCAATTTGATGTGATTGTGCTGCTGTGATCTTCTGTAGTAGGTGAGGCACCTCCTTTATTGTGCCATTCTACTGGAGGGAGAGAATTAGAATGGAGTCTTTGATTTTAGGTGGACACAGTCATAATATCTGGAAGAGGTACAATGGTGTAGCATATTGTGGGTGATCAAACAGAGTAGGGGAAAATTAACAGTGATGTAAAGTACTTAAGTAAAAAATACTTTAAAATACTACTTATGTCATTTTTTGGGGTACTTTACTATTTACCATACCGTTCAAAAGTTTGGGGTCACTTAGAAATGTCCTTGTTTTTGAAAGAAAAGCACATTTCTTGTCTAGTAAAATAACATCAAACTGACCAGAAATACAGTGTAGACATTGTTAATGTAGTAAATGACTATTGTAGCTGGAAACAGCAGATTTTTAATGGAACATCTACATAGACGTACAGAGGCCCATTATCAGCACCCATCACTCCTGTGTTCCAATGGCATTTTGTGTTAGATAATCCAAGTTTATCATTTTAAAAGGCTAATTGATCATTAGAAAACCCTTTTGCAATTATGATAGCACAGCTGAAAACTGCTGTCCTGATTAAAGAAGCAATAAAGCGGGCCTTCTTTAGACTAGTTGAGTATCTGGAGCATCAGTATTTGTGGGTTCGATTACAGGCTCAAAATGGCCAGAAATAAATTACTTTCTTCTGAAACTCGTCAGTCTATTCTTATTCTGAGAAATGAAGGTTTTCCATGTGAGAAATTGCCAAGAAACTGAAGATCTCAAACAACGCTGTGTACTACTCCCTTCACAGAACAGTGCAAACTGGCTCTAACCAGAATGGAAAGAGGAGTGGGAGGCCCCGGTGCACAACTGAGCAAGAGGACAAGTACATTAGAGTGTCTAGTTTGAGAAACAGACGCCTCACAAGTCCTCAACTGGCAGGTTCATTAAATAGTACCCGCAAAACACCAGTCTCAACGTCAACAGTGAAGAGGCGACTCCGGGATGCTGGCCTTCTAGGGAGTGACGGTTGCTGATAATGGGCCTCTGTACGTCTATGTAGATATTCCATAAAAAACCTGCCGTTTCCAGCTACAATAGTAATTTACAACATTTCCTGACACCCAAAAGTACTCGTTACATTTTGAATGTTTAGCAGGACAGGAAAATGGTACAATTCACACACTTATCAAGAGAACATCCCTGGTCATCCCTACTGCCTCTGATCTGGTGGACTCACTAAACACAAATATTGCATTTGTAAATTAAGTCTGAGTGTTGGAGTGTGCCCTTGGCTATCCGTAAATATAAAAAACAAGAAAATAGTGTCATCTGGTTTGCTTAATATAAGGAATGTGAAATTATGATACTTAAGTATATTTTAGTAATTACATTTACTTTTGATACTTGAAGGGATACTTCAGAATTTTGGCAATGAGGCCCTTTATCTACTTCCCCAGAGTCAGATGAACTTATGGATACCATTTTTATGTCCAGTATGAAGGAAGTTAGAGGTAGTTTGATGAGCCAACGCTAACTAGCGTTAGCACAATGACTGGAAGTCTATGGGTATCTGCTAGCATGCTAGTCTCGGTTGGAATGGAGGTAGGGCAAGGAACAGACATCCTCGCACCACCATGGTCATGGGGAGCTGTAGGGACGGCACAGAGCACAGTGAACCCGGTGACCTTTAGCTAATGGAGGTCTGGCCTCTGATCAATGCACTGAGAGACTGGCGGAGGCCATCTTGCCCTTTCACTGAGAGATGGGATGGAGGGGACAGAGGGGGACGGAGGGTGGCAGCCAACAGGCGCGCCATGCGGCCATCGACCCTGCCAGTCTCCCATCCTGTGGGTGACAGCTGTGCCAGCGGGCCTGGGGATGGTAATGTCAAGATGCCACTCTGCCCTGCCACCAAGGAAGGACAGCCAACCTCTCAGTCTCTGTGCTGTAGGGAGGGAGGGAAAGTCACTGCAGATTTATGTATTATGGCTTTGTGGTCAAATGGAATCAGCTTAACAGGTGTAGGATCTTAATTTAAACACTCTGTTGCAGGAGAAAGTTCCTGCAATGCAATACATTTACATTTTGAGGTTTAAAAAGGCTTCTGAAGGTTATAATTTTCACTTTTAAATTTCAGACTTGATTTTCCTTTATGAAAAATGGATTCTAATTCACATAATAATTCACATTTCCTCTTGCTGCAGGATTATTTTCCTGCTGTAGCAAACTGGCTCAAATTATGATCCTACATCTGTATCAGTACAGTGTAATTAAGAATCTGACGAAAGACCGAGAGCAGGTGTTTATAACAAGTTTATGGACAGTTTTACATTTAAATGTAGTGTAATTACAGTTTCAGCGAAGACATAAGCCAAGTTTAGGGCAGTGTAAAATATTAGCATTTTCTGTGTTTGTAACTTGAAATGCAGTGTTGGGGATTTAAATGTTTGTGTAAAGCTTTGGGGTTGAGATGTTGAGATGTCATTTTGTAGTGTGATGCTCTGTACAACCCAGATGGCTCACTACTGTGTCTTTCATCATAGTAGCCTCTGAGACACATGAATGACATACAGCTCGATAAACATTAGCATAGAACAACAAGTGAACAACAGTTTTTGCATTGTAATGAATTACACATCTCCTTACAATCATACAAAGCAACTCATAAGACCAACCGCACATAAATCACATTCCATACGGAGGGGAAAAAAGCTCACAGATAGATTTGGAGCAAATTTCTCTTTTTATTATCATTATCATTAACAGTAATTTGATACTCAAACCTCCTGTGACCTTTTCACAGCATCCTCCATTCCCAGAAGAGCCACTCAATAGTACGAGCAGAAGGCAAAGTGCCGAGAGAGAGGGAGAGAGAGAGAGAGAGAGAGGAGAGAGATAGTGAGATAAAGATTGATAGTGTACACTGCACAGTACATTATACACAATATATACATGCAATATATACATGCAGAGAGAGAGAGAAAAAAGTGTGTTAGAGATTGATAGTGTGCACTATACAGTCAATTATACACAGAGAGACAGACAGAGAGACAAAAGAGAGAGAGAGAGAATAAAGAGAGAGAGAGAGAGAGAGAGAGAATATTGAGAGAGATAGTCCGTAATATACATTATAAACATGATTATCATATCGCTGATGTACTTTTATATGGTGCTCCTCAATGCACATTCCTAAAATTCAAATGCAATCCAAAACAATTTAGAAGTGGAAACACATGAAGACGTCATGTGGTCACCGCGGGCCAGTGTTGGGGCATACTGTCTGTGTGTGATTACCATGCAGTTACACTTACTGTACATTTGGCCATAAGCCCCACCGACGGACCGACTGAGGAGAATATGGGGCAATCTGAGCAGGGCATGTCTGGCCTGTGACAGGCTCAACTTGCCAGCGTTTCCTCCTTATCAGGAGCTGGGGGTGGCGAAACTAATTGAAAAGCTACTTAGGTTTTCTTCCTCTCATATAAATGGATTACAGTCTTTGCCTCCATGCTTTGGTCCTATGTTTACTCAATGAGATTTGACACTAGAGTGGAGGGATAGGTCCACTCCCAATTTGATCCCACACGCCCAATTCCATACTAACAATCAGCGCCTGTCTCTCTGTCTCACACCCTCCTGTGTTTATTATCTTAGCAGGCCAATAAAATGGCCCATCATACTATATATACTGTATAAACATGTTAATATATGTATACATGTGGGGATATGGTATGGGGAGGCTGACACCCTTGGTCAGGGACTTACACGGGTGCAGGGGAGCGAGGAAAGGGGTGCCGAGAGAACCCCGTGGATCCACTGAGTGGTGTGGCAGACTCCCCAACCTCCTGCTAGGATTTGTTGGAATGTGAGAGAGGAGGATTTTAGCACCAGGCAAACCACGCCAGAGCCACGCAGACTTCATGCCATCTGTCTCCCCCCTCCGTCCTCCTTTTGCCAAACTCATTAGACCTTTTTTTCTCTCCTTTTCATCCCTTGTCACAAGACTAGGGGACATACTGGGATCTGCTAACGCACTGGAGGAAAGAATGGAGGGAGGAAATGGAAGAAGAAGCTCAATAAACAGATTTAGAAATCTGGGTTCATTAATATGTATTCATGATGTACTGACAGCCTGAACGACATACAGGCTCTGTATCACAGAGAAACTGAGGATTCATATTGGGTATGTTGTATCAAAGTTTAATGACCATGAAACACTTCCACGAGTCAGTAAAGTCAGTCAGTAAAGTCTAACACTGGATTGAAGGCATCAATGTCAAAAAGGTATTCATTTTAACAACATACTCTCGTATATTTAACTTCTATTGTCCTTCAAGAGTGGCTGCATTTCTTAAATACTGCATGTCCAGTTATTCATTGGTCGGACTGTGAGGTAGTGACACATCGTACATTATTGTGTATGAGTTAGTGAAATGGAAGCCTGTTGTGATTAGTCAGAAACATGTCAGATTAATTATCATAACTGTCAATATGGTGTCATATATGCCCCAATTACTTAATGACCTAATAAACTGTATCATAAATAACAGTATGTTGTTGATATGTTCATTTGAACCCGTAATTAAGTCAAGTGAGTATTGTTGTATATGTACTGTATGTTCAAATCAGGAAAACAGTCATCTACAAACCTTAATTGACCAGGTCAACTTCACATCCATAAATCCCTGGAAACAAACATTTTTCCAACATGAAGCTTTTGACAAACAGATTACACATTTAACACATCATAACCAAGTTGAGTAGGGCTCAGGATCATGATTCGGCGGGCATTATGAAATCCAAAACAGATCCCCTCATCAAATGGCTCTGTGAGCCGTGTGGTGGTCTGATGGGGTTGACCCCTGGCCCTCTCCCTGTGGGGGGCGGCTGGGAGGGGGCGCGGGAGATCACACGAAGGCCCTGTTCTGGCTCCATGTCCAAACAGCCTGGTCTGTTCAGGAGGAGGGTGGAGGGGTGGAAGTGTACCCCCTCGTCCTAAAGAGAGCACCAGGTGGCAAGGACGTGGGCAGGGGGCTTTTGATGCTGACCCCTGGTCCCTGGGATGGGATGGCTCTAGTCATTGATCCAGCCAGAGGACGGAGGGGAGCCAGGTGCCCCTGGTGGGGGATCAGCTGCTACAGTCTGAGTATGGAGGAGAGGAGTCTGGGTCACACTGGTCCCAGTCATGCCAGTAGTCACAGCCCCAGTGTTGACTGGCTGTGATGTTGTAGACAGGGTGCTGGTCTAACACTGAAAGCAAAAGGGAACAGATTAATGAGTCGGTGTCTCCAAACTTTTGACTGGTACTGGTATATATATACACTGCTCAAAAAAATAAAGGGAACACTTAAACAACACAATGTAACTCCAAGTCAATCACACTTCTGTGAAATCAAACTGTCCACTTAGGAAGCAACACTGATTGACAATAAATTTCACATGCTGTTGTGCAAATGGAATAGACAAAAGGTGGAAATTATAGGCAATTAGCAAGACACCCCCAAAAAAGGAGTGATTCTGCAGGTGGTGACCACAGACCACTTCTCAGTTCCTATGCTTCCTGGCTGATGTTTTGGTCACTTTTGAATGCTGGCGGTGCTCTCACTCTAGTGGTAGCATGAGACGGAGTCTACAACCCACACAAGTGGCTCAGGTAGTGCAGCTCATCCAGGATGGCACATCAATGCGAGCTGTGGCAAGAAGGTTTGCTGTGTCTGTCAGCGTAGTGTCCAGAGCATGGAGGCGCTACCAGGAGACAGGCCAGTACATCAGGAGACGTGGAGGAGGCCGTAGGAGGGCAACAACCCAGCAGCAGGACCGCTACCTCCGCCTTTGTGCAAGGAGGTGCACTGCCAGCGCCCTGCAAAATGACCTCCAGCAGGCCACAAATGTGCATGTGTCAGCATATGGTCTCACAAGGGGTCTGAGGATCTCATCTCGGTACCTATTGGCAGTCAGGCTACCTCTGGCGAGCACATGGAGGGCTGTGCGGCCCCACAAAGAAATGCCACCCCACACCATGACTGACCCATCGCCAAACCGGTCATGCTGGAGGATGTTGTAGGCAGCAGAACGTTCTCCATGGCGTCTCCAGACTCTGTCACGTCTGTCACATGTGCTCATGTGCTCAGTGTGAACCTGCTTTCATCTGTGAAGAGCACAGGGCGCCAGTGGCGAATTTGCCAATCTTGGTGTTCTCTGGCAAATGCCAAACGTCCTGCACGGTGTTGGGCTGTAAGCACAACCCCCACCTGTGGACGTCGGGCCCTCATACCACCCTCAAGGAGTCTGTTTCTGACCGTTTGAGCAGACACATGCACATTTGTGGCCTGCTGGAGGTCATTTTGCAGGGCTCTGGCAGTGCTCCTCCTTGCACAAAGGCGGAGGTAGCGGTCCTGCTGTTGGGTTGTTGCCCTCCTACGGCCTCCTCCACGTCTCCTGATGTACTGGCCTGTCTCCTGGTAGCGCCTCCATGCTCTGGACACTACGCTGACAGACACAGCAAACCTTCTTGCCACAGCTCGCATTGATGTGCCATCCTGGATGAGCTGCACTACCTGAGCCACTTGTGTGGGTTGTAGACTCCGTCTCATGCTACCACTAGAGTGAGAGCACCGCCAGCATTCAAAAGTGACCAAAACATCAGCCAGGAAGCATAGGAACTGAGAAGTGGTCTGTGGTCACCACCTGCAGAATCACTCCTTTTTTGGGGGTGTCTTGCTAATTGCCTATAATTTCCACCTTTTGTCTATTCCATTTGCACAACAGCATGTGAAATTTATTGTCAATCAGTGTTGCTTCCTAAGTGGACAGTTTGATTTCACAGAAGTGTGATTGACTTGGAGTTACATTGTGTTGTTTAAGTGTTCCCTTTATTTTTTTGAGCAGTGTATATACAGTACCAGTCAAAAGTTTGGAGACCGACTCATTCGAGTTTTTCTTTATTTTTACCATTTTCTACATTGTATGCTGCACTATTTGGTAAAAGACCAAGTCCATATTATGGCAAGAACAGCTCAGATAAACAAAGAGAAACGACAGTCCATCATTACTTTAAGACATGAAGGTCAGTCAATACAGAAAATGTCAAGAAGTTTGAAAGTTTCTTCAAGTGCAGTTGCAAAAACCATCAAGCGCTATGATGAAACTGGCTCTCACGAGGACCACCACAGGAAAGGAAGACCCTGAGTTACCTCTACTGCAGAGGATAAGTTCATTAGAGTTACCAGCCTCATAAATTGCAGCCCGAATAAAAGTAACAGACACATCTCAATATCAACTGTTCAGAGGAGACAGCGTGAATCAGGCCTTCATGGTCAAATTGCTGCAAAGAAACCACTACTAAAGGACAAAAAATAGAAGAAGAGACTTGCTTAGGCCAAGAAACACGAGCAATGGACACTAGACCGGTGGAAATCTGTCCTTTGGTCTGATGAGTCCAAATAGGAGATTTTTGGTTGCAACCGCTATGTCTTTGAGAGACGCAGAGTAGGTGAACGGATTATCTCCGCATGGGTGGTTCCCACCCATGAAGCATGGAGGAGGAGGTGTGATGGTGACACTGTCTGTGAATGATTTAGAATTCAAGGCACTCTTAACCAGCATGGCTACCACAACATTCTGTAGCGATTTGCCATCCCATCTGGTTTGCGCTTAGTGGGACTATCATTTGTTTTTCAACAGGACAATAACCTAGCACACCTACAGGGTGTGTAAGAGTTATTTGACCAAGAAGGAGAATGATGGAGTGCTGCATCAGATGACCTGGCCTCCACAATCCCCCGACCTTAACCCAATTGAGATGGTTTGGGATGAGTTGGACCGCAGAGTGAAGGAAACACTCTGCATATGTGGGAACTCCTTGAAGACTGTTGGAAAAGCATTACTCGTGAAGCTAGTTGAGAGAATGCCAAGAGTGTGCAAAACTGTCATCAAGGCAAAGAGAGGCTACTTTGAAGAATGCAGTACAGTGTACAGTCAGTAAGCAGTTCAGCAGTTACACCGGCGGACCCCAGTGGCAATACATTTACAAAACCAAAAGCTGCCCTTGACTCAGAAACGTTCCAGTGTTGGATAGCCATAGGATAGCTATTCCCTCTCTGTTTAAGCCAGGTGTTTGAGTAGGCTAAACTAGCTAGATGCATTCATTAGCTAAGTAAGGTAAAGTAAAAGTGAGAAGGGAAAAAAACATATATATATATATATATATAGCTAGCTAGCTCTCTGTCTTGCTTCTCTTTCATTTTTGAAGAAATTAATTTGTGCGAACTGTTCAATGATTTTCTCTCTCTCTGAGTCAACTATTTACCACATGTTATGCACTGCAGTGCTAGCTATCTGTAGCTTATGCTTTCATTACTAGATTCATTATCTGATCCTTTGATTGGGTGGACAACATGTCAGTTCATGCTGCAAGAGCTCTGAAAGGTTGGAGGACATCCTCCGGAAGTTGACATAATTACTGTGTAAATCTATGGAAGGGGGTGAGAACCATGAGCTTCCTAGGTTTTCTATTGAAGTCAATGTACCCAGAGGAGGACGAAAGCTAGCTGTCCTCAGGCTACACCATGGTGCTACCCTACAGACTGTTGTTGAGGCTACCATACACCTTCATTGCAAAAAAGTATGTTTTAATCAATTATTTGGTGATGTGAATATATTTAGTGTAGTTTTATCAACAACAAAAAAAGGATAACTTTGTGTTTCACTACTTACATTTTTTCTGACATCCACTGAGGAGGATGGTCCTTCCTTCCTCCTCTGAGGAGCCTCCACTGATTTCAACCTCACATGTAAACATGCAATTCCACATGTGAAAGTAAGATGAACACGTGGAGTTTCCTACATGTGAAATGGGAAATGTGATTTCCACATGTGATAGTTTTTCAGATGTGAAAATGCAATTGACATGTGAGGGGAAAACATGTTATTCACCTCACATGTGAAACGGAGGTGTTAACATGTGAACTCTAAATGTGGTTTCACATGTGACGGTTAAGCTCAACATGTGAAAACAGCCATTACACGTGAAAAAGCGATTTCCACATGTGAAACTGCAAATTCCATGTTTCTTTTGTAAGGGGATGCATGGATTCTTTGACTGGAGACGTTTTTGATTGAAATGGAGTGAATGCTGAAAATTACTGAAAGTAATGCAAGGTAAAATACAGCAAAGTGACATCACCGTGAAAAAAGTAAACGCTGAATGACTGACAACCAGTGTTAGGTACACAACTAGATTAGAACAGAAAACATAGAATGAGCAGAATGCCTCACCAATGTCAGAGGTGTAGTAACAAGATCAGCCAGTCAATGAATGAGGAAAAATCTCTGTCAAATCTAAATGAATGTGTTAAATCTTCATTTTAATCAACTGTGGTACAAAATACGACTGGGGAAATTAGGAGTGCGAGCAAGCCAGTGAGAAATCAACGTTTCAAATGTGAGCACCATTACACATCCAAGAGATGTATATCTCAATTGAACTTATCTGGTTAAATAAAGAATAAATAAATAATACATTTAAATTGTAGTGTTGCTGGTCTCTCATTCATAATGAGCTGATGTCCTGCTGGAGTAGCTGGAAGAAGACAGTACCTCAAAATCTGCCAGCGCTTCCAACACTGTGTCTGTATCTGGGCCAGGCTTGGAGGAGGGTTAGTGTTATCAGTGTCTAAACTCTGTACCTTCTGTGTCTATAAGACGTCTACTACACACATACACACACACACACAGACATTCACGTGCGCGCACACACACACATACACACACACACACACAAACACACACCCAAAAGACAGGGACTATAATCCTCCCACTTCCCTGGGGCTTGGACGTGAAAGCAGGCTGGATGGAAGAAGAAATTAAGATGTGTCTGATTCCAACAGCAGCCAATAGGAGAGCAGCGCCTTACACCCAGTGCTCTCTGATAGGTTCTCCTGGCCCTCTTCATCTCCGGGTCCGTATCATTCTCTCAAATCACAAGCACACCAGCAGTCTGACCCAAAGACAACAAGACCCAGGGAGGGATGGAAGGAGGATGGAGGGATGGAAAGAAAGTGTGTGGGAGGGAACAGCAGCCATGCACGGTGTCAGTAGTAGCCAGTGTGTTATTATTAATAAAGCATTAAAAAGTGAGCACATCAAAGCGTACAGGGGCCATGCTATCATACATGAAAGTAACATACTATAGCTTAATGTCTCCTAAGGCGTGTTATGGTGACGCTGCTTTCATTTGAAATGCATTGTGTGGCGAATGGATTTGTGAGAGTGGAGAAAGCGTGGCGTGGGTGCAGACCATAATTTAAAACCTGACCTCATAGGCTCTTCAAAGCCTTAGTGACTGAGGATATTTAGTGCTTACTGGTGTAGGAGACCCGCGCCAAGGCTGTATAAACAACAGATATGTACATGCTGGCATAGCTGGTGATGCATAGGCCTACTTACATACCACATGATCAATACTCAGTACAAACAACAACAACAACATTTGGGAAACCTTTTATTTATTTTGTTCCTATTATCAGATCACACAACACATTATATTGACTTTCACTGGGAATAAAAATGTCTCACTTAATGTTACAATTTCTCTTTTTCCGCCCCATAAACCATGAATCCTCAATTCTGCAATTGGCACTATTGGGGTAATACTCATTTTGCAAATGGAGACGGCTGGAAGTAACACATCTTTCTCTCTCTCTCTCTCTCTCTCTCTCTCTTTACCAGCGACGCCAGGTAATTATCCTAATCTACCTTCCTTCTCCGCTCCTGCTCTTCTCTCCTCCACCGCATCACGCTGCTTTGGACCACCTCTGTGCCTTCATTATCAGCACTGGGAGTGTCTAATGGCTTGGCTCTCTCACAGCGCAGTCTGTCGGAGGAGAGACAGCCTGCTGAGGAAAAGAGATGGAGGGACCGGAGAAGAGGGGGGGAATTGGGGGGAGGAGGAGGGAGGAGGGGGAGAAGGGAAGGAGATACAGCACTGAAGGGGGACGGCACTGAAGGTTAACATCTCAATCACTTCGGGGCAATTCTGCCAGACTCTGTTAGCTCCAGCTTTTCAGGCGTCTCCCTGAAAACGAACGGCAGTGGGACGAGTTTGTCTGTCACAATGTCAAAGAGGTGGCGAGGAGGAGGACACTTTGGAGGTGGACAGAGTGCTTGTGTGTGTGTGTGTCAGGATGAGTTGGCCATGGGATGGGTGTATTTAGGGCGACGGGTCGTGTTTTAAGATGGGACAGGGCGGCTGGTGCACCACAACATACAACAGACTCCCACCTTGTCTCTTGGAGACAGCAAGCCATTTAACATACAGAAGGACTGGGGGTGGCAATTCAGTTGCACATTTTTTCTAAATGACACCCTTGACGGATGGAAAAATGTTGGGGTCCCTGAACAGATTTATGCGGTACGAAAATAAAATGTGTGACATCAAGACAAAAAGACAGACATTTTCAAACCTACTTTTGAACCCCTAAAGAGAACAGTGACAAATGCTACCACACCCACACTCCTTCTGTACCATACCTGCTTCTCAACACTCCAAAAATGTCATATAGTCAAACTGTGATATTGTATGTTGTATATGGCACAAACACAATATACATGGACTCATTCCAAGTGTACTGTAACTGTACAGTTCATGCATGGAGGAACGACACAGATTGAGATGGTCTCTGCTTCCGTCTAAATATACATACCATACAGTATGTATAATGACTATGGAGGTCTTGCACTACATGTCTTTAGAATGGTACTACCATTTAAATGCTAATGAATAGTAATGGATGTGTATTATATCATGTTTACAACGTGCACACGTAAAACAAATGTTTTAGCCTACACATAAACATACCACATGGGCGCACTCGCTCACTGAAATGACTCTAGATACAGTATAGCACATTGTGTTGAGTTGCTAAATACTATGCAAATACATAGAGAGCTGTGCACCACTGAGATGAAAGCATGATCTCAGTGTAGAGCCTGGGTACTGTTTGGTCACCCATAAACAATTGGGGCAGTGTTAGCCTAAAACGTGGCATTAGCGCAGTATTAGTCAACAGCCTGAGTCAATACACCCCACTGGGTTCCGTGTCCTCCTACAAACACAAACAATTGCTCTAGCAGGCCTCTGCAACTAGATAGAAACATCAATTACAGTAAATTGCACCGAAACAATGAGAAACACTTTAATTTGTTTAATCTCCTGAGCTGTTTTGGATGAAAGCAATGGGCGCTGGAGTAAGATAACATTACATAGCCCAAAGTTATTATCCCCCCCCAATAATGTTTATACATACAGCAGGAGTGGGCTATTTATATTTTGCTCCTCAGCATGTACTACGAAAGGAGCATCAACTTCAAATAATGTGTTCAATGTGCGGCCCACTTTATGGATGTAGTTGAATTCCAAATAGGAGACACTGAAAATCCACGGCAGCTCCAATGTTTGTCTGGAGAGCTGCAAGCCTCCGGAGTTTCATAGCAGAGAAAATAGCCACAGCTCCATTGAAAGACAAAAAGCTTTATGTGCTTGTCTAGGGGAGGAAAACACACACATTATGTGATTAGAAAATAATTGGAAGTCACAATCCTGGGATAGAGGCCTCTACATTCTCTACAAGGTCGACTTTAAAGAGGAGGTGAAAACAATGGACCAAATACTCAATTTATGTATACATTCATTCTTTCTGCACAGAGAAACCACAAATGACTAGTCTACTAAATTCTAGCTCTTTTCTAGCAACTCAAACAGTAACTATGCACCAAAACAAAAAGCGAAGAACTTCAACCAAACACTGTAATGTTTCAATGAGCTGCTTTGCCATGGTTGATTATCGGGTTGGTTGGTTGGATGCAGGGGACAGGCAGATGAAGATTTTGGCTGTTCCAGAAAGCTTTTTTGAGGGGGGGGGGGGGGGGGGGGGGGGGGGGGGTAGTTGGAGTAAATGAAAGACAAATGCCAGTAGTGCCCACTCAGCTATTTTCCCTGTCAAGATCAAAGGCTCCGCTGGACTGGCCTCTCCGCGGGAAACTTGAAATGGGCCCTGCCTTTGTTTGCTGTTGCTAGGAGACCTGCAGACAGCTGAAAGTGTTTGCAGTGGGGTACAAGATCAAAAACATTTCCAATATACATTTTTAAGACTGCTGTGTATTCCAGGCTTAGGCTTGTAATTTACAGGACAAAAATAAAAGACCAAGAAATAATGATGTCTCTGTGTGTTGGTCATGGACTAAATTGACGATTTGCTTGATTTTTGCTGTTGGCAAAGCAAGGTAGTTTAATAGTGACAGGGTTGCATGTTTATAACACACTTGGAAGGGTACATCACTGCTCTTTTCTGTAGTAGGCCTAAAAACAGTATGATATAAAGAGAAGTGAGAATCACACCTTATGTTATATCTTTTGATATTGTTATGGAGAATTAACATAATGGACATATTAGTTTGGTTAGTCGAATGCTCGCTTCCCCCCCCCCCCCCCCCCCCCCCCCCCCCCCCCCCCCCCCCCTCTCTCTCTCTCACACACACACACACACACACACACACACACACACACACACCCTTGCCCACAAACAGTGGACCAATCAGGCCCACATCCAGTTTGATATTTACAGGGCTGAAGTTAACCTTAGCCACAATGCTAATTATAACATTGTTATGGTTTAATGGGCCCCATGATAGTTTGGGTGCCTACACGTGTCACTGGGTGCTCATTAGCCATTATTAGGTCGACACTCAACTAAAGTCCAAACCCGCTGAGCCAGAAATAACAAGTGTCCCCTTGATATTTACAATACTGTCCTTGGTAGGTATGCAATGTGTCTGTTTGTTTAATGCGAGAGTAACGGTGTGTTCAGTTTGTATGTTGACCAGATCAATGATGAATACATAGTCCAAGTAAGCCACGCCTCTTAAATCTTCAATTACATAACATCGTTTGGAGCCACTTAAACCAACTGGATGACTTACTTTACCTGTAGCCATGTCTGAAGGACCAAGAAATCTGCGTCCTTTCTATTCTTCCAATTAGGAAATGTATACCTTGTGCGTAATGGGTATATCTTGTGCGTAATGCGCAAACACAAAACGTAAAACTATGGTGCTGCAGCAGTGGCATGTCCCATTCAAACTTGTTTAACCTCTGTTGGCTTTGTATCTCTTCTCAAATGTCTTTAAAAATAGCTGTTTATGGTAGCGTAGTCTACTCACCCAACCTTATCGACAATTCTATAATTCTTACAATTCTTATAGACATGTAATTACAGTGGCCTCTGGTCCAAGGGCAAAACCTCCTCGTGTGGTAAATGTGTAATTAAAAAAGACGAAATGAGCTCAATTGATATATTAAGGCGGTGGGATCTACGTTATACTTAATGAAACAAGTAAAACTGCGATCGCCATGAGAGTGACCTTCATGTCTGGAACGATTGAGATTAGAATCGTGCTGCGTCTGCCTGTTGTTTTCACCAACTCGAGCCAACTGGCACGGCATTGGCGTCCTCTCCCGGCTCCCAGTCTGCCGTGGTGACAATGACAACCAGATACCGCATGGCGTGCAAAGATGACAGAAATAGTTGCACGCCAAAGGATTGTTGGAAATTCCAGACAAACATCACGCTACCAGTCGTGAAAGTCGTTGTGTAGCTACTTGGCGTGGAAAAATGCCTTATAGGGTGGAATAGTCATCCCTGACCTGGGCTATATGTCCATTCACATTTGTAAAACATCTGCAGCATCGTAACTACACTCAAGTAGACTACATTTAAACAAGTGTTTGCTGTGTACGTAAATGTAGCCTATTTAAAAAAAAAAAATCTAATGACATTTTATATTAATTAAGCTACTCTAGTATTAGCTTAGGGTGGTGTATTCAGAGGTGTATTCTGTCTAACCATAATGCCACATGCGCATTCAGTGCGTGCTCTCTGACTAAGCCCGATTTATGGACACTGTCGCTCGATTTGGTGATCCAATAATAACGCAGCTGGTACAATTTTACCAGACTACAGTACAGAGCGCAGCAGACCAGATTCTACCTCCACTTCGTTTACGTCGCATCCCGCTCACTTTATCTCCCAGCCCTTTTGCGTCAACGGAGAGAGAGACGTCAGGGTTCTCCAGTCGCTGCACAGAGGGACCCACCCCTGTGTGACATCACTCAGAGAACGTACTGTACCGGAGCTGTTTTCAAAGCGTGCATCAGCAGTCTGAATATCCTGCCAAAAATACATGAACAACAGCAGAGTAAAACGAAAAAGTAGGCTAACGTGCTAAACAGATTTGGGATTTGCACTCTCAGAAAATAGAATGTATTCAATTTGTTGACGAGGACAGCACAATTTCTGTTTTTATGTGTTTGGTTGCTTGTAAAAAAAAAAATCGATATAAACTGAAACCAGGATATGAATCCAATTTATCCACAAATAGTTTTGCTTGTCTAACGTCATAATTTCCCTGTCTAAAATTATTAATATGTTGGATTAAACACCATTAGTTTTATGCAATAAAGGGACAAAAAAATGCTGTACTGCAGGGGTCTTCAACCTTTTCTTGCCCAGGGAGGGACCTCCGCCCAGGCAATCCGGCGACCCAGAGCACAAGACGTCTTGGCCTATTCTAAAGGCACCCTACTAAAATGAGAAAAAGCCTGATCATGCAAAAATGGCGACCCAGTATTAATAGGCAATTGCTACTTAATAAAAAGATGAAATATACATAAGTAACTTAAAAGGCTAAGGTTTAGTTATTGTGCTTGACCATAAGCTATATGATCAATTTAAACCTGATAATGTATTGTAGGCCTAAAAGCGCACAGGTGGGACTATTAGTGACCCTTTGGCAAATGCATAGATAGAATGACGCAAATAATACAAATGCTGCACTGTAAGAGTTTTTAACAAGCAAAATAATGATCATGAGACAATTATTCTGAAAACACACCGCAACAGGCTGCCTTTTTCGTCAGTCACAATATTAGGCTAAACAGAAAAGTAGGCCTAAACTGTTGAAAGTTTCATCAAGTCAGTAAGAGTTATCCTTCCTCTCGCCCCTGGCGATAACAGTTCACCTCTCTTGTCGGACGGCTGTTGCTTGAACCCTGATCCCCCGTGGTGACAATAAAATGCCTCGGTTACTAGGCCTTGCATAAAAGGCAAACAGTTTATAACGTTGTGAAGCAAAGGTATAGCCTGTGAAGGAGAAAGATTTAGTAACGGTGAGAGGATGGAATTCCTAGAGCGAGGTCAGAGGGCCAAAGTTACCTTTTACAAGCCCCGGAGGCTGTATGTGGAGACCATCGACGTAGAACCAACAGTTACAACTCATTATAATACCAAAGACTTGTCATTGTCATCAATCAATAGGCCTATCAATCATCAATTCCACTTGACAATTGTTTTCTATTATATAATAGTTTATTGGGTTAACCAACTTTAGGCTAAACAAATAGGGCTTCATATATCTCATGCCTATGTGTTGGTCTAGCCATACGCCTATACATCCTTTCATCTTTCTGTCTGTCATATCTGTCTGTAATTTTAGAGCAGCTGCTAATCAAATTGCCAAACAAGAAAGTCAAATTCGTGAAGGCCTAGTCTATTGGATGCTGTGCATAACTGTTCTGGCGAACTGGGGAACAGAAAAGCCGTTGAGTTACAATGAACACAGATAGGCAACAAAATAGGCCTAATATGAATGGACTTAGACTCCAAAATCGATTATATAAAAATGGGAAAGTTATCAGTGCATAATCATCAAGGAGATAAAAATATGTTTAAGAGTAGCCTAAGAGTGTTGATCTTATCACAGTCTTTCAAATAAGTGTTATTGGGGAGGATTTGGTGTGAGATTCCCTTTTCATTATAACGGTATTATAAAGCGTAGACTTGGAGACAGAAGGGCGAGGCTTACGTCACAGTCCAAGAGTCACCCGCCGTGTGTTCCGCGTCTCCAAGTAAAGACTTATCTGCAAAAAAAAGTTTGGACTGACAATGTGGGTGGACAGGGCGTGAAACTACTATCATCATCAGTTTTGAATGAAAGAAAGAAAACATATCTTCAACAAAAAGGGAGGCTCATTCCAATTCAGCTGCGTTGTTAGGACAACGAGAACCATCCCTCAGATGATTAGTTCCACTTCAAAAGAATTTACTTTCCGCGGTGAACGTCCCCCCTTTTGTGTCCTTACATAGGGGTTTCACAAACCAAAAGAATAATTGTATGTTTAGTCAGTCTGTTTATTTTTTCCTCTGTTCGAACGACATTTGTATTAAATAAATATAATACTTATGACAATGCCCTAGAAGTCCATAAACATGTCCTACTCCAGACTAAAATGCTTGAACGCTCAGACATCATCATAATTTGCGCCAAAGAATAAAGACACATGACCTAAATAATACAAGGTGTAGGATGGCAGCATAATTTAAATGGTACCCTACCCCACGCCGTTTGGAGTCGATTTCAAAAGTTGTAAAGAAATCCACAACTCCACCGTCATACAAAACAAAAAATGTGGATAAGTGGAAAATAAAATGCGAAATAAAGTAGAACGTTTTTTTCCACGTTCAAAAGAACTGGGAACTCAGAACTCCACGTCGGACTTCAGTGTTTTCAAGACAACTGGGAACTCGGGGAAAAAAACGAGCTCTGACTGGGAAAAATCGTTTTGAACGGTCATCCGACTTGGAATATTGGAGATTTCCCGAGTTCCCAGGTGTTTTGAACGCAGCATATGCCCCATCTTGTTTGGCGTGGCAAAATACAATAATCAAACCTGTAAATAAACAAAAAATGTAGTTAATAGTTTAATGGAACAGTGGATGGCAACAACACAATATGAACAACTGACCACAGTCAATATGGGCTTAAAAAGTTAGTCCCTCTTTGTTAAATGTTCTGAATATCCATTTTCAAGAGTTACACATACTGTTACACATGCTTGTGTGACCAATTTTTCCACATATTGCATTCTGTCAAAGTAAAGAGAATACACACAACTGAGCTCAAATAGAGCAATAGTAATGGCGTCTTTTTGTAGGCACTAACGGAAGCTAACTCCACCATGTTTAGTTGCAATGGTGGAAAAGTACCATATTGTCATACTTGAGTAAAAGTAAAGATACCTTAATAGAAAATGACTCAAGTAAAAGTGAAAGTCACCCAGTTTAATACTACTTGAGTAAAAGTCCAAAAGTATTTGGTTTTAAATATAGGCCTATTTTAATATTATCAAAAGTAAATGTAATTGCTAAAATATACTTATCAAAAGTAAAAGTATAAATAATTTACATTCCTTATACTAAGCAAACCAGAAGGCACGATTTTCTTGTTTTTTTATTTATGGATGCCAGGGGAACATTCAAACCAGTGGTGTAAAGTACTTAAGTAAAAATACTTTAAAGTAAGTCGTTTTGGGGGGATATCTGTACTTTACTATTTATATTTTGGACAACTTTTACTTTTACTTCACTACATTCCTAAAGAAAATAATGAACCTTTTACTCTATACATTTTCCCTGACACCCAAAAGTACTCCTTACATTTTGAATGCTTAGCAAGACAGGAAGTTGGTCCAATTCACGCACTTATCAAGAGAACATCCCTGGTCATCCCTACCGCCTCTGATCTGGCGGACTCACTAAACACGAATGCTTCGTTTGAAAAAAAATTGGAGAGTGCCCCTGGCTACAGGTAAACAAAAAATAAATAAAAATGGTGCTATCTGGTTTGCTTAATATAAGGAATTTGAAATGATTTATACTTTTACTTTCACTTTGATACTTAAACATATTTGAGAAATTACATTTAATTTTGATATCTAAGTATATTTAAAACCATATACCTTTAGACTTTAACTCAAGTAGTATTTTACTGGGTGACTTTCAATTTAACTTGAGTCATTTTCTATGAAGGAATCTTTTGACAATTGGGTACTTTTCCCACCACTGACTCCAAAACTCAGACAATTTACAGTCTAGGCATTTGTGTTTGGTGTTTCTGCCAGATCAAATGCATTAGGGATGACCAGGGAGGGATGTTCTCTTGATAAGTGCATGAATTGGACCATTTTCATGTCCTGCTAAACATTCAAAATGTAATGAGTACTTTTGGGTGTCAGGGAAAATGTATGGAGTAAAAAGTACATTAATTATCTTTAGGAATGTAGTGAAGTAAAAGTACAAGTTGTACATTTTTTTAAATAGTAAAGTAAAGTACAGATACCTCAAAAAACTACTTAAGTAGTACTTTAAAGTATTTTTACTTAAGTACTTTACTACTGGTTAGTTGGCCAAAGCCAAAATTAATGGGGTATTTGGAGGGTTTTTGGATAAACGCTGAATATAAGGTCTGTGGTAAACACAGGCTTAGGAGATATTATACGTTTTGTTCTATGAGATAATCTTCATCAGCTAACATCACTTTTTGTGAATTGTGAAGCATTTATGATCATCAAAACAAGTAAAAAGCTTATGATGTGCTGCTAACATGTAAAAAATAAAAATACACCTCATGTCCAATGCATTTGACATCTAGCTAACAGGCTTAGCCAACCTTATCAGGTGGACCTAGCCCAATAAGTACTTAAGGAGCCTACCATTAATTACTCCTTAAGGTCCAAGGACCATGTATGCTATTTCGGAGGTAGACTGGCTCTGGCAGCCAAAACAGCCAAATACTCCATCTAGACATGAATCGATTCTCAATTGCGATATGGTTCTAGAAACATAAAGCCCTTTGCCTTCATATCACATCAAAATTATTTCACAAATGCAAAATATACACTTACTGTACACAGTTTTAACCGGCTTTATCACAGCGGTGGCTGGCAGTATTTTTCAGTAACAACAAGTTTCTGGCGGCCTTTTTCCATTACACACTGACACACTGGTGTTCGGAGCATGCTAGATTAGCTAATCAGCACTGGTGGTCCCTCTGTCTTCCGTCTGTCTTCTGTAAACACCCGCTGTAACATGGAGATATGGCAGTGTGGGGACCCTAACCCTATAAAGGTGTGTATCAATGTAACCTTTTGTTTTTTGACAATTATTTCTCGCTGATCTGAAAGATAATGTCCTATACTTCCAAAACCGTACCGCAAGAGACTCGTGTTAATGTTCAGACCAAGTGTTGGCGCTCTAAACAAAACTCCCCCATACAGAAGACGCCTTCGTCCAATGACTCTTCTGTGTAATGTAACGGAACTGAGAGTCGTGATCAAGTGCTAAGGCTGACCCAAAGTATGGATAACATCATTTGAGAACTGATAAAACAAGCACCTTACCGCTGAAGAAACATGGTTTCAGCCTAGACCAAAACAATAAACCATCCTTGCGTTTTAGTTCGAGCAGGTAAGCAAAAATCGAACTAAGCTAACTAGCTTTTTGCCGGACTAGTGTAGCACAGACTAGTTTGCGTGTTCGGCGTAGTGACATGAAACATTTTGCGACTGATGTTGTTGTTCCATTTCTCTGACAGTTTAGCGATTCGTTAGCAACTGACTTATTTGGAGCACAAAGGATTCATAAAGGTCATATTAACTGATTGATATTATCTCATTGAACGAAACGTATACGATCTCCTAACCTTATTTTCTGCATATATCCCAAAACCCCATTCTTTCCCCCATTCATTTCCCCAATAAGAACGGCCAATGAACCAGAGGTAGAAAATTCTAACTCATGTACATTTTTTAGGACTACAAGCTGGTGAGCTCTATTGACTTTGACTCTGGCTCTCTGTTAGAATTGCTTTTCAGCCTTTTTACATTTTTTTTAATTTAACCTTTATTTAACTAGGCAAGTCAGTTAAGAACAAATTCTTATTTACAATGACGGCCTAGGAACAGTGGGTTAACTGCCTTGTTCAGAGGAAGAATGACAGATTTTTACCTTGTCAGCTCGGGGATTCGATCTAGCAACCTTTCGGTTACTGGCCTAAACACTCTAACCACTAGGCTACCTGCCACCCCTTACAGCGCCTTATAGCATAAGTATCAATCACATCCATAAACTCTGGGTAATATTGAAAGCATATTACAACTACAGTAGCATATGTCAATGTAAGAAGCATAGCCTATTACTTTATAGCATCTCACCAACACCCCTGCTTCTTTGATAAAGGCCTATATTACTAGGAAAATCTATTCAGCGAATCCTGTCCTGGTTTTGGCCCAGGAGTCTCCATCCATCCTCTCTCTTCATGATCTGTGATAACTCCCTGGCACAGGACACACCAGGAGCAGTCCTTTAATGTTGGCAACTGTCAAAGCTTTGATTTCTGATTGATGAGTAAGGGCTGTGCAACAACAGAGCTATCCAACCAACCATCCAGTCCCCCTCCACAACCTGGTACTTTCTGTACCTAAATGGGTTAGAGCCTCTGCCAATTCACCCAGCTTTCTGGAAACAGGACAATGGGGTAGGTAGTAAGATATAAATCATTCATGTGGTCATCTGTAGCCTTGGATGATATGTCTGGGGTGCTAGCTAGCTAGTATGTTTGATGAATGGGGAGCAATGGAGCCTCTTCAGAGGAGGAAGGGGTGGACCATCCTCTTCAGTGAATTTCATAAAAATAAAAATAGTGAAACATTTCAAAAGTAATCAATTTGAGATAAAACTATATTAAATATAGTCATGTTACCAAATAATTGATCTAACACACTGCTTTGTTATGAAGGTCAGCAGTAGCCTCAACAGCACTCTGTAGGGTAGCACCACGGTGTAAACGGACAGTTAGTTTCCATCCTCCTCTGGGTACATTGACTTCAATACAAAACCTAGGAGGCTCATGGTTCTCACCCCCTTCCATAGACATACACAGTAATTATGACAACTTCCGGAGGACGTTCTATCAGTGCTTTTGCAGCATGAACTGACATGTTGCCCACCCAATCAAAGGATCCTATAATTAATTTAGTACTGAAACCATAAGGCACAGCTAGCTAGCACTGCAGTGCATAAAATGTGGTAAGTAGTTGACTCAAAGAGAGGGAAAGACAATAGTTGAACAGTTTTGAACAAATACATTTCTTCAAAAATGAAGGAGAAGCAAGAGAGAGAGAGAGAGAGAGACCGAGAAATAGCTATATTTCCTTGTATTTAACTTATTTCCTTGTTTTTCACTTACTTAGCAAGTAAATGCAGCTTGCTAGTTTAGCATACTCAAACACCCGGCTCAAACAGAGAAGGATGCTATGTTAGCTAGCTGCCTATGGCTATCCAACACTGGAACTCTTCCAAGTCAAGGTAAGCTTTTGGTTTTATTAATTTATTGCCGGCGGGGCCTGCCGGTGTAACTGCTAAACTGCTTGCTGACTGTACACTGTACTGCATGATTGTAGCGGGGTTACTAACGCGTTAGTTCTATTAGCTATGTTGACTATGACGTTAGTTAATATGGTGACAGCTATGTGAGCTGTGTGTAGAGGTTAGCGGTTATGATATGAAGGTTTGGTTGTAACTTTTTGTTTGCCAGGTCACAAACAGGTCATGTGTTGTGAACTGAAGTCCACAAGAAAAGGGAAGAGATGAGAGGAGGAGAGCAAGTAGATGCGAGAAGGAATTATACAACGAGCATTGGCTGCTGTTAAAGTGAACTGTGATTGTGTGCGATCAGGCGTGTATTCATTCTGCAGATTCTATCTGAAAACTTTTCTTCAACGGAAGCAAATGGAATGAAACGGGAATAAACGTACCTGAATTTGTCCAATAGAAACTCTCATTTGCAAGTGATGGACTAATGACTACACCCTAGATAAGCTAGGTGCAAGCAAAAGCGTACAAGGTGGTATTGTGTCATTGTCTGTCACCTTGATTACACTTTTTTTTTCTCTTGACCTGTGCACCTACGTTGTAAACTTGCATTCATAGGCTAGGTTGTAGCAACTTCATGATGGGTATAGGGAAAATTTGAGTATCATGTAGCCTAAACCTATCATTCCTGGTGAATGGAATATGAATGACAGTCATCCAATATGCTGTAACAGAAATAAGGCAATTCTCATTAAAAAAATAATTGTCCTCCCTCATCTTAAACAACACCGACCGCCACTGATGGGGAGTCAGTCTGTTGATCCAACACCACGGTAAGACATTGCATCACTGTACTATAGCTCCGCGAATACTTTGCCATATAGGCAAAAGGGTATGTTTTGTTTCAAGTGGGACGACCACACGGATGAAAAACTGAAATAACATGTGATGTGCAAATGAACAGCCTTTCACTAAAAAGATGGGGGGGGGTCCAAAATGACTGATCCATATATCCCCATATCACTGATGTGGCATTGAATATAGTCAGGATGAATACATACATTTTCCTTTGAAAGCTTAGGGTAAAATAAAACCTTTTGACATCAAGATGAAATATTATTGGTTTTGGAACATACGGAAACCATGCTGGTATTGGCTATTGGCCTCTATGCAGTATTACAGTGTAATAACAAAGCGGCCTCTTCAGTTTCAGACACTATATATGGGAGAGAGAACCTATTATGATTCTCTACATTTAGTTGAAGTCTGTCCTACCTGTGGTGAGGTCACACACAGCTGACCCTCTCTTCAGCTCCAGTCTTCTATGAACCCAGCATAACCTCTCTATGGAGCTATAGACAAAGAGACACATACTATGTCTATGCCAGGAACTTGGAGAAAAAAATATTTAAGATCAAAAGACAGTGACACCCTCAGAATTAAATACAATTATGTTTGAACTTAATGCACAAAGAAATCAAAGCATAGCTATAACATACAATTTCCCCCATTCCCATTAAAGAAGGAAGAGTTGACTTGAAAAAAGGACACATTCTTGACTCAAGTGCAACTAATTGCTTCTTTCATCTATCCAATTAAAGGCAGAATTCTAATCCAAGTAGTTTATTTCTTGTTTTGATAACTCATCACGTGCCATAGCCTTGTAATCAGCACAAAAATGTGAGCGTTGCATATTAATTATTTCACTGAGGGATGCTTTACGCTATTTACCCTGATGATTTAGATCTTCCTCCCACTGTACTGAATAGGATTCCTCTTGGGCTGCTCCGAGGACTTTGAGGGTCTTAACACTTACTATGCTTTTCGCAAAAATACCCTCGGCTACACACATATAACACAATGTAAACTTGCAAACTTGTCACGTTTCGACCGCTACCTCTGCGGGTAGTGCACAACACTTGCCTGACAGTTGCACCCCTCTAAGCAGGGCAGTGTAAACAGAATTGTCTTGTTGAGCCAACACTCTTAAACGTGATTAGTGCCTGATGTCCACCACATGCATATGCTTTTTATTTTGCTGGATGTCTTGCCTGTATTTTCTGTACTTGACGCACATGTGCTTCGCTTGTCAACTAGCTAAAAGCTAGCTAGTTGGAGTCTGTGTGTGTACTTCCGTTTGTACCACCGCACAGTAAAGCAACGCAGGAGTTGAAAGTATTGAACGCATGCGGTACACAGAGCGCACCGCAGCCTAGTGCGGCACCCCCAACGTGGGGTTGTGGACTGCTCCATTGACAATGAATGACTTCTGCCGGAACGCAAAGAGTTGGATGCGTCTGGTGGACATGAGGCATTATGCTTGATCCAGCAATGCGGTGCGGAGGCTCTGTACGTGGCTCTGGCTCTGTGATGCTGTGCACCTACCAAATCTTGTAACAACGCGGAGGGAAAGAGAACTCCTGGAAAGAGATCAGGAGGTAAATGGGGATAGATGCGGTAAAGAGGTCAAAGGAACGCAGACTGTGGGGGATAGAAGGATGCTGGATTGGTGCACATTCAACGAAGTGGATAGTTGTCAAATCCATCATGATTGATGTTTTGTAACAGGACCACAATGTGGTTACTAAAGTCAGGTGTGGATTTATTTGGCTGTTTTCACTGCATAACATTTAGAAGTTGTCCCTTTTCAGGTTTAGAAGAAGTGACTGCTAAATGCTAACTCTCGCTGGTAAGCTGGTAGCATAGTTAGCATACAGTAATCGGTGGTTGTAGTCGAAGTCGTTTTTTAACTGTAATGCAGTTAATTGATGACATGAACATTTATTCAGGTTGACATCCATACAAACATTATACTCCGATTTTTACTTTGACATAGTGTGAAATACACATATACACGATAGCCTAAATGTACAGTAGGATAATTTTGCCGGTGGGCAATCAGGAGATTCGGGATCTTTCTCTGACACGTTTTCATGGCATTTACATTGTTTTGGTCGAGTCCATCTATGGATGGGGAAGCTTACCACAATAAGTGGAGGCAGTTGCGGAACAAGCTCATAAAGCTGTGGAAATGCAGTGGAAATGCAGCTGGGAAAACGGTTCTGCCGTTTTACTTCATGCTATCTTGGCTGAGCTCCTACGTCAAGCACCAGGAAAATAACTCCAACATCTCAGAAGAGGTAAGATTTGTCTTTTTGTTTAGCCAGTTGCTGGTAATTAGCTGGCTGGCTATAGACATTAGCCCTGAATCACTACGAGTAGTGCAATTTAAGTTGTGTAGATCAATTTATTGGATGCGTATGACCAGTGGCGTGTATTCATGGATGGCAAGGGAAGCCAGGCTTCCCCCAAAAAATTACCAAGAAAATAGAAAAAACATACCAATCTATTTATTTAGTCTCTCTGTGTTTCATAAATGTCCTTCAATTCGCAAGAGGCTGAACGTACCTCACCAGTGAAAGCATCCGAGTGAACGAAACAGCGCCCCCCTCTGTCTCAGTATGTGTAGCCCATCTATCTGATGCTGTCTGGTCAAAAAGAGTATGACACTGTTGTCGTCCGTAGCATTTAGTGCAAGTGAAGCCAGCGAGCATTTGGCTAGTATAAAATAATAGCCAATCAGCGTTGAGCTAAACTGAGTGAGCTCAGCTGTGAATGGTCCTGGCGCACAAAAAAAAAAAGTGTCAAGTGAAGCAAGTTTGGATTTGGTTTCACACCAATAACATTACAACTGAAGCCAAATGTCAACGACAGAAAAAAATATGTAATTGTTGCATCTCGTTGTGTTGTTGTCCTCCGGTGGCTAGCTAGCTAGCTAAAATCGGTCCTTTCCTAAATTAGCCATGGATGGAGATAGGGATTTGGAATTGTGGTTTTACTTAATTCTCTGTACTGGCCAATGACAATAACGCAGATTCTGATCCAACCATAAATTCATAAATTGCGCACCTGGCCTGAGAGGATGGAAGTTCCATGTGTAGCTAGATGTAGTAGGCCAGCGTTAACTAGCTGGCCTGGTGCATCGTTGTCCATGAAAGGAAGCATTTTAGCCAGGTAGCCTAGGACAACAAAAAACAAAAGTGTGTAGTGTGTGACAGAGTCATAGACCGGTTATGCAACATAAAAGAGGAGGATGGCATTGGAGTTTCTCTACAAGTAAATCAAATCAAATTAAAAAGTAGGGTGAGTCAACATGTTTTTTCTACTTGCACGCACGCACGCACGCACGCACGCACGCACGCACGCACGCACACACACACACACACACACACACACACACACACACACACACACACACACACACACACACACACACACACACACACACACACACACACACTCACAGCCACATATTTATCTTACGTTGATTGGACTAAATATTTGTTGGTATTTTCAGTTGTCACTGTATTAGACTAAGCATAGGTGATTAGATGATGTTGAAATGTTGAAGTTGAAATGGTGCTGGAATAGTGGAGGCAGTTCCTGTTTTCTTTGCGATTTGATGTAATTCTCAGTGGTTCTAAATCAATAGTTGTTTAGTAGTCTGAAAATGTCATAAAACATTAACTCGCTTGACCATGCTTTAGGTCATATAACTGTTTGTTTACATGCAATATGTTTTGTGGACTTGCTCTCTGGTTTTGTGATGAAACAAAGGTGTGGTTGAATTGATTCTGCCCACTGTGTCTTCGTATCGTCTCGGCCTTAGGCCTATATAAACTCAGCAAAAAAAGAAATGTCCCTTTTTCAAGACCCTGTCTTTCAAAGATAATTTGTAAAAATCCAAATAACTGCACAGATCTTCATTGTAAAGGGTTTAAACACTGTCTCCCATGCTTGTTCAATGAACAAGACACTAACAGCTTACAGATGGTAGGCAATTAAGGTCACAGTTATGAAAACTTAGGACACTAAAGAGGCCTTTCTACTACCTCTGAAAAACACCAAAAGAAAGATGCCCAGGGTCCCTGCTCATCTGCGTGAACGTTCCTTAGGCATGCTGCAAGGAGGCATGAGGACTGCAGATGTGGCCAGGGCAAGAAATTGCAATGTCCGCACTGTGAGACGCCTAAGACAGCGCTACAGGGAGACAGAACGAACAGCTGAATGTCCTCGCAGTGGTAACAACACCTGCATAGGATCGGTACATCCGAACATCACACCTGCGGGACAGGTACAGGATGGCAACAACAACTACCCGAGTTACACCAGGAACGCACAATCCCTCCATCAGTGCTCAGACTGTCCGCAATAGGCTGAGAGAGGCTGGACTGAGGGCTTGTAGGCCTGTTGTAAGGCAGGTCCTCACCAAACATCACCGGCAACAACATTGCTTACGGGCACAAACCCACCGTCGCTGGACCAGACAGGACTGGCAAAAAGTGCTCTTCACTGACGAGTCGCGGTTTTGTCTCACCAGGAGTGATGGTCGGATTTGCGTTTATCGTCGAAGGAATGAGCGTTACACCGAGGCCTGTACTTTGGAGCGAGATTGATTTGGAGGTGGAGGGTCCGTCATGGTCTGGGCGGTGTGTCACAGCATCATCAGTCTGAGCTTGTTGTCATTGCAGGCAATCTCAACGCTGTGCGTTAGAGGGAAGACGTCCTCCTACCTCATGTGGTACCCTTCCTGCAAGCTCATCCTCACATGACCCTCCAGGATGACAATGCCACCAGCCATACTGCTCGTTCTGTGCGTGATTTCCTGCAAGACAGGAATGTCAGTGTTCTGCCATGGCCAGCGAAGAGCCCGGATCACAATCCCATTGAGCATGTCTGGGACCTGTTGAATCGGAGGGTGAGGGCTAGGGCCATTCCCCCAGAAATGTCTGGGAACTTGCAGGTGTCTTGGTGGAAGAGTGGGGTAACATCTCACAGCAAGAACTGCTAAATCTGGTGCAGTCCATGAGGAGGAGATGCACTGTAGTACTTATTAATGCAGCTGGTGGCCACACCAGATACTGACTGTTACTTTTGATTTTGAACCCCACTTTCAGGGACACATTATTCCACTTATGTTAGTTACATGTCTGTGGAACTTGTTCAGTTTATGTCTCAGTTGTTGAATCTTGTTATGTTCATACGAATATTTACACATATTACGTTTGCTGAAGATAAACGCAGTTGACAGTGAGAGGATGAGTTTAAGACGTTGTCAAGGCATATGAACTAACAGGTTATAGAGCAAACACCACAATTATCACAACACATATTACTTACGGCTTTTTTCCCTGGCTTGGCTTCCTCTGTGATTTTACCCACCACCGCTACTGCGTATGACACTCTCCGCTCTACTCTGCTCCCCGAAGCGCAAGAAGTATGAATGCTCTGATTTCTACGAAGGCTGTATCGCCATAAATGCTGTACGGCCACTGCAAACTCAGGACTGGCCATGAATCGGCTTTTACAGTAAAAATGGTAATAGTATAGCAATAGTTTTTAAAACAGTTGAAATGTCCGGACATTTTCTTTATTTTTTAAGACTTGTTTTATTGAATTTTTACCTGAAATTGTAGTAACAGCCTGTTGCATTCTGAAATGATCATGTGAGCTTTAAATCTCAAGTGTATTTTTTGTTGTTGTTGCTTGACTGCACTGAGCCACCTAGGTCCAGGCAAGAAGCAAATCCCCAGGGAATGATCAACGTTTTCAGTAGAAGTTTGCTTTTACCTCATATAATGACTTCCATGATCTTGATGAAAATGAAACCTGGTTTGTTCTAGGGTTACTTTAATATGGTAGCTAGTGTAAGCCTAAGAGCTCCTCTCTAGGATGTTTCAGCTAAAAGTCAGCATTCAGCTACTGCCAGCATGTTTATGTGAAGATCCAGAAATTATTTTGTTTAGCTAGCTAGCTAGCTTGCTAGCTAACGTTTCCTAGCTGTGTAGCCTATATTATAATATGAATGACACTGTATGATAATGCTACTGTACTTTTATATTCTTATGGGAGGGGTAAACTTCCATTATTGATTTGCTAACATTACTTGATCATGAAGGATGTTGTTAGTAAGCTAGCATGTGTCAGCTATGTAATTTCATGTGTACGATGAGAAAATAATGCTAATAATTCTTGTGGATTGTTGCATTATTCAATAGTGTAATATGTTTTGGTTGCATTATTCAATATTGTAATATGTTTTAGAAGAAAAATTGCTCAGATTGTTAAAAAGTTTGTGCTTACTGGCTAGTGGCTAGTAGGGCTGACCCCATTTAGTCCACTGGTCGATTGTTTGGTTGATAGGCTGTTGGTCTGATGAGATTTTTTAAGGCACATGAGAAAAGGAAGCCCAATAGGCATCATCACTGTTACATCCTCAGAAAGCATGAGCTCCTGAGTTGGGAAAATCTTGTGCAATACACCGACGCATGTCTTGTATTCAAGATCCTAAATGGCCTGGCTTCCCCTCCACTCAGAATTTTTGATAAACAGAAAACCCAAACATATGGCAGCAGATCCACAAGGTCTGCAATGAGAGGTGACTGTATAGTTCCCTTAACTAAGGAAAAGCACCTTTAGTAAATCCGCTTTCTCTGTGAGAGCTTCCCATGTCTGGAATACACTGCGATCAGAACGCATAACTGCACCACATATCACACTTTCACAAAATGCATGAAGACATGGCTAAAGGTCAATCAGATTTGTGAACATCATCCCTAGCTGCGTATTGCCGCTTTCCATGTTGTCTGTTGTCTGTAGCTTGTGAGGTGTGGAAACACTTTGTTGCTTTTATGAATTTTGTCTTGCTGCTTTTTGTTCTATGTTGCTCTGTCTGTATGCTACGTCTTGCTTGTCCTATGTTGCTCTGTCTGTATGCTACGTCTTGCTTGTCCTATGTTGCTCTGTCTGTATGCTACGTCTTGCTTGTCCTATGTTGCTCTGTCTGTATGCTACGTCTTGCTTGTCCTATGTTGCTCTGTCTGTATGCTACGTCTTGCTTGTCCTATGTTGCTCTGTCTGTATGCTACGTCTTGCTTGTTCTATGTTGCTCTGTCTGTATGCTACGTCTTGCTTGTCCTATGTTGCTCTGTCTGTATGCTACGTCTTGCTTGTCCTATGTTGCTCTGTCTGTATGCTACGTCTTGCTTGTCCTATGTTGCTCTGTCTGTATGCTACGTCTTGCTTGTCCTATGTTGCTCTGTCTGTATGCTACGTCTTGCTTGTCCTATGTTGCTCTGCGTGTGCTCACTGCTCAATGGTTGTCTATATTGTAATTGTTTTTAATAACCTGCCCAGGGACTGCGGTTGAAAATTAGCTCGGCTGGCTAAAACCGGCACTTTTACTGAAACGTTGATTAATGTGCACTGTCTCTGTAAAAATAAAATAAACTCAACTAAACACAACTCAAAATTATGGCACGCTTGTCTGAGTAGACCATATCATTGCGGAGGCCGCGGGGTTAGCACACCAGTATCCCCAGTAGTACATTTATCGTTAATTCCCACCATTTCTCATCTACAATGTGTGTTTGGTTATGGTAATTTCTGCTAATGCATTCAATATATTATTATTACAGTCTTACCGTTGTCATTGTAGGAGTGGACACATTGTTTGCAGAGCGCACAATAGGCTGTGAGAAAAGTTTTGGTTTATTTCATTCCATTTACGAGTTGTCAATTTATTCAAAATGTGCATATGAAAATTATTACTGGCACCCAGGGATAACTTGGCACTCCTAATGGAAAAGGTTGCGGATAGCTGGTGTAGTCTATTACCGACAACTTCAGGAGCTTAATGTCAGAATCTGCGATAGGGCAGCGGGAGGAGTAGGGTGGGGAACAGTTTTTTTTAAATTCTGGTTAGGCTACATTGATCTCTGGCTCTCTCTTTAGTAATTTAGTAATTTTAAATCGTAGTGCTTAAAGCATCAGACAAGCTCAGTAGCCTACATATAGTTCATTTTACTCAAACATAGGGGGTGTCTATATATGGAAAAATACAATAATGTGAATAATGTGAATTGAAAAGTCGAAATCTCCTTCGCCACTACACTCCTCAAACTGTCTTTCATCTCTCGTAGTGGGAATACGGCCTAACTGACAGCTATGCAGGAGACGTCAGAGGATGTGGTGACAAAGCTAACCGCTAACTGATAACTCTTTCCATTTATCTCCATTTAGGTGGGTGTGAGGCGGGTGTTAAAACGGTGTTGAGGATCAATGGGATGTTGACATTAGTGCAGGCATCTTTTCCAAAAATCATCAGGCTAGGTGCCATCGCACTTTGTCATGTGTGATTCTTGTAAAAATGCCTCCCTGAAATTCCTCTACTCTACCTCAAGCTGCTACGTGCATGGAAAACCTACAGTCAGTCACCACATTCAGCTCAATTCCCCAGGTCTTCTAGTGATGAAATAACCCAGTTCCATGAAGTAACCACAGCTCTCAACCAGGCCCAAATGAGATGCTAATGTTTTCACTCAGGGAATACAGGAAAACACAGCAAGCAACGCTCTCACCGGTTCTAGGAGGATATACCTCAAATGCAACTAATAATAGTGCATCCATTGTTCCATCTTGACTTGGAATTTCATATGATGTACTTCAAATATCCGATCAAATATATGGGTCAATGGGAATTCTGTGGAAAAGAAAGGAACACAAAAACAGAATGGAGGAGGGAAACAAAGGGAAAATATGCACTGCTGACTACAGATCTAAGGAATGCAGCAGCTATTAAGGAAATTATTTGGGAAGAGTAACGGCACAGAAGATTCATTAACCGAGTTGGTTTTTAAACTGATTGAAAGGGAATATGTCCGCACACGCATGGAGGACTAATTATTTCCAACCCTTACTTGTCTAAATAGGCTTTGTAAACAGTAGTGCCAGTGACATGAAATGTTCAAAGGATAGCCCCAAAAAAAGGGGGTGGAAGGATAAGAATGCACTGTTTCATAACTGGTGACTTACAGTAGTGCGATATTGAAATCTCCCACTACCTCAATGGGTACTACTGTAAGTTTGGTGATCACACAGGCCTGGCACACGATGGAAATACAGAATCCAAACCCCAATGCCAGTTGCATTACATCTCTGAATAATACAAAGTGTAAACATAATTATGTCAGTGACTTCACTTTGCCTCTGGCATCGTACTCGTATGTGTGTATAAACAATGGCCCACGCTGTTACACAGATGTATTACTGTGTTTGCCTATTCACTGATTGATATCATTTTTCTTCATAGAAGATGTGCAGATCATCCCACTGGGCACACACTGGTTGAATCAACATTGTTTCCACATCATTTCAATTAAATTACATTGAACCAGTGGCGACCCGTCAGTCAGGGCAGGTGGGGCTGAGCCCCACCTGTTTTGAGCCCCACCTGTTTATCTAAAAAAGAAGAAGATTATTATTTTAAAAAATGTGCATGTTATTTTGGCATTAATTGATGTCACATATCAGTTTGCAAACAATGTAAAAAATAATTATAGAGTTAATAAAGCCGCATACAAACATGGTCTCTTTCTTGAGTAAGGCAGCTCCAAAATGCAGGTGTTTTAGCCTAGCTCAGTGCTTTCTGTGGTGGAGGGGCAGCCAGTGGAATATACAGAGCGTATGGGTTGGTTATCTTTTCTAGTTGCACCGTGATTGGCTCAGTGTTCCGTCACTCATGGGGACACTACGTCACTGCTGAATCTACAGGGAGAGCTAGGCAGTTCAAGCCCCCTTGGGTGTTGCCATAGATTTACATTAGAAGTGCCTATCCAAGAAGGCTCAAGGTCATTGGCCACAGATAAAATGACGTCAAATCAAGTTATACTGTACCTACCGTAGCTTTGATTGGACTGATCATGTTACTTTCAAAATCTTAGCTAGCAAGCTATACAGGCAGTCATCGTCGACAGTTGGCAATCTACTGGCAAATCATTTAAAATCCTTGTCACATGAAGATGAATTATAGATAAAAGGTATCGGTGCTCATCAACCCTTGGATCTAAACATTACACAAGTCAGAAATCGCAAATTCAACAATGAGTGGTTTGGAAGGAATTAGTGGCTAACTGCAAGCATTGCAAAGCAATTACTATTTTGCTACCCCTGCCTGCTATTCGCTGGAGAGGGGTGTGTGGTCCAAGTCTGGGTTTATGGATTTAAAACATCTGTCTGAAACGGTCTCTTTTCCAAGCTTAAAAGAAAAAACATTCACTTGCAACACACCATGGGCCAAAGGTTGAATACATTGGCCATGCTGTCAATGCAGCATGACTTCTGCCTCGTTCAAAACAACTGGAAACTCGGAACTGGGAAATCTCAGACTTCAGTGAGTTCAAGACAACTGGGAACTCTGAAAAAAACGAGCTCCGACTCGGAAAATACATTTTGAATGGTCATCCAACTTGGAATTGTAAGCCGGGAACTCAGGCCTCTTTCTAGAGCTCCGACCTGAAGATCACCGACGTCGTGATTCGACCTTGTTTTTTTCAGAGTTCCCAGTTGTCTTGAAAGCACGTTTGATGACCAAAATTTGCCCACAGGAAGGACCGCCGCACCACCTTCCTGTTCAAGTGAGCACAGCACAACAATGGTGAGTTCAAAAATGTCCTTTATGCTGCAGCATAAATTAGCTCATGTGCTTTTCTTCATGAAGAGGGGATACTATATAATGTTGTTGGGTCTGTAACCATGTTGACAGTCTCTTCTCAAATATTTGTTCTCAACAGAAAGTTCAGTAATAGACCCATAAAATTCCATGTTGGCGTTCGTTATTATTGAAGGACAATGAGGTTCTTATCGACTTACACAAATCCACAAGGAGTCAGTAGAAACCACATTTGTTTAAGCAAGTCAGCAATATCAGCTAAGGTTTTAAAAAGTTAGTAAACGAGGCTGAATGAACTGTTTCGCTGCCAGACATGGCTCCGCTGATAACCAGGTGTAGCAGTGGCAAGGATTCACTCCATGGTGCTGAAAGGAAAGCTCCGCTGTTGGGACAGCTTTCTGTAGGCACTAACAGACCCTCATTTATTTGTATGTTTTTAGTATTGAACTTACGGAATTGTTACTTATCAACTTCAGTGCTGCATATTTTCTTGAAAAGACAATACATACCAAACAACCCCAACCCCATATGATCATTAAGGTTACTGATCACTAAACTTCACTTCAGGAAACTTGGTAGCTAATCACAATGGGATGCAGCCGTGACCTGATACTGTATATGTCAAGCCAACAGGGAATTTACAAAGGCACATCATGCACTGAACTTTCATGAGCAAATAGGTTCTTTTTTTAGACTGAATTAATATTTCAAAACCCCTCCCAGACACACAGGGCCATTGAGTAATTCTGTCACTTACATAACTGGGAGAATAACATCTGTGACATTCACAACAGCAGTAATACAGGTTTATGATAATGTAACAGATATGGGTATGGAGCTGGGGATGAGTGCTAATTACCACAGCTATATCCCCCTCTAATAACGGGCTAAAAGAACTCTATAAAATACACTCTGTTCTTCCATGGGGGAATGGATTTTTGATCCCTCACCCAATCAATATCATCTAAAACACAGGATTATTCCAAAGGAGTCGAGATAGAATACCGTAATATCTACCTTGGTCTTTTTCAAAGTCATTGGTTTTGGAGGATATGGGAAAAGTTTGCAGCTTTAAAAGTCGGATTGTGATCAACCCACAAATAGGGACACGTTGCTTGAAGGTGTGTCACTTCATGGGAAAAGGAGTCGTTTTTAGATGGAATGTGCTAGAGAGTACACGCAGACACTGTAGATCTATTACCATATCATGGCACATGTCCGATAAAAGGTTACAGTACCTTATTGATCATCAAAAAGATGAAGGGACAGTCCACTACTTTCCCTTTCTCCCTTCTAAATCCACTACCTGGCTTCCTCAAAGGGAGACTGTTGACTGCTTACCCTCTCCCATGGCCCCTCATGCTCCCTGCCCCGTGGGTACAGATATGCAAAGGCTATCAATATCTCCCAAACTTCAGAGGTGCCAAAATGGCACGAGACGACATTGCTAGTTCCGGCCCTCAGCGATTTGCTGTATGCACGCATGATTTAGCATGTTATTTTTGGTGAAGACAGATAAAACAACCAAAGCGCCTCTGAGGTTGATCTAAAACGTATTAACAGTGCATCCTTGGCTTCACCTCTGAATCTCTCCGTCTCGGGCCTACACTGTAGGGTCAGCACCACACAAAATCCCATTTGTCCTCTCCATTAATGTCACAGCCTTAAAGCAACATATCATCACAGTTCCAGAAGCTTGCTCTAACTGTAATTGAAATGGCCCTAGGGGAATTCCTTGGTTCTGGTTTCCCCTTCATCCCCCCCATCCCCCAACCTCCATCCATCAATGTAGAGTCTGGCCCTGGAGCTCTTGTAATGCGGAGAGGTTAACAGCGAGATCGCCACGCACATGCTCACTTACTGACTCCTGAACCGTGGCCCCTCAGGGCCTTTGCATGTGTATATACTGTATGACATTTGTGAAAAACGCCATACAGCGTCACGTCAAGTACATATTCATTTAGCTGCCAGGTGACAAGGAGAGCTCGAGAGCATCAACAGCAAATGGATGGACTTCAATGGGGATGTGATCAGAAACGCCATTCTTCCTTCAGATGTCGAATTCACAGGCTTGATTACACAGCCCCCTCGCGACGCAACCTGCTACAGATCAAATTAAACACCCGCGATTACACGCGGCTTTGAAATACCCTGGACCACAATCAATGTGATCCCTTATTTAAGCTCATCCTCAAAAGATGGAGATTTGACGATTCATACAAAAGGTATTAAAATGCTATATCTCACAACAACCGCAAATTGTTACTAATTAAATGTGATGGAGTTGAGAGACAGCAAAGACAACAGGCACTTAAGGTCTCCTGGTGTTGTAATTGTCAAATCTAAGGGATTCTTCTCTTTGGATTATGATCAAATTCTCTTTAACATTCTTTAACAAGTGCTCAAAACGCATTCAGTTTAATGTAAGTCATTAAGCAACGAAATAAAAAATAATGTCTAAGTTAATAACCAGCCACGGTGACTTGCACAGACACAGAAATAGGCTAAGATTTCTGCTCCAATGTGCTGTTTTAAGCATATTCATCTGGCTTTCACTAACATGAAAGCTGCCAATTGCCCTTGCCAACAAGTGGAGGACATTATGTCAAGCTTCCTAGTTGATCTCTGATAACAAGGATCTGGATGGGAGATCATAGGCAAGGGGCAAAAGCTATGGTCATCCCCCTGAAAGGATGGGATTGCCCCTCGTGGGTCTTGGGCTTGCTAGAAGTTGCCCCATCTTCAAACAGCGCCAAAGAAAACCTTAGAGATGTGGATTTTGAAAGATGGACACAAAGGATTCATTGGCTCCCCTTCGGAACACATGGGACCCCCCAACCAATACGGTGAGCCTCCTCTCAGAGGGTCTCCCGTTGGCTTGCTGTTGCATCCTGCCATGAGATAACCATTGTCAGCTGCATGGGAAAACTCCTGAGCTGATTGGCTGGATAAAGACCTTTAAAATCTTCATGGCTGCCCAAAGACTGGCTCATCAGAAAATGATCAGAAATATCTCTTATGTAAGGCATGGATAATGAACGAAAACAAATTTTTTTGTGAGAGCCATTCGGACGGGTAAATTGGAATGCATCACAAGTCAAAAATGCATCAGATACAAAGATGGGCGCGGTCTTTCTCTCTTCCCAGATGCATATGTCGATAGCCTTTTTTAGGAAAAGTCTGTGACAAAAAAAGTCTGTGAGCTCTGTATGTTGGGAGGCTTGGGCTTAAGTTGAAAGCGGAGCCCCAATTGCGAAGTGTGAATAGAGGGCTGTTTTAATAAGCCTGGTACCAGCTGAGCTACACAGGGGTCTGGCACCACCACTGACACCAGAAAACTGCACTGCAGATGAAGATGAGAGAGAAATCCAAGGGATCAGTCTGACCAAGTCACCAGATCAGAGCTCATGGGGATTTCTGATTTCTGATTCGCCATTTCGCTGTCGGTAAAAAGCAAGAAATATGAAAAATTAAGCTTGTATATGCTCAGTTGTAATCATTGCATTGTCTTACATAAGAGTCCTGCCACTGATGACGCGGTTCTTTTGAACGCTTGTTAATGTCAAGTTGTCAACGGGCACATAGAGGACCGGAAACAGATTACCTTGTGTGTCCCACGACTCAATGATACTCTCCATGAGTGACATCCTCCTCTGACACCTGTGCTTGATTTCTCTGATAGCCTGATTACATACTGTACAACCTAACCTTCATAATCAATGTTGAGTTCGTCTTCACCATCACTCTCATTACACACTGTTAGCATCAGAGTTGCGTCTGTGCCAAGCCCCTCTGAACCTCACGTGCTCCGTTTGGAGAGAAAATGAAAATGAGATGAACACGACACTGAAAGAAAGAAGACAAGAGGCGCAGCTGCTTCCAGTTTACCATGTAAAGGGTTGCAGTTTCACGTGGCGAGAGCCAAGGACCAGATGAAAACACGAATGGGGGCATAGATAAGTGGAGGTTCATATATGGTGGGGGAATATGGTGGAGGGCACTATAGCTACCACAGGGCCACACTGGCGAGTATGCAGAGATTAGGGGGCCAGTGTGAAGAAGTCATGAAGGGTTAGGATAGCCAAGAGCAGAGGGAGAGAGACAGATGAGAGAGAGAGAAATGAAAGGAGGCGTGGAAAAAGAAGGGGGTGGGCAGGGATGAATGAAAAGAAACAGAGTTAGGGAGCCACAACACTACTGGCTTGACCTGGGGAAGATGGAAAAAGCCAGGGATCCAATTAAAATCACACTTGGTCGGCCTTACCCCTCTCGCCATGCTGACGCAGCCCCACACTGGCCGGCCTAGCGAGGTGGCTATACCATAGCAGTGAGCTTATACGGGTGTCACACAGCGCATGCAGGTTCCACAAGATGTCTTACATGGCGGTCGGCTATCATGCATCTCGCCCAAAGACCTGGTGTGAAAACGCGTCTCACCCTCTGACACATTGGTGGGAATCTGGCCCTGTATGTCATAACAGAGACCGGCACAGCTGATAGGCTAAGTGCGACGGTGATTCGACGGATTCCAAGGTGAAACAGACATATTCACGTGAATTCGAATGTTACATGTACAGCCAAAAAAAGGGGCGGCTGACTCTTGTTGCTAGGCAGAGAAGCCAAATAAAGATGGCGGACAATAAACAGCAAACTGTGAATATAGGGTCCCATCATGCAGTACCAGTGATTAGCAGGGAGAGGGGGAGGGGCAGGGGTGTGGTAGGGCTGAGTGGTTATGGAATATTGCCATTGCTTTGTCAGGAAAAATAATATAGAGCGGGATCTCTAAAGGCTTTCTGCACCGAAGAATTGTGGCTATTAGGGAAAAGAAAATCTAATTTCAGGGTGTTCAGCTCTGGCCTTCCTATGTACACCATCACTGCGCTTGCATAACAGATCAAATTGAGTAATTGATTTCCCCAAGCAAACAGAGACATTTTCTTGGGCAATTATGTGCACAATGGAATTACTGTCTTCCCCAAAAATGTTTTCTGAGAGCAGATTTACCATCTTCAGAGGAAGAAATCATAGTCATGAGGTAATGGAGGATACATAACCTTCACAAGGATAATAGTTGAGGTTTGGATAGGATAATTTTGATGGAGGAGGAAATATCCAATAACCTTAGTAACCTGCAACACACGTCTCAGACAGACCCTAATCCCAGAATTAATATTGGCAGTATCCAACCAGACAAACATTCGATTTTGATTGATATTTGATTGCGTAGCCAACAAAGTTGAATTCTACTTCCAAATCATGTTGTTGATTTCTGGTCAAAATCTTGGATAAATTGTCATTACTATGCACGTCGATGACTTTCTGAAAATTCAATCATGTTGATACGTATGTTTAAATAACGCAGGAATAATATTAAGTTGACCAATTATTTTACCTGGTAGGATGTCTCCTCAATCGGACAACCTTAATAACGTGAAGAAATACAAAAATACAGTGTTTAGTTACGACCGGTGCCCTCTGGGTAACATCGTTTCCTTATTATTTCACCAATAACATAGTAATGTTATCATGTTGCATCGATGCAACTTTTTGATTCAATTGATCAAATAAAGTTATCAACATACCTGGTTTTCGGATCAATTTAACCCAGGTCTTAAACAATATGGTTTAAAGTTTTGGTTGACAATTGAATTCACGTTTGTTGACAACTCAATCAAACATCAATCAAACTCGACGTTGTTCTGGCGTCTTTGCCAAGTGGCTGCTGACTCATGAAGCAAGCATGACACACACCAGCTGTTGATAAAGTTAGTCAGTTGCACCACTGAATGCATTCAACCAAAATGTGTCTTCCGCATTTAACCCAGGGAACCAGATTTAACAGATCTTATGAGGTTCTGGAAGGAATAAGACGCGACTCTCGGTCCATTCTAATGCTCATATTATTTTTGGATTGCACCTCATCTCACGTTGGTTGAGAGCCTTCTACTCCTCTCCAATCTGAGGCTCTGACAATTTTATCATCTCACGTTGAATATTACAGTACTTTTTTTTAACGAGTTTTCTGAAAGAGGGCAACATAAAAAACATCATAGCATCCCCAATCAAATGTCTACTCTCTCGAAAACCAAACAGTCTCAAGTTAAGCAATTCAAACTAGCCAGCTTATTAGTAAGGGGATCCTTGTGGTGAGATTGGTGGATGACTTCTCAGACAGATGGCTTGAGTCTCTGACATGCTCATTATTTATTTCCCTGGGCTGACAGGGAGGGAAAAAACCCAACTGCGGTCTAACTCAGTGGGGTTTGCAAAATACACCATCAAAACATCCTGCCTTGTCTAAAGAGACGTCCTCATGAATATCGTGTATGACATACACGAATACAGCATACTTCAGTTTACATGAAAGCCCTAACACGCTTATCACCTTTTGCAGCATCCTGAAAAGTGCCACCTCGTGAGGAAATAGGCTGTGTGTGCTGAGCTGGCGTTGTCGGCGATGGGTGCTGGAGTGAAAGCAAGCAAGGAAAGAATGGTTTAGATGGTGGAGAACTCGGCCAAATACATAATAGGCCACACAGCTTGTGCAGCCATGTCCATTGATATCAAGAGGCTGCAGGTGATGGGCCTCAATATCCTGTAACTAAGAACATAAAGCAGACAGTCAGTCGGTCTGAGCTGTTACCATGACATCGCTGTAGGCCATGACATCATCGTTACAGGAGCATTGTGGGAGGGAAGAAAATCAACAATGAACTTGTTTTAGTTTTACTTGGGAAAAAAATATGTGCCACCATATTAGTTCACTTTCATCAGAGAAACATTACTTTTAGATAAATCGATAAAGACATCCGCTGTGACAACAATGAAAACACTTCTGGTCTATCAAACTTTCAGAGTAACACAATCATATTGTAGTCCAGACTTGCACATCAGAGGTAGAGGATAGTATGCATGGGAGACAGAAAATGATTCAGAAAACAATCATATAGCATAGTTCTATCTTCCCAAAATCATCAGACACTGTCCCGACTAACCACACTCGAACATATCAGCGTTGACGACTAATCTAAATCGTTGCTGCCCCCTTATACATAGAAGAGAGTGTTCCAAGAAACGGAACAGTGTGTGACGTAAAAGTATGGAATGGCAGACTTGCTTATCTTTTGAATATAAGAGAAGCGCATAGTGTGGTACACCAAAATGGTCTCCTTTAATCATAAAACTGTCTGCACATGTCTTTCACTGCACATAACAGTAAAAGACATCCATACGCGCAAAAGCTAGATCGTTAGGTAGCATGATTAGATTGTGTTGTGAATGAAGCAGCAATGAGGTCATCGTTGTGAGTGTGATCACCATCAGGTGGTATGGCTACTGATCACCATCAGGTGGTATGGCTACTGTACACTGAACCCTTTCCTCCAGTCAGACAAATGGACATGGTCACTTATTGCGTGCATCGATTTCAGCCTGTCACAAATATGCGGCCTAGTTAGCTGTGCTGAATTCTGTGGTCACTGCTTTTCCAGCGCCTCTCCCTTTTAAGTAGACTGAAATGATTTGTGCCGGAGGCTCCATCTTTGACAGTGGGAATTGGGTATGTAAACTATGAATGAGTTATATTATAGTAATAACTATCTAGGGATGAAATGGGTAGTTTTAACAGTAATATACTACGGATCATTAGTGGCACTGTGTTCAGACACAGCAGACAGACAAGCGGTGTATGGGATGGACGGCAGTAGGACGTTGTGGCTGTACTAGTAGGATGTGTCTGTGTTACTGTAATATCTCTATGTGTAACTGTAATATCTGTACTAGGATATGTCTATGTTACTGTGATATCTTATAGGATATGTTTGTGTTACTGTAATATCTGTATTTAGATCTGTCTGTGTTACTGACATATCTTACAGGATATGTCTGTGTTAATGTAATATCTGTACTAGGATCTGTTTGTGTTACTGTAACAATATCAGATGAATGGATGACTTATTAATACTGGAATAACATAAGCTGTTTATACAGGTAGCCAAATCTGATATTTTTCCACTAATTGGTATTTTGACCAATCAGATCAGCTCCTTTGCTAATAATTGGGCGAAAGATCAGAATTGGGCTGCCTGTCTAAATGCAGCCATAGGCACACACGCATATATGCGTGTGTGCCTATGGCTGCATTTAGACAGGCAGCCCAATTCTGATCTTTCGCCCAATTATTAGCAAAGGAGCTGATCTGATTGGTCAAAATACCAATACAAAAAGAGAACAAATTGGTATATTGTAACAACACTTGAAACAATTAATAGAACAATCTATATCAGGGATATCTAGGACTGGCTCGCTCTAAACATCAAGGAATGAATTGTTCACAATCTGATTTAAAACCAATGCAAGTACACTGTGATATGAGTCAGATTTAACATCTGAATGGCTACCTCCAAGACTGGAATTCAGCCAAAACTGCATAGCAAACTCCCACAGAGAAACAATGGTGCAGATCTGTGCACTTACAACTGGGCATCAATTGCATACAGGGGTCAAAACCATAGGGCAGAAAGATAAAGTACATTAAACTTTGCTTTACAAGTCAACTGCATATAGTAAACAGTAATTGTTATCAACACCATGTATTTTCCCTGTACAGAAATAATGCTATTCTCCTGCAGTGCACTTTTGATTGAATTTCACCTAAGGTTCCAAAGGTCTTCTTAATAAACAGAGTCCGGGCGGGGCCATTAGTTTTGCTATACAAATCAAATAAATATAGATTATATTTCAAAACATGAGCAAACTGGTCTAATAATCTCACATTTCAAAGTTTGACACAGATAGCCGATATAAGATATTTACCAGACCCAACCCCAGAGAAACACCCACACTGTAAAGACATCAAACTATATTTAAGAGTGTCGAAAAAACGGATCCCATTTTATTTTGAGGTCAAATTATTCGAAAATATGAGGAATTAATCGTAAAATGTAGTTAATCACAAAAAATGGATAACATTCACCTATAGGCCTACAACCTTGAAAATGTGTGTTGTGCTTTTGCATGGTGCAGAGCTTGATGGACATTTTAGGAAAACTATAGTGTGATAAATGGACTTGCAAAAGGGGCCAGACAAACTTTACTGGAGGCAAAGCGATGACTGTAGCAAATTACCCACGTATTTGACGTCGGTTGCTGCTTATCAAATAAAACCTGTCAACTGTCAAGAGCTCAAGTATTTGGTTTGAATTTTGATTAATGCCTTCGTAAGTGTGCACTCCTAATAAGATTTTACAAATTAATTTACAGTATGGGCATGTGTATAACACATTGTGCAGCTCATGGTTGGCTATTTTAGTCGAACCAAGATTCTCAGAATTCAGCGTAGGCCTATACATAACGCAATGTATTTCATAAAACGCCAATTCAATTCCAAGAAACCCGAAAGTGAATGCACGGATATCTAGCACAAATAAACAAAGGGCGTTGAGCCCGCGTCACTGTGGCACTAGCACATTTTCTTTGAGAATGCATTGGGTTTAATCACACACGGCCTGATCAAAGAGAATAGAGACACTTTAATGAAATATTGAATGCATAATTAATGTTACAGTATGTACAGTATAATTTTAATTAAACATTTTAATTCTTATCAAGGAGGCATTGGATTGTGTTCTCAACTGATCCCGAAAAAAAGTATTTTACACAAAAATGCATAAAATATCCATACAGAAACAAAGAATGCAAGTGTATTCTGAGGAGGAAGGGGTGCAGGGGGAGAGGGGATCATACTATAGGCTTCTCCACTCATCCTTCTTGGAAGAAAGCAAAACAGCTGAAAGCTGTATTGGCCTAACGCACCGTCCTTTCATCTGATGTTTAACATTATATTTAACAAATGAGTGTAGTAGATCTTATAGTCAATATGTGTTTGAATTACATTACATTTGAATTACAAATCATGGGAACGCATAAATTGGTCCACTTGTTATTTGGCCTCAAAATTGAACTTGACGAGAAATAATAGGTTTTAATTCAGATTTTATTTCCAAGTTCTGCCTTACATTAAACACGACATGAGTAATGCACTTTCTATGCATTCCCACAATACAATACAGTTACATTCCATGAATACCCTGTCCTTTACATATGCTGGTTTCGCCTTCCAAACAATAATACATGTATAGTTCCTTTTATAACACTTTTGCTACTATATTCACATATAGGCCATTTACACATAGACAATCCCGTTAAATCCATTTAGTTTCTTCATCCTAGAGCAAGCATCATTCAAATGATAGGCAGCATTTGTATTAATGATGTCCTATTCTAATTCTCCAACAGGAGGGGGGGGGGGGGGGGGGGGGGGGAGAGACACACGTCACTGTAGCCTACACATGTGTTAAAACAGGCACGTTTCTTACACGTGACACAACTCAAGGCCCACCACACATAGACGCACGTAGACTCTTGAGTTTGTGCGTCACGGAACAGTTAAAGCTTGCCGTCACGCATTCTGCAACGCTGTATATATATATATTAGCACGTTTTCAAAACTACGACACCTAATGACTTCAACATGGCACATGTCTTTATAGCCTACAACATCAACAAAATACAATCAATAATATATAATCCAAGAATAGCAGATGTCATAACAAAAATAGGCCCACGTTTTGTAGGCCAACGTCACTCAGGCGACATGACTGACTCAAATGGATGATATGTCGTTATTACACTGCTTTGGTGAGAAAGAGTCCACGCCACTGTGGCACGTATACCACCCATTGACAATACTTTTCTGAAAGGGTGAGGCAGTGTTAAATGTCCTGGAGCTCTGGGCGAAACTGTGGCCTGCTTGGTTGCATGGGTATTGGGTGGGCTCAGGTCTATAACCGCTCCTCTGGATCAACAATGGATCCAAGAGGCCATCTGACCTATGTGAGGAGTAGTCCAAACTGTTGTCGAATGTGTGATGGAAACGTGTCCTCAGACTTGACTCATTTCGAATCTCGGGGGATAGAGACTGTTGAGAGGAGGTGAGAGGTTGCGCGCGCGTCACGATGGTGGACGAGGCCGTTTCGCCTTGATCCGTTACTTCGGGTGACCTGGCCTCTGCAAGGTGCTCCCCGTCCCCTTCGCGCCCATCGCTGCGTTTCTCGCTGAAGTCCTTGCAGTGGAGCTTCATGTGCTTCCGGAGGGAACTTGGGTGGGTGTAACACTTCTCACACCCTCTGACCTTGCACATGTAGGGTTTATCACTGGAGTGCACGTGAGAATGCTTCTTTCTGTCGCTGCTGTTAGCAAACCTCCGATTGCAGCCCTCGAACTCACACTTAAAAGGTTTTTCACCTAAACGTGCAGAGAGAGAAATGACCGCTTGTTACGATATGGTGCCTAATGTGTTGTCAACCTCTGGGTTTGTAAACTCATCTAAACTTACATTATATTGTTATACATCTGCACATAAACAAGACAGTGACGATCGAAATAATCAACATTTTATGTTTATGAGCAAGTGGTGTGTAGGCTATAGGCCTAATTCCAAAACTTTCCTAAAATGTTAATATTTGAAGTCATGTCGATTTTAGTTTTGGGTGCATTTTTTCCCCGTGCAATGCCAATGTGCAATAACCATTCACATGAATACCTACATTACAATTTTTCGTGTTTGAACACAATTGTGTTGTCTTACATAACCTTAGGTCTAATATTAACCTTAACCTAACCCATAACTTCGACTGTAGGCCTAAACCCAGAATAACGTGTAGAATTGCACAAAGTGTAATGAACATTCAATGGAAACTGTGGGTTATATTATAAGACGAAAAACGCCCCCCCCCCCCCCCCCCCCCCCCAAAAAAAGAAATCTCAATTGACACTTCTGTCGAAAGGTTAAACTGTCGAGATATGACGATGATAATCATGAAGATAATCAACATGGCAACAAGTGGAAAATATAATTCCCATAGAAGTTTACACTACCCGTGAAACTCTATTCATATCGTAAATGATTCATCCCAACAGTGAGGCCAAGGCCGCAGTAAATAGGCCCATCATCTATCTCCCCAAGTCCTATTAATGTGCTAAAACTATGTTTGAACAATTCTGTCTTATATCCAGTTAAAAACGGCAGAAGATCACAAGTCATATTGCTACAGAGGAATGAGTGTGTATAGGCCTAGTCTTCAAATTTCGATTAAGCCTATATGGCAAAATATGTTGAAACAAGCATGTGTTTTCTCATCTCAAAAAGTCCCACCAAACCATAATATATTTCTAATCAAATATTTTTGACTATTTCTAGACGAACATTTATTAGAAATGTTACTGTTTACATACATGCATCTGCATGTACTATTCAATTAAATGGACACCATAATAATCATTCATTCGAAATACATTTTGGCACGTACATTTTAACATCAATGTTTGCTATAACGTGGCTTTTGGCATGTATAATATTTAAGGGTTCTTACCATAAAAGTTTGCCACTGATGATTTTTCTCATTGTGTTGATTTAGACAACTCTGGCCACCAACGACATAATTCTTAATTTATTTTAGTCCAAATTACATTTATCTTTAGGGAAGCATTTGACTCTTTTATAAAAAATAAAAAAATAAAAAAAGATCAACATAAACAGTGTTCAATTATCGACTAGCTAAATGTCAACTGCACTTTAACATTTAAATCCTGTTGATCTCTGTGAAACTTAGCAGAGATCAGACTACAAAGGCACTGTGTTGTCTATACCTCATAACCTACTTGGCATGTTGTGTTTTTCTACTACAGCGCTTCCAGCGTTGTTCCTGCGCCCGCGCAGAGAGGAGTCGTCCCTACTGGGCTGCAACTGAGCGAAGCGTAAAAGCTACGTCACAACTCTCCGGTGTCCCGGCATTTATTTATTTATTTAAGTGAATGAGTGGGAGAAGCACCCACACAACTGGGCCTGAAAACTACTAGTTTGTAGCTGTAGTACTACAGGTCTTCTGTCCCGCTATTAGCACTAGCTCATGCTTCTCTCCTGTACAAGTAACCCCCCCACAACAATCACGACAGGCTGGCTATAAAGTCATCACAATATTACAGAAACTACACCCAGAACAACAGCACCACCAAAAACATAAATAATGACATCCACAGACAAAAATATAATAATCATCATCATCATCATCATAATAGGCTATGTACATTTTAATCATATAAAATCTAGCATGGCAGACAGTGACGTATACTGTCATTCAAAACAATCAAAAGTTTGTTCAAAGAATTGTTTTAGCTAGCTTTTTCTAATATTTTTGTGCACTATAAAATGCTACTATAGTGCCATTATACTTACGGAGATAAGCTTGAGTTTTATTACACAATCTAACTCTCACAATCTAACTATTTATATAATAATATAATTTGATAAAATACAAACATTTCGAATATGGTTTAAATTAGGTTATCAACATTTTCTCAGAGGGTAAATTTAGTCCCCAAAAAATATACAAGGTTTTGGCAAGTTTAATCATTGGTTTTTATGTATTTTACTAACTTTTATGTTAGCTAATTACTATTAATATTATTATTATTATTATTATTATTATTGACACTAATAGTTAAATACCTGTGTGTGTCCTCTTGTGAATCTTGAGGTTCTCTGATCTTGCAAAAACTTTTTCACAGCCGTGGAAAGGGCAGGGAAATGGCTTTTCCCCTGTGTGGACTCTGACGTGATTCACCAACTTGTATTTCGCTTTGAAAGGCTTTCTGTCCCTCGGACAATTCTCCCAGTGACACACGTATTGAGAGTGCTCTGGTCCACCAACATGTTCCACTGTCACATGGGTGACAAGTTCATACATAGTCCCGAAAGTTCTGGCGCAGGGCTGCTTCCCAGCCCCCTCTTGGCTGTCACTCCACTTACACACCAGCTCGTGCTTCAGGTTCTGTTTGGAGCACCTCAGGAAAGCGTCACCCACTCCACGTTGAATTGCCATGTTCAGCGGTTTGTAGAGACCCAGGAACTGAGAGACAAGTTGTTGGCTGTTTCCCCTGGGGCCGCTGATGCTCTGGCCGTAAGGGTGCGTCCGGGTGAGGAGGTCCCCAGGTAGACCCAACATCACTTGTCCAGAGAGGTCTCGAGTCGCGTCGGAGGAGCCATGGGCCTGCTCGTGATAAGCGGTGAAAAAAGAGTGGCTTCTGCTATCTCTATAGCTAGGCAGGTCACGGTACCTTCCAATCCCGCCATGTTGGTTACTTCTTGATGCCAGTTGATCAGTGACGGGTGGCATGCCGGCTCCAGAACGATTGGCTCCAATGATGATGCCCCTAGGGCTGTGCTCTAACCGGTGGCTGGGGTATCCAGAGTCTGCAAAATGGGGAACCGAATGGTCAACATATGCACTGTACCTCGTCTCGGGATAGTCTCGCAAATTGTGCGAGGGGCAGAGCTTTAAGGAACTGCCAGTGGGGTGCCCTATGTGCTCCCCTGCCAAAGGTGGCAGCACCACGCTGGGTTCAGTATTGCTCTCCCCGGGGTTGACGCAAGAAAGAAGGCAGCCACTAAACCTCGACAGAGTTGTCATGTTTTGTTGTGAGTTTGCAAAATCAACCAATTCTGTGCTCAAGATTTACCTAGAAATATTGTTTCCATTTTCTTTGCTGTTTATCATCTGTATGTGAAATTCTTGGCCGTGAACTTCGCAGGAGCAAGAACCAGACTCAAGTTCGTTAAAGTTGGTGTGACTCCCATGCCGTTCACTTTGCCCTCTTGATTTGTGGCAATAACCGTGGTAGTAAAAATGCTTCGAAACAGGCCATGGTGCAATATAAAAGCACAGCAGGCAAATCTGCTTTAAAAAAAAGGCGCTTTGGGATTGGTTGGAATGTGGTATGATTGACAGGCGCTGGGTTTGTTTTAAAAGGGACACGCAGGCGTTCACTGCACGACTCCGTTTTCAAATATCTCATAGAAAATGCTTTGAAATGTGCCGCGGTATAGGCTACACTGCCAAATATTGGTGTCTCTTTGACTCTAGGCGCCACATTACAACCGCCTATTTGTAAATGTCTAACGTAAATGTCTTAAATGTCTTCAAATGCTGGACATTTTTGTGTGGAAGTCTAATAGACTACAAAATTACGATATTGAAATGCAATGTTAAAGTATCAAATGTCAGAACTTTTCATTTAATTCCATGTTTATTTTACTGGAAGGAATAGGTTAGAAAAATACATTCTAGGTTAAAGGTCCAATGCACCCGTTTTTATTTCAAAATCAAATAATTTCTGGGTAACCATTAAGTACCTTACTGTGTTTGTTTTAATTTAAAATGGTCAAATGTTTTACAAAAATAGCATCTTAGCATAGAGCAATTTCTAAAGCAAAAATTTAGCTAGGACTGTCTGGGAGTGGTCTTAGAGGGTAGGATAAAACTAGCTGTTATTGGCAGAGAGGTTTGGAACTCTCTTTGTTATTGGTCTATTAACTAATTTACCACCTGGTGATGTCACCAGACAGGCCCAAACTCCATCCCACCAAAACAGGCTGAAATTTCAGGCGGTCTTTTCAAACATCTCTTACACTAAAAAGGCATTATCATAATTTTCACAATTTCACAGTATTCTTCCAAACTCATAGTGTGGAAATATATATAAAACACAGAATATCACGTTTTTGACTGCACTGTGCCTTTACGATTCCGTTTTTCAAAGTCCTGACCAAGTGGGGTAAGGCTGCAGACAAAAACAGAGGGTAGCCCTATACCCTAAAAATACCAAAATCAATCACATATCAATACATTTGGCGTACAACAACAACTATATTTAACTAAACAAAATAATTAAGCAACTTTGAAACACGAGTACATGAATGGTGGGGTACAAGCTTATAGCCTCAAGGTAAAAGGGCAACAACACTATCAAAACAAACAGACAATATGCATACGGATTTTACTAACTATTTTGGAGAGAAAAAACGTCCAATGTATTTATTGATATTCGAATAGGCATACAATTGATTTTCCAATGGCTTTCCATTAACCGCTCATTTTCTTCCATTCTTGCAAGTCTACTTCTCAATTTCGCTGACAACTCTTACAAGCCGATTGGATTTTCTCTCACGTCATGCTACAGCACCTGATTTAACGAGCATGTTTAGCAAAGTCAACCTTCTTCATATCTAGACACACAACTAAGTCAAACTGTGACTGCTGTCATAGCAATTCATATAGGCTATCCTAGCGCCTTAAGGGTATGCACTCTGTCATGTCTTATGCATGTAGGCTACCATCATGGGAACAATATGTGATGTACAATTATTTGTAGGTGTTCAAAACAAGTCCAATCTGTCACTTGTTTTTAAAAAAAAGAACAGTGAAGAATATGACTATTGTGAAAAGTATCTCTCCAAAGGCTGCAGCGATGCAACACAGGCCATGCAGCGAATGCTGCAACAACTCATCTGTCTGGCAAACACATTTCAAACAGTAATTTATCCTGCCAAAGGATTAGAGTTGTATTTAGTGGGTTTAAGTTGTAAATTATACAGGCCAATAAACCAATGTTCCCAAATTAATAGTCCATGCGTCTTCGTTTGTTTATAGTAGGCCTCTATTTTCTTTGAAACCGTTTTGTGATTAGTTTTGATGCAGAGGTGCACATTGAATGTAGATTTAATTAGTCAACTATTATTTCTCAAGACTGTATTGTCCTCTAACTTTCAAAGTCCAGTTTGAACATTGTTGTTCTGACGTCACACTCAAGGGACTAGGCCCAGACAAAAGGAGTGAGAGGCCCACTTGACATAAAGTGCCGTAACATAGACAAACACCATTGGTCAAACTCGGTAATTATTGTAATGCTTGCTCATGTTAGTCGGCCTTTAACCTGGCGGATTTCCGAACAAAAATGTAGAAAACATTCACGTTTTAGTCACTAGCATAGTAATACGTAGCCTATGAAATAGTCTACAACGGGGTTTCGAGGTTTTAGGGTATGTCTTCGTTCCGAAATAAATTGTAAAAACAAAAAGTAGATCAACAAATCTGGTAAAAACTAACTTTTATGATCAATTACGCCCCATTGCCACCTGTCTCTGCATCACCTTTCGTTGAGGCCCACAATCTCTCAGATCCGCCGTCTATTTATTGAATATTGACATTGCATATCGCGTGACATCCTTATAATAATAGCTACATGCAACATACGCATAAACAACCAGACATCTTTACATTGTGTGCTTGAACATTTCACGTAAACTTATTAATCAAAATATGTAGCTAGCCTATTTAAAGCCAAAATAACATTGGTGGTGCTTGGTGGTTTATGTCTGGTGTTTTGTGAAGAAGAAGAACATTTATGCATAAAAATAGAAGCAAAATGAGTAGACACTAAAATAAATAAATTAAACATTGCAGAGAAGTGATATAGGCTACTGTCAAAATGAAGTGAGTCATTCCAGCTTATGAAGTAGACATTTCTGCAGACTTGCTTCAAGCGGGATATTCTTGTTTCCCTAATACACTATACAAATACACAATCCACATGAATGCCTTTGTCATCAATAAACTGAAACATACTGCACAGTACAATATTTATTAGTGTGATTAAATGTAGTACAGTGGTAGCCTACAGATCATGTGCACTTGTTATGGGGCAGTTGGAATGTTGATAGCAGTAGGATGTTAGTAGTTTTTCTTGAAAATTAATAGCTATATAGTACCCAGAAACGCAAAACTGTACAGTATGCATGTGTAATAGCTTTGACTGCTAACTCAAGACATACAGTTTACAGCTAAGTTGTGACTAATCAACACAAACAAGTAGTGTCACACTAATCATATTGATTGCATTCATTGTAGAATGATACAGGTCAGGCTAACAGGCCTACATGAAATGATACAGACGATCACAATCAAACGTCACAATTCACATTCAAAGAACACAGCCATAGAATAGCAGAACCTGATGTAAACAGTGGCTTATGAGGCCTGAGTTGTAGCCTATAGCCACAGCAGAATCAAAATGCACTCGGCTTCAAAGAACACAAAAATGCTGTAAATGGTTGTTCATCTAGAAGTATATATTATGAGGACAATATTATGACAGTAGTTGAATATCAGTGCAATAACCTAATGGATTTTACCTAGACTTAGCTCTATTTAGCTTTGTCAATGTGTCTGCGATGATCGAATGCAGTTTAAAATGTCACCCATTGCCCATGTTAGAAAGGGCCCTCTGTTCAGCACACAGTAAATTGCATGGCATTCTTCATGACCTGTTATTACCTAGTCCTATACGATAAAGTAACAGGAATCATACCCAAATAAGTGACAAACAACTATGCTCAGGCCCTTTGTTACACTGTAAAAGAGAGAAAAAATGCACAGGAGCCATCAGGGACTTCATGTATTTCATATGCACCCATTTAAAACCAGCCGAGGTTGAAAAGAAGCACATGAAAAAGAACCTAGCAATATCAGTTCATAGGTCATCATTTTTTGGTGATTTAGACCATTTTGACTCTCTGATGAATGGTAGAGTGTATCCGTGTATCCGCATGTGTGTGTAACCCTGTGTTTATCTCGGTGTGTGTGTGTGTGTGTGTGTGTGTGTGTGTGTGTGTGTGTGTGTGTGTGTGTATCTGCGTGTGTATCCGTATGCATGTGTCTGTGTCTGTGTATGTCTGTGTGTGTGTGTGTGTATCTGTGTTTGTGCCTGTGTGAGTGTATTCATGTGTGTGTCTGTGTGTTAAGCTGTGTGTGTGTGTGTGTGTGTGTGTGTGTGTGTGTGTGTGTGTGTGTGTGTGTGTGTGTGTGTGTGTGTATGTGTGTATAATGTGATAATGGATGAGACTATTCACTGGCACTGCACTCTTGTCATGACTTTATGAAATTTAGATGAATTAAGAGGTTTGGGGTGAGGCCATTTGCAGACAGATGTTCCAATACATCGCAGCGAGGAGTCAATTAGTCATATTGATAAACCATATCAAAGATGTAATTAAAAAGCCAACAGAGAGTCAATGGTGCATATCTTAAACTTGCAGTAGACTCACTTGTTCCAGCCCATGAACTGACCACGAACACCAAAGCGTGTACAGTTACTTCTTGAACTATCATGTTTGAAACGTGCCTTTCCAATATTAACAGCTGAGTAGAACATGTCATTAGCAGTGGGCGGGTTACGGACCCTGAAAGAGGATGACTGATTAATACAAAAAAGGTGTATCTTTGAGCAAAGGGTGCATCTATGTAACTTCAAAACTAGTCCCCAAAAAATTGCAGGAAACAATTGAAGCACTCCATCCCACATAATGGCTAGTGCAGGGAGAGATCCGGCAGATTTGTACTGTATTCCTCCTCCGTATCGTACATGACCTTTATGACCTTGGCTGCCTCTGAGTAGCAGAAGGGGTACTTGTGTCTCTAACATGGACAAACAGTGGTCAGGTGATATAATTTGTCCCAGATGGGACGGTAAACAACTTACACAAAGCATACAAAAGACACAAAGTTTCTAAGAGCTTCTCATTTCTTTCTAACCATAAACTACAGACAGAATCCCAAAATGGACCTTAGGTTAAGGTGTTATAAATATGAATATGAGTGCATGAACATGTATACCCATTTGTTATAGTCCCATGGGATATAGGCATTGTGTATTGTCCAATCTGTTCTAAGAAAAAGATGTAGGGATCAGTTCAACTTTGACAAGTGAAATATGACCCTCTCTCTTGGTTTTTCGCTCTGCTGATTTTAGAGGTGAAAAGATAAGCCTTTCCCAGAAGCTGAGCAAAAATCTATTCACAAAGTACATTTTAGACAATATTTTCCAATAACACCTTGTATCAAAACTTGCGACAGCTAATTATGTTTTCAGATTCATACCCACATGCATACCTAAAACAAGAGGTTGAAACATGAGTGCACCTAAAATCCTACAAATATTGCAATCCATTACAAAAAACACTACGTCAACACAACATATCAGTAGCCTATTCATTTACTAGTGTATTAAACACCATTTACCCATTTCATTCGAACTTCTTAATGTAGATAATAAAAGAGTAACTCAATTACTGTTGATCATGCGATAAATCATCTTTATCCTGTGATTCAATTCAGCAAGAGATTCAGTAGTTTTACAAATGTACACACGCACACATGTATGTATATATTCGATTAGGATTGAATTTGTTAACATTGATGGTGAATGAAATACAATATTTTTGTTTGGTGACTATTGGGTTAACTGTTGAGCAGGAAAGTTTCCTCAATAAACTTGTCGTGGGCTACTGCACGCGCGGCTTCAGCTCAGGCACCGCTACACCTCTGAGAGAGGCCCAGCCATGCTAATAATGGACAGGCATTGCACAAAGACATCTGCATTAACCTGGAACTTGAATAGTTTGTCAAATATTTCAAATGTGAGCTATCAAATCATTTGTTTACCATGTCCAGTATAGTTTTCATTGATAATGTTGATAAGAAAAGTGCATTAGGCCTATCTCACAGTTTGTGTCGTAAACATCAATATAAATTGCATATGAGTCCAGGTAAATTTGATAATATAGGTATATTTTCTGCAGGAACTTTGAATCGCAAGACTAATGAATTGTTCATTATCAAGGCAATGGTGTTATTATCAACTCAGAGAGCGATTTGTATAGCTAAGCAATAGCAATAGTCTTTATAAATATTAGACTACCAGAAGTGTTTCTGATAAGCTCTTGCGCATGCTCAGGAGAAAAATTATGAGCTTGCAACCATCTACCAAAAATGATTTCCTCGCTAAAACTACATGAATTACCGTGGCAAATATAACACTTAAGTAAGGCATAGCAAGCAATAAATAGGCATAAGTTATTTACAATTCAGATTGGGACATTCCACTGTCTGCGGTTGATTGTTGAAAAAGTATCGGTGTACAATCATGAAGAGATAACATATCAGTTTGTACGCAAGCAATCAAACGAAAGCAAAATAACTCCATTCATGACAGTTTCTAAATTTAAAAAAAGGAGTGTTCGGCTGCACCATCAATGCAAACGAGGAGACGAGAATAAATTTAGTCAGCAAAAAAACAAGATGTTATACGTTCATCCAAATCAAAATGTTAGGCCTATACTGGCAATACAGACCGACAGTGTTGAGAAACAATATATCGAGGGCAAAAGACACAGGCCTAGTTTTCAGTATCAGGACCTACTCCGTTATAATTGCAACAGAATCAACTTTAGGTATTCTTAAAAATTCTCCTCCTAATTTAATTTGTAGATAGGCAAAAGTGGTAGGTTACCTTTGCAGTCTTATTCAACTATTCTCGAAATATTTTTGAATAACAAAACAATTCATTATATTGTATAATCTTGGTGACATCTGAGATGCCTACGCTTTGATAATTCTAAAAGGAGCGTCGGAAGTGATTGTCATTTTTTTTTTTTATATATATCGTGATAGTAAGTCCAGTATGTGAACTTCCGTTTGTTACATCAACATCGCAAAATTGGATAACTTAACTTTGTTTTTCTTGTTTATGTTACAACCAGATAGGTCATGGAAGGTGTTGTTGGACACTCAACTAGGCTATAGTATTTCCTAATAAGTACATGTAAAATAAATAAACTAACGTTTGATGTGGTGCTGTGGAAAGTTGTAGATAATGCTCGCATCTGAATCAATGTACTCGTCTGAAATTCAAGAACATTCGAGTGTAGGCGTACCTGTAGGTGTTTTTTTTTGCATCACATTCTGTGTTTGGCTCTCCTCCGCGAGCAACAGTTGCTTTTGATTATTTGGTGAAGACAGTAACCTGTAACAACACACGAGGCCTTAGGAGGCCAAAGGTCGGTGAACCTCTCTTGCCATAGTCTAAACTCCAAGACTCCTGATACTGCAGAAAAGTTGGTTGCTAATAGAATTGAATTGTGTGTTCCGTTGCAGAGACAAGTGTGCACGTGCTTCTCATCGTTAATCATTTTATAGTAACACCCTCACTGTGAACATACCACATATAATAACCTTACAGAGTCCTTTCGTTTCAACAAGTCAATAAAATATCGAAGAGGAAAAGTTAAGAAAACTTAACTGCCTGTCACTTGTGAAAGTTCAGAAAGGTCTCCATAAATCTCATGTTCTAAAGCTTCAAGGCTATTCACAGTTAACTCATGTGCTCCCTCTCTCACACAGTGTGTGTGTGTGTGTGTGTGTGTGTGTGTGTGTGTGTGTGTGTGTGTGTGGGGGGGGGGGGGGGGGGGGGTATGTATGTATGTGTGTGTGTGAGAGAGAGAGAGAGAGAGAAGAGAGTGATAAGAGAGTAAAAGAGGGTTTGTGTGTGTGAATGTATGTGTGTGTGTGTGTGTGTGTGTGGGGGGGGGGGTATGTATGTATGTGTGTGTGTGAGAGAGAGAGAGAGAGTGGGGAGGGATGGAGGGAGGGAGCGCACGATAGAGAGGGAATCATGCCATTTTCCGTAAAAAAAAATTGTTGTTGAGTTTAGGAACGCAGCTGAGATCTATCTGCTCTAGAAGAAGCACACACGTTTAACTTTGATGAAACAACATGACTGATAGGAGTAAATGAAGAACATGTATCTTTAAAAAGTTACCACAAGAAACAACAAAAGTTCTGAATATCATAAACAAGTGTCCCGAGCTGACTTTCAACGAAAGCACAGATTCACACCGTACAATTACTCCACGGTTGCTTTCCTTCAAAAGAAAAGTAACCTTAACAATTTAAATATTACATAAATAAGAAAACTCACCTTACAATTTAAAATACTTTTTCTCGAAGAGGAATATGTTGTGGGAATGATTGCGGGGTGGAGGGCGAAAGCAGACTGAAGGACTGATTTGAAGATTTTTCTCTTTTTCTTTTTTCAGATGTCTAAAATAAAGAATGTGAGCTCCTTCCTGGGACAGATTGAGGGGAAAGGGATGTGAAAGGATCGGAGTTATAAAGCGCCGCTTGAAGCACTCAACGCGTCTCTGAACTTGATCAGATTTTATGTGTCCTGCAGCGAGTCAGCGGCAACCCTGTGAAACTCGCTCAATGGCACGAATTTTTGGATAAGCAAAAAATCTCAGGATATTACAATTACTGCCATCTTTCTTTCTGTCTTTTATTCCTGCGTCTTACACCCAATAGAGCTTTGCAAAAAACGACCCCCTCCTTTCTCAAGCGGCATCAAGAAAGCCACATTTCGGATCTCTGCCAACTACATTCATGTTCTCAGTTAATAAGAGACAAAATGCTCAGATAAAAAGATAGATAGATAGATGGAGTAAACATTAAGTATTTCGTGTTACATATGTATTTAAAAAATAAACTATTCATACATGTAGGCAGGCTATAACCAAATGTCCAAATGTCCCCACCAAAATGCACCAAATAAAGTGTTATGTTTTTGCATAGAAGCTGAATTGTGTTTGTTGGTTAAACAGCATGCTCGTGGTATGCCTGAATTCTTCAACATTAATTTAAAAAAAGAACAGCCTTGGTCATTATCTGAACTTTGGATAATGGTATACCTTTTCCTAATGTTGCGAGATCCCATTTTCAGTAACTTTGTTTCATTTCATAGCCTACAGGCCAATCTACAACAAACATTTGCAATGACTATTGGCCTCTTGTTTAATATTTACAGCTTATAATGGTGTTTATCCAACTTCTGCAACAGTTTCTGCGTTATAAGACGGAAAATAAATAAGGCTCATGGTATTGAAGCGAGAGTGCTCCGATGCCTTACCTGAAAAATAATGCCTGCACTAACCAATCAAATTAAACCATTGAGACGAACTGCCATTTTCAATCGCAAACCGTGCCAATCAACAGACATCTAGCCAATTAACTCTCTTCTTTGGCGTCACGTGCCAAATGGGTAGCTGGGCTCTCATTGGGCGTCGTAGCACTGCCTACCGAGTTCATTTATGTGCAGGGAGTGAGTGATTGACTTTATCAGTCCAAGGACATCATTCGTCTGGAAAGGGGGGGAAGTTTGATCCTCTTTCTCACGGATCCCAGTTACGGGAGTTTTTCTCCTCGCTCTGTAAGCGAAGGATTGTTTTTTCGTTGTTTTGGTGTTTTTACAGTAAAACAAATCTTATTCTACGTTTCAACGTACTGAAATCGGGTTCCCGTTATCCGCGGTTAGAGTGAGCTCCACTAACCTGGGGTTTCAGATATTCTTTTATTTCGTTTTCTAAGTTCGTTTGAGCCCAATGACTATGCTCCTTGACAGCGGTCCGCAGTTCCCATCGCTAGGAGTGGGGGGTTTCGGAACACCGCGGCACCATGAGATAGGGAACAGAGACCCCGGTTTGGGACTCAATCCCTTCGCTGATTCATCCCACTCCGCAGCTTTCAAACTCAGCCCAGTGGCTCACGATATAACCTCCAGCCAGACTTCAGCTTTTACCCCGCAAGCCAGTGGATATGCTGCTGCCCTGGGACACCATCACAGCGGACAGGTGGGTTCGTACGGCGGGGGACCGTTCAATTCAACCCGGGACTTTCTATTCAGAAACCGTGGCGTTGGAGAGTCTGCTGCATCGAGTGCCCAGCATGGGATCTTTGCCGCTTCTGCTGGGAGCCTGCATGGACCTCCTGGAATCTCCGATAACCCTGGACATCTGTTGTTTTCAGGGCTCCACGACCAGGGCGTGAGCCACACTTCCCCAAGCGGACATGTAGTCAACAGTCAAATGCATCTTGGTTTACGCGGGGACATTTTTGGAAGACCCGATCCGTACCGTCCGGTCGCCAGCCCTCGGACGGACCCCTACGGCGCTCAGCTCCACAACTACAACCATCCAATGGGGATGAATATGGGGATGAATGTGCCGACACACCACGGTCCTGGGGCCTTCTTTAGATACATGAGGCAACCCATAAAGCAAGAAATGTCCTGTAAATGGATAGATGAGAACCAGATGAACCGACCCAAAAAGACTTGCGAAAGGACTTTCAGCACAATGCACGAGATGGTGACGCATGTCTCCATGGAACACGTTGGCGGCCCCGAGCAAAGTAACCACATTTGCTTCTGGGAGGATTGCCCGAGAGAGGGGAAATCTTTTAAGGCCAAGTACAAACTTGTGAACCACATTCGAGTGCACACTGGAGAGAAACCATTCCCCTGTCCATTCCCTGGTTGTGGGAAAATTTTCGCCAGGTCGGAAAATTTGAAAATTCACAAACGAACACACACAGGTAATTACTTTCGTCAAGTTTGCTGACAAACAACAGCCATGCGTTTAAAGTTGCCTATCCATAGGCCTGTTGTTTTCATTGTGCATGGGGTAAAGAATAGACCGAGGCAAATATTGTTGAGAGATTGTTGCATTTTATAGAGTAATGCAAGAACGAGTGAAGGCCGCAATTTGGTTTGTATTTTAGGCTGGGATAAGAAATATGTTGTAACGAAAATAAAATATGATTTTACGCACTGAATACTGCATTTGTTGAACGCTCGGGATGACCTAATTCACATCTCAATATCAAACGTGCATATGTTGATGTTGTATTGTGTGGACATATTTCTCGATTGGAGAAGCTATTCTGCACGCTACCGAGGTGTTGATCAAGTTACATTGTGTCTATTAAGGGAGAGACAGACACACATACTTCCCCCAAACTAAAGTGTGAGCGAATTAGCTTAACTAGGCCCACATTTAGACGGACACGCCTCAGTGTGGGTTTGTGAGTCTGGCCCGTTAGTCCTTGTTTACTAGGCTAGGCTATGTGCTACTCCATCCTATTCAAATCAGTGCAGCAGTGGGGTGTAACATTGTAGCCTATTTAAACACGACAAAGCACACAACAGTAATATCAAAGTCGATGTACTACATCAAACATGCCTATAAGAGCATTCACTGGTCACTATTTGTGCACGTTGATGTGTAGCATGACAAATGTAGGCCTGTATTGAACATATCATGCATGCTGTTGCTATTCACAGAGCACTATTGTTATTCACAGGGAAGACTTCATCGATGGTGAATAAAGCCAGCATCACTATTATATCTTGCATAGGCAGGCCTATGTCGGGAGGGTAGGCTTATCAATCCACTGTGTACAGGGGTTAATGATTTGTGCTTATTCCATCTTGCAGGTGAGAAGCCGTTCAAGTGTGAATTCGACGGCTGCGACAGACGCTTCGCCAACAGCAGTGACAGGAAAAAGCACATGCACGTGCACACTTCGGATAAGCCTTACATCTGCAAAGTGTGCGACAAGTCCTACACGCACCCCAGCTCTCTCAGGAAACACATGAAGGTAATTAACGTGTTCATTTCACCTTAAACACACAAACACAATACTCTCCCTTGACCAAGGGCTAATCAAAGGATCAGCGCCCAAACAGCATCACGTTTTCTCTGCTATCTCACTGGTTTGGAATGTAATAGAATGCATATTTATTTCCCAAACATTAGGCTGCTACTTGTAGGCTAAGTTAGAGAAGGAAATAGCGCAGCGATGCATTAGCAATTTGATAGATCAAAGGGTAAGGTGTATTGACTTAAGCTGAGTTGACTCGTATTGAGTGTGTGCAACATATTCAACGTTATTCTTCATGCTATAGGGCCTATAGACATACAAATATATCATGGCAACTCCTCTTGTTTGTATTATTATTACAGGTACACGAGTCTCAAGGTTCTGAGTCGTCTCCAGCAGCAAGTTCTGGATATGAGTCGTCCACACCACCAGTTCTGGTATCAGCGAACACTGAAGACCCAACAAAAACACCACCGTCAGCCGTGCAAAACACGTCGGGGCACAGCGATGGACTGCCACCCAACTTTAATGAATGGTATGTTTGAAGTCATAACCAGGCTCTCAATGTGGACCAAGATTAAAACCTTAAAAACTCACACCAAGGTGTACACAAAATTGGATTGGAACAACACGAGGAGATGAGAGCAAGCCAGCAGTAGCAGGCCTCGTCCTTTCTCAGGATTGGGGTTTGACTTTTATTCCGAGTTCGAAGAAAACAAATAAATCATAAATAATGAAATAATACTTTCTAAGAATAAATAAAACGTTTTTTTTCCTTTTTTAGTTTACAGATTTCAAATGATTATTTTATTTTTCATTTTATGTATTTTCTCAAAATTGTATTTAAAAATAAAGAAAAATGAATAATATTTCACGGTGTTTTATATAATGGTGACACACTACAGTCGCCTTTCAATTGATTGTTAAAACTTCAGACAGTCTTAAGAAACGTGCCAAAGTCTTTGTCTTGAACTTGAACAAAAAATAAATCATAAATAAATATATACTCGTGAATGTATTTCCTTGTTTGATGGGGTCGAATCTGTTGTCAATGTCCGTTTTCAGGTGGAGAAATGTGGTATTAGGTTACGATTGTTACCGTTGAATATAACGTTGCCTTTTGTTAATAACGTTGTAAATACATATCCATGCTGCCATATTTATCAATTTGTAATTTAATTATGGGTATAAGTTCTGAAACTTAAAGATATTTATGGAAATGTTTTCTAACAAGACTGTACAGATTTGGGTCATAACCAACTTAACATTGAACAAAGTGATCAACTCTAAAGCGCCAATATTGCGATTGTATCTTTTTTTAAGCAATATATGTGTCTTATTTGGGTCCAAGATATCATCTATATAAATATGATGAATTTGTCTATATGATGCCCATTTTTCCATCACTTATTATTTAGCTTGTGAGACCATTGATATGTGAATCATCAATTCTGTAAATCTGAATTGTTTTAGAGTGAGTTGGCAAACTATATAAAACGGTTCTGTCCATATCCCTATGGTCAAATTAACTTTTTTGTGTATTTTACTTTGATAGAATCAGAGAATAGAGCTCAACTGTAGCATAATTTCAGTACACATTCGAACGATCCATCAGCTATTGCACCCGTCGCATTTACAGATGTTATACCTAGTTCATTCGTGAATTCCAAACCAAGGTGACAGTATTTAGAGTATTTCAAATTTGGGTCAAATACCCAAACATATGAGCCAGTATTGCAGTCCTTTATAGTTCCAAAAATGTCTTTGTGCAAGTAGGCCTCTGTTAAAATGTGTGCATCGGCAACAATGGAACTGTCACAACACAGTATCTTCAAAATAAAAGTGTTTTTGTCTGTCAGCTTGCATTGTTTTAAATGTAATTATTCTGTGAAACTAAGCGTGTTATTTGTTATAAGTACTGTGGTGTTGCATATAGAGAAGTTTGATTACACATTTGCTTGTTTTGTGTGAATAAGCTGTCGAGAAAACATTTTTGTGTGAACAAAATTTAGTCTGGGAACACTAATAGATATATGTGGGTTGGGGAAAATATGTTCAGTGGCACAAAGAGTTACAGCATTGCATTGTAACCTATTTTCAAGAATTCAATCTTATGCATACCACAAAATATATTGTGCTTATGAGAACGATTTCAGACCACCAGCACTACAAAATGTAAAAACAGTACCTCGTAAGTGACAGTGATAAATAAAATACGTTTATTTAAATAATTTAAGGAATATATGTTTTATATACTATTTTCTATACATCAATTTAAAAGAAAAACTTTTTTTTCTTATTCCCACAACCCGTATGCCCCATGTCCTGTCAAAGCAAATTTTTTGATGTATAAACGCAGCTAGAATGTGATGTTGTAACACTTTCTGGGAGAAATGGGTCACGCTCCAAGTTATTCCTGAAAAGCAAAATGTTTTACTGATGAACTGTGTCACTGTGCCACAATCGAGGCAAACGATGATATAACAGCGAGCCTATTTGTTATTTAGCGGAAAGATGCAAAGGTTCCTTATACTTTTAAAAGTAGGCTATTGTTTGTTGGTTTGTTTGTTTTACCAACTATTTATGAAGAAATGTGAACATACATTTTGACTGAAATAAAATAAATAAAAAAGTAACAGACTGCGACGTTTATCATTCTTTGTCATTGTTGTATTACTCTCTGCTAATATCATATATACATTTTATTTGTCTTCGAGTCTGTGAGACTCGGCACTTTACTTGAACTTGACACTGAGGAAGGCGCCATCTTAGCATCTTGTTTCTGGGGCGAGAAGGACAGGAAAAGTTATCGACTGTAGCCTTGGTGCTTTTTAAAAGAAGGTGCGATTGGGGGAAACATTCGCCTGTGGGAATGAAAGTGCCACTTAAATGGGATCACAACGTGAGAACTATCAAACTAACAACTACTAAAAAGTAAGCCAAGAGATTGAGTCAAATGAGGACATAAGCTGGCGCGAAAGTATCTTCATACAGCATGCTAGTTAGGCTGCCAAATGTAACCACTGAGCACCATATCAGTCGGTTTAAGCATGCATTTGTTGAGTGCTGCTGACCGTTGACAATGTATGTATGGCCCACTACAGTAAGAAATAGTTTGAAAAACGTTGTAGTAGTTTATAAACTGAGGAGACTCATCAAAGATTAATTGTATGTTGGCTACTTCGCACATATGAAATCATATAGGCTATCAAACTCAAATTAATGAAAATAAGTAATCATGCTAAACAACTTTATTTGCATTAACCAAAACCCTTGAAACAAGATTTGTTTACCAACTGGTAGGCTAACGTCTGCATTTTCATCTTCAGTAATAATGCGGGAAGCCTATTGTGTTTGAATCATGATTTAACTTGTGATGATTGTAGGCTATAATTGTGAATTAATGTTGTTTGCTATAAGACGTATTTACTGCACAGTATTTTGGGCCCAACCCCCACAGAATCTACCCCAATTCGAGGCCTGCCCTACCCCCATCTTCAAATATAAACAGATTTAACAATTTATTCAAATTCCGTTTTCCCTCCTCTTGCGCAAGCGCACTTTTGTATTTCACAAGGACATGTTTTTCCCTTACCCGTGCAGTTCAAGTTCTTTCTAGCGGACCCCATGACGTCAAAAAATGGGACAGGCTTTCCCTGCAAGTAGCTCTGTGAAACAGAACGCTCACGAAAGCTGAACCACGCATTTATGACGATGATGATGGCATAACGGAAGAATAGCCTAACTCATTCTTATGCAGGCAAATATAACCGAATAGAACCCGATAACTCCAAACATAATCGTGTTTTGAGATTATGAGAAAACGGGGTGTAACCAAAAGAAAAACATGAAAGGCTCCTTTATGAGGATTCTCAATGGGATTAGAAAGCACTGGCAGTCACGTGGTAGGAGATGTGTAGCGTTTGTCTGACAGTGTTGTTTGTGAATACAGTAGTAGGCTCTATGTATGTTAATAGCAATAATATGAAGTGTTCATTCATCTCGACATATGGACGGGGATATATTTGGAACCATAGAACAGCACGGCGCACACAATCTCTCCACGACTCTAGCGCTCACAGTCACAGATGAGCTCACATCACATTGGGAGTAGCCTAGTCATTTTGAAGAACTATCCTGGCCATAATGGGGAAACAACAAACTGGCAAAGTCTGCATAAACTGTTACGATATTATTCATTGAAAACTAAACCAACCCACCCCTTACCCTTCCTCCACCAATCTCAATCTCATAGCATGTGTTGGCTAAGCGCGGAAGCACCGTCTATAAGAGGATAAACCGATACAGGCAGGTTCCAAACGCTTTTTGTCACGCAACCGAGTTTGTGATCTTAATAAACTCGCTGGCTAAAAGATCTCGCGCAAGGCATGCTGAGTGAGCGTGTATCAGAGTTTGGGTCTGGCACGCAGTGCCATAGAGGTATGTGGAATTTGGAAGGCACAGCACGGCTGTTTAATATTATGAAAATTATTTTAAATCATAATGGTGTTGGGTTCTCAGTGATACAATAAAGTTCAAGTGGTCAAAAAATCTAGGCCTATATACAGTTGGGCCAAATCTTGAACTGGTCTCTTTCTTAACGCAATTGAAATCTAAACTTATGCACAATACAATCAAGGTCCAACATCTGTTTTTGTTCTGAAATAAACAAAAACACAATAATAATCAGATTCGTCCGAACATGTAAATGGCTACTTAGTTGTAAATAATTTATTAGGCCTACTACGTTTTTTATTGAGTGATGCTGTTGTGCATGAAGGAAAAAAACAAATTTGTTCATTTGGAGATGAAATAAAACAGGCGCCTTTACAATAATACAACAAAATGTAGTGTTAGAGCCTTGAAAAGGCTGCCTTTTTAATATAAACAACTGTTCATTTAAAGTTTCTTAAAAGTTCTCAAATCAGTGAAAACAATGCTACCTTGGAACACTATTACGCATATTCGTAATTAGCTCCTTATAACCTCAGATGGATTTAGTATTCGCGTTAAATGCCACGCATTGCAACAATCAAAGTAACACTTAATAATATCATTAGCATTTGCATACAGACTAACAGTCATCAGAGAATTACCTAGCTATGGCCCATCACCATCGATTTGCACGACCATCATTATAACCTGCTTATCAATTACTGATGCTTATTTCACCTGCAGATCGAGGGCTGTTGATTATGCATAGGTATTCACTGAGAACCGTAATCCAGGATGTGCCTTTTCTTTTTTTCTCGGACGTGTTACATGGCTTTTGTGATGGTAACGAGGTGGTACAATGGCATTGTTATTTACTTCAATGATTCCTAAATTGACTATTTAGAAATATTTACATTTCCAATTTATTTAGCAAGTTATCGGAACACATTTCATTTGCAATGGTAAGTCTGTGCCTTTACTAATGGGAAACTATGTCTACAAGTTACAAATCATGAATTCAATCTGTACAGGTATTATTTGAAAACAACTCTGTCGCTTGAAATCATTCATAAACTATTCAGCACACCAACAGTAGGCCTACTTTCACACGCACATACACACGCATTTACAATCAGATACATCAATGCTTGAAGTTTATGCAGATAATATTTTCTTTGCACATTTCCAGCTAATTTAGCCTGACCAGCTTCCTATAAAAACAGATGAACGAAATTAACGAAAACCTTGTCAAACTTTCTGTTGACCCTCTCTGGTCTCTCATGGTAGGCCTACTGGAAAGAACACGACACAATGGCACACAAAGATATCAACTCAATAGCCTATTAACACTGTCTGCTTCTCAAGTTTCCAGCTCATGGTGTCATCATAGTGTCATTAATTCAATATTAGGACCCCCCCCCCCGCCAATTACGCCCCAAAATAATGTTTCCATTGCAAAACGGGCGCAAAACGTAAGATTATCAATTAGGCGTCCAACAAGACAGTCTTGATTAGATTTGATTTGATTTAATTCCCTAACATCTGGGAGGGTGTCAGAGTCTTGATGAATTCCTCATCAGCGCAGGCCTGGGAGTCGTCGCTAATATCCCCAGAGTGGAAGTTGAAGCAAACGCTCTACCCTGCAAAGCAGATGTTCAGCTATAGTGAAGTACATTTGTCTTTTGACAGATATATTTTCAACACTTTTCAGAGGTGCTAAATTAGTAATTTACATAATTTTTATACTTGCCATTCCCGAAAACAACTCCAAGACGAATTACCCCCGTTCCCCGTAACTCATCACTTAAAGAAGTCTCTGGAGAGAGACCACCTTTCTGCATGGACTCTCATATGATTTCAAATAGACATGGGTAATTACACCTGATTATTGAAGATGATATACAAAAAGCTATTGGTAGTCCTAACCATTGTGCCCTGTTGAAAATTCCACCCATACCCGCTTCTCATCACTCTCCCACCCATATGTTTATAAGCATGTGTCGGACCTTGCCATGTTTTCTTCAATTTATCTCGTGTATTTGATTTAGTTTAGCTCAGGTTGTAACATTATAGTTTTCAGTTGTTGTCTCAACCCGCATGGGCCAACGTTTGCTTCAACAAAGTTTGCACCTGAAAGCCGCCCAGTCTTTTGTTATTGGGCTGCGAGGACACCCCACTGTGGCAGTGTCTCGCCCGGGGGAATGGGTAACAGCAGATCACTGCCCTCCCACCTACCTTAGCCTTTCAAAATGAATATCTAGGACAATGCTTGTTAATGTCTCTCATTTGAAAAGGTGAATTAGAAGAGGGGGTTCCAAAGTCTTTCCATTAAGACTTGTAAATACTGCTAACGGCCCAAAGTAACTTTCACGCGAGTTAGAGGATGTTTGAATGGGAAGATAAGAGTTAACAATGTGGGCACTGAAAATGTGTAGCAGAGCTGTCAACATGGCTACTAGCGCGCCCACCACCGCTCCAGTTACGTAATGTGGCTCGCCACATGATCCACAATTTCCCGCGGGGTTTTAATGGTTACGAACATGACGAGGCAGATCAATTCACTCTCCACGAAGTGACTAATGAGTTAACTCAATTTCAATTCACACAAAAAAAATGTATTGGCCTATATGAATGTGCTAATATAATAACCTTTTCACAAGTCTTTATCCAGAATATATTTCCAAACGTTGACACAGAAAATCAAGGAAAGTGAGAAATAATCGAAGATCTAATACAAATGTACAATTTTGTCATGGAGCTGTCAATCAGAGCAAAACTGTTTCAAGACAGCTGGAACTATCGTTGCATAACAGTTGTGTGTAATATACCCAATAGTTTTTGCGCATTCCATACAGAGTTGCCCCCTGCATCTCCATCCGGTTAATCCAGTGGATGCGTCTGCTCTGCTCCATTGCATATCCCCCCTGTACAATTTATATCACATAACACATCACAAACAAATTATTTTGATATGAATTTGTTTTGTCACATAGGCTTACTCTGGTTGTTGCGGCATATCTAATCACCATAAAATATTTGTGGGATGGCTTGGATAGTTATCTCCCTAATACCCCACTGGCAAGTGATGAACAAAGGATGAACTACACCAGTCTGCTGTTATCATTCATTATCAGATGAGCTATTCGTTCAAAATGCAATAATGGCGTCTTCTATGAAAGCAAACATCCTTTAAGAACGTTAAACCTCTCCAATATGTCTAACACGGGGTAGCCTACGTCAAATAATGTCTAGAAATCCAAAATATAAGAATCATGTCGGACTTTGGTCAAATTATCCCCTGTTTCTGCTCTCGTGCAGTTTTCAGTTTCCATGCAAGGCGGTAATATGTTGATATGTTTAATGTGAGAAAATAAAAACACGTGTCCTTAACTCATATAATGTCACAGGGGGACAAAACTACGCTCTCCATTTCACCTACACAAATCAGTTATGAGTCCATTTACTGTACATCACACTTGGATAATCAATTTAGTGGTGTTTTCATTATTTCCTTAAAATCAAATTAATTGTGTGACCACCAAGACTCTTATCAGGGGACATTATGATAATGTCAACTTTTCTGACTCATGATACACATGGATTTCATTTCCCCCCTCTATAATACCATATAATGTTAGTGAAATGTTCAAAATAACAGAATGCTATTGCACAACCAAGAAAGGTTCCACTTGAACTTTAAATGTCCAGGAAAACATAATTAACACACCAGACACTATGTATACACTGAAGCATGACCGTAAGCAAATACATTAAGGCCACAGAGAGAGAGAGAGAGAGGTCTAGCCAAAATAGATGCAACAGAGACAACACTGTGAGTAGTGGCTGATTGAGAAGGGAAAGGTGAACAGACACACTGCTCTGTCACCTCTTCTCTTCCAGGGCCATGGGTGGTGACAGTGGACCAGAGAGAGCAAGACAAAGTGGCAACATCATATGATCACAGTTGGGGCTAAAGTCTTGCCCTGGGCAACGGACCCCTTGCACCAGTAAATGAGAAGGGAAATACCCCAATGAGAAAACAGTGCCTCAGCTCCACACATCCCAGGGAGTCAGAACATGGGATGAGAGAGGTCTTACGGTGCATGGCCTCTACAGCCATCAGAGCACCTGTATAAGGACTGTAGGTGAGGAGTAGAAGGAGGGGTAAGTTTACACAAGTGTTGATGCTTGCACTAGACGACAGGGCCAAAGCATATGTTCAATGGATAGTGTAGTGAGATATTCTGCTCCTTATGTCTGCAGCTGACATAACACTGGAACATTCCTCTCCAACCCACTCTCTGCTCTCCACATCTCCATATTTGATTCTCCCACTGCGCCTCAGGCCCAAACAATAAGGCCAGGGTTATATTTTCCCTGTGAAGAAATAGCAGCTATTATTTCATTGTCTGAAGGTTTTGTATCTTAGTGAATTATCACTGTTCCCATCTCGTTCCAGACTTCACACGTTCCCTTCGCTACAACATTCAACATCCATTTTCACCTGGGAGCCGGCTACTTCACCCACGCTATGATGGAAAAACATCTGTGCTATTGCTAATAACGTCTACCATGTCTATTGGACACTATTGTCCTTGCATGTTTTTGTCTTAGTTGCCACTATGGCAGCACAATGAGAAAGGTGTGTGTTAGGCTTGGAGAGGGGGGGAGGGAGGGAGCGGGGACAGGTAGGGCCTGGTGAGAGGGGGATGTGGGGGCTGGGGAGCCAGGTGCTTGCGGAAATTGCCAGACTATTGCTAAAGCGACCTCATGCCAGGATAATGCAAGGGCCATAGGTGTCCCTGAGTCAATCCAAACCCTCATGCTGATAGTCTTTCAATGCCTGTGGGACAATCTCAACCGTAATTGCTTTTTCCTGTTTCAATTCTCCTCTGGACAAGGCCTAGGAGAGACAAAAGAGAAAATATTTTGTTTTCAGCTTTGCAAAAGTGCACAACCATTATTTGTGTGTCATGTTTTAGCATTTCTTATTTATTTGAAAGTGCAAATTGTGTCTCTCACTTGGATTATTGGTCACAAACATTGAGAGTGTTTTTGTTGTTGTCTTGCAGGTAAAAAAGTGTGAGGTTAAATGTAAACCTGGAATATATCATACATTTGATTGTGAAGCATTGTGATAAAATAACCAACAACATTATAAAGTTGATATTTTATTCAGATATTTATTTATTCAGATATTCTATTCCTACTAGCCTAGGCTACTCAATAGGTGTGACTGAAAGTGCAATTTTTTACTTAAAAATTGCGTTGTGATCGGCAACATTTCGCATGTCTTATTACCCACTTGCCTATTCACTAATTATGGGATAAGCGGATACCTTTGAAATATGTAAATGATATTCTCTCAGTTCAAAAATAAATATTTCCAAATATTTTCATATGCTATTTGAGAAATTCTATCCATACACCGGTATGATGAACTTTGACATATTTTTATTTTGGGATGGAGGGAGTTCACCCCTGTGTGCCAATTGAAACCCAAGCTTCTCTCTCCAAATGTTCCACTTCTTGCCTTGAAAGTACCTCATAACAATAATAGCCCATTTGACAGTCTGAAATGGTTCAAGATTGTTTGAGTTTTTTTCCCCTTTGTGGTTTTATTATTTACATACGTTACGGGTGTTATTTTATCACAATAACATCGAGTTTAAAATATATTCTCATTAAATGAAGGGAATGTATTATTATTATTATTATTAGTGTCTTAATTAGCTCTATATCAATGAAGGCTGGAAAGGCCTATAATAAATCAAACAAATGGGTTTTACTGTTCTTCCGGAACAAAATTATTTAAAAACAAAATTATTGGTCGTAAATGTTTATAATAATTTAAGGCTACAATAAAAGCAGCAGGAAAGTTTCAAGTCAAACTATATGTGTCAATGTTTTAGATGTGACATAGTCTCTCTAATTCAGCCTATTTCTGACGAAAAGAAACTGTGCAGCCAGTGGTTTGCGTTATTAACGATTCACTTGACATGTCCTTGAAAGGCTCAGGCGAAATGAATGTCAAGGAAACTTCAATCATGCACAATGGGTAAAATTGTGCCAATTTCCCGTTAAAAACTATTAATGTGCCGCATGGTAGTGTGCAGCTGCCAGAGAATTGAATAAAACTCCAGCCATTTTAAGTCGATATGCTTCAAGAATTTGGGCACTTATTTTTTATATGACAGAAACATGGCCACATGTTGACGATAAGATCCACGAATCCCGTTACTACAAATCATACATATATCACATGAAACTCTCACGTAGCCTATGTGTTATTTATAGTCATAATGCTATGACTTATTAAGTGTTTCAATAGACCTAAATAAGTGGAAAGATGCAACAAGGATTGTTGTTCATGCATTTCTCAAAAACATAAACAGAATGCATCATATTCCATCTCAGCCAAATTCATATGACCCTAAGTATAATGCCATCTGCACAGTTTGTTTTACTTTTTGCCTGATATCAATAGAGTATCTCTCCCGTCTGCCTGTTACATGTAATATGCTGTCCTTCATGCATTTGAAATGATAAATTGACGGAGATGAAGGGGGAGGCAAACTGCTGTTGGCGTAAAAGTGATATTGTAAGACATTACTTTGGCTTACCAGACCCTACTGTACTAAACATTCACACCTATCCAGGTTAGAACAGTTGACTTTAAGAGCATGGTTATGAAGAATCAAAACGAATCTCTACAACAACCAAATCAAACAAATCCAATGATTTGTTTGTACAGTACTTGAATGAATGACATAATACAAATGTACACCAGCTAAAACAACACAAGCCTATGGTACACCTTGCATTGCGATAAAACTGGGGTCAGATTTTTTCTTGAGCAGATGGTCAGGGGGCCGGAACATAATTTTCAAATCATTTGTAGACTGCAATTTGACCACAAGAAGCCCAAACAGATATAACCATTTGACTAAAACATAATCATTTGAAACCTTGCTTACATTTGTATACAATCACATATATCTCTCTGTTATGTGTGGGAATACTTTGGAACAGATTTCCAAAATTAAAATCACTTGGAGCTGATTTGCTGGTGTATTGACAGTATTTTATGTCTAACAATAAAAAATACTTGGGGAGCCAAATAAAATCACCAGCAGGCCAAATTCGGACCCCCGGCCGCCAGTTGGGAAACCCTGCTATTTGGAAAAAAGCTCCCTAGCCATTAATAAGTGTCTGTGTGTCTGTCCAAATTTCCGATAGTGTGTCTGCCAAATACTCCGTTTAATTTACCTTGTCTAGATAATGATGTTTCGTGTATTACCTAAATAAGGTGAAATCTGGGGCATGCAGACGCTTGTAGACTGGTTTTTGGAGTCACTGAAGTGTGAAATTGCAACACCAGACAGCCGGCATAATAGCACAGAAGGGGGCTAATGTCCCTGCTACATTCACAGAACATTTTTATAATGGCTAAATTAAAAGAAAAAAACTATAGATTTATACTCTCGTCAGTTTTGACATTGTTTTCCCCCATTTTATGTCAGTCTTTCTCAGTGTTGGTGATTCTATATGTCCATTTTGTTCTCTCATTAAGATTCACTAACGAGATGATTACCCTTAGTTCTCTATGTTCGAGGGAAACAATATGAGTAGTGGAAAGAAAGAGAAAGGGAGCGGGAGAGAGGGGGGGTGATGATTGGGTATCAGACCCAGCATTCTGGGTTGATCATTTGAGCCCCTTTACAACCCCCCCCCCCCCCCCCCCCCCATCAGCCACCAGCAGCCTGACGTGTCACAGGAGGAAGAGACAGAACAATTCAAATTAATAACTGTAAGCTGCTCTGTTCCCGCTCCACCCCACCTAGTTAACACACTCAATCACACACTGCACACACGTATGCAGACACTCAATCACACACTACACACAAACATGTATGCATATGAGTGCAGTCAGTGCACACACTCAATCAGATACACACGCACACACACGCACATGCACAGACATGCACACATTTGAGAGCAGTCTGTGCACACACACACACAAACACTTGGGCGTAGGAGGAACCAAGTTTACGTTCTGAGAGAAAAATCAACAGAAGCGTTTATTTTGTTGGCCTTGGCCATTCCCAAGTTCATTCTAGGTGGTGTCACTTATTTCATATCATTCTGGTATCATTACACACCAAAATGCCACCAAATCCCTCCGACTCTCCACTTAACACTCCCTCTGGTGCAGAACGTAACCTCTCTCAGAGCGGAGGTCACTGTTTTGGTGGTCTGGACTCCCCAGTCACTGGACCAGCTCCGCCTACCAACACAACTCCCTAAGAGCTTGGACTCTATCGTCTCTATAGTCAACTTCAAAAACCTTTATGGTTCAGAGTAAGATGGGGTTTGGGGGGGTCTTTTTGATGCTGGATACATGTTGAAGGGTAAAATACCGCCCGTGATTGATTGGCATGTTTCACGGCCCAATCAGACTCATTTGCCTTTTTAGGAAAGAGTTTAATGTCGGCCACGAAAAAAACTAGACGAGCTGAAGAGTCCAACTGTGACCTGGACTAAATTAATCCAAAACACACGGTCGTAGAGCAGAGATCGTAACCTCTGGTGCAGAAACAAATCCATTGTTTGTATAAACTATACAGAATCATAGAGAATGTTTTCTGGTGTAAAGATGTTGCAAGACAAATATGATATGCATCCAAACTACGCCCAAAACTAAAGTCGCAGAGTTCTTTAACCCAATGAGAGGCCCACTTTTGGGTTTTCCCGAAAGTTACAAAGCAGATAAAATCTTGATAGTGAAACATTTTGGAGTTAAAACAACGTTGCTGACCGTGAGACATTCGGGTTAAATATTGTTTTGATGAAGGTTCTCATTGGCGGCAGCTGTAGACAGACTTTTGGCTAAGTATGGGAGGATAGTAGACAGACAGACATCCCAAGCGGTTTAGCCTTGTTTAAATGTATTAATCCACTTCTAATTCCAGCTGGCCCCCTGAGAGAGGGACCCCTCAACAAAAAAAAAAAAAAAATCCACCCATTAATTGTGAGGTCAGGCAGAAGGGGAGGACTGGGCGTATTTTTTCTGCTCCAATCAGTTTGTAGAGGTCCAGCGATTAAAAAAAGAAGCCCAAACCTTTGCTCAACGGGGGAAGTAACAAAATGATAAATTCTCAATTAGTTTCCTAAAGAATGAAATACCAACTCAACCAAGAGCCATGAAGAAGAGCATGATACAGAAGCGACAAGCATGAAGCGACGACTAGTATTTCTGTATCCCAGAAAGAATTGCGGTCTTTAGTACAATTGAAACCATCAATGTCAGGCATGCATCGGTGCTCTTAACCTAGCTGATTGGAAGTGATATCTCGTCTGATTGTGCGAGTCAAAATACTGTAAGGGCAAAGTAGAAGAGAATTTGTAAGAAGCTGCAGACTGATACAAGCATCTTTTACAAGCTTCCTGCGTCTGGCAATGATAAAGACACAGCAGTCAGTCAGTTCCTCCATGCCACCAACCCAACACAGCCACAACCTAACTCCAGGCAGCTACAACCGACAAGCAGCCTTTATAAAGCCTGCCACACCTAACTACCAACCGACCCCCCCCCAGCTAACCTCCTCGGGGGTCCCACACTGTCACTTCCGATATAAACATGACACAATACATACAGTAATTAATGAAGACTGAAGAAACCCGCCGTGGTACCTCTGTCATTCTGTCCCCTTCTGGCCAAGAAAGGGCAGGTATGGATGGTGACGAGTTGGAGGGTGGGGGTTCATGTTACATGGAATAGTTTGGAGGGGAACATGGCGGATCCTGTATCATTCCTCCCCGCACCACCACCACCCATTTCCAGGGCCACAATCAGGGTTTTAGTTTTAGTGAGGTCCGAATGGGGGAAGCTTTTGTCAGAGGCCCAACCCAAAGTTTTGGAACCACTGTACTAACCTCTCTCTTTGCTTGCTTCCTCTCTCTCTCCGTCTCCTCTGCTTCCTCCTGCATGCATTGCAGCCTGCCTCGGCCTTACCACTGAGGGCCACATCACTGTCTGTCTCAGTAGCCTACTCTCTGTAAATCAAAGTTAATCTGAGAATTTCGTAGCATATTTTTTGCTGCTGCTGAGGTAGGCTCCATTTAACATTAGTTTCTTACTTCATCCTCCTAGCTGGCTAAGTAATACTAGCCAGAGCCCTTCAACGTTACTGCAACCGACCTCTCTGCCGGCAGCTAGCCTGACTGACATTTATATAAGCGACTTAACAGTTGTGCACTCATTCTCAGTTTTTGTTTGTTTGGGGCATGTCTGTAGACATGGCCAACCTTGTCTCAGAGCATTTCATATTATTCTATACGTAAATCCGAGACACACCATTTAGTATGGTATGTATTCATTTGTGGATGTCCATCCCTCATTTCGTATGATATGCTACATATTATAATTTGTATTATATGGTACGAATTTGCAAAACTTACAATGTCACAAGTTCGTTAAACGTTTGACATGTTACGAATTCTAGCCAGGGGGCGAACGTCAGCTAGCTTGCTAACGTTAGCTAAGCTAGGCGTTCGGGTTAGGGTTAAGTTTAGGAGTTAAGTTGTCCGTGATGAGATTTGAACTCGCAACCTTTGGGTTGCAAGACATTTGCGTTATACACACTTATGTAACCATACCAAAGGTAAAATATCATACTAAATGGAGTGTTTCGGAGTTACGTGCAGAATAATACTCAGAATAATAATAATAATAATAATACTCTGAATATGCTTAGAAGCCTGGTTGACATGGCAGGAGTAGCGGGATGGTTTTAAAATTGCCTTTTGTCCGGCATCTTACAAACACACTGTCAGCAGCGTCTCTAGTTGCCTACTTGAGCTGACTGCGAGCTGGGGTAGTTCATTTCACTCGGCCTGTGGCGCGAGAGGGAGGATTTATCCGTTTGTGAGAGTGTTGAATGTGATGATAAAAAGGCAAATCCAGGGAGGCAAATCTGGGGGATGCAGGTGAACATAACGAACAAACCACTGTTCGTGATTCCACTCGTTCGCAGATCAAGAATATTGTCACGCCCTCTTTCACCTGTCCCTGTGATTGTCTCCACCCCCTCCAGGTGTCACTTATTTCCCCCAGTGTATTTATCCCTGTGTTTTCTGTCTCTCTGTGCCAGTTTGTCTTGTAGTTAAGTTAAGTTATGTTTAGTTAAGTCAACCAGGGTGTTTTTCCCCTACTCCTTTTCTATTCTCTTTTTATAATCCTCCCGGTTCTGACCCCTACTTGACTCTGGACTACTTTCCTGCCTGCCTGATCATCCTGCCTGCCCTGACCTTGATTCTGACTGCCCTTCGGTACCTATTGGACTCTGATCTGGTTTTTACCTTTTTGCCTGTCCACAAACATTCTCTTGCCTACCCCTTTGGATTAATAAACATTGTAAGACTCCAACCATCTGCCTCCTGTGTCTGCATCTGGGTCTCGCCATGTTGATAAATATAAGCGTTGAGTTCTGAGCTTTGATCAACGCTGGAAGCAATATTAAGATGATTTATTTTCTTTATTGTGTACAAAATATATATTTGTATTCCTTTATTATAAGAAATTACAGAGGTCAATACCTCGGTGTCCTCATATGTAGTTACGGCCATGCCTCCTTGCGTCCCAACATTGCTCCCAATATCAGCTGCTCATTATGGCTGTCCGTGTCAGCCTGACGGCCTTTCATATCTCTCTCTCTGCAGCCACCGCTTGGCCATTTACCATACACTCAGCCATCAGACATAAGCCATGTCCCACACAGACACACATATATGCATACACACACACACAAATCCACCCACCACTGCTACTCTGACAGAAAATTGGGCCCAATTAAAAGTATTCAAAGGCGGAGAAGTAAAAATCCAATGGTTTTATTTTTATTTTGCATTCTTTAAAAAAAATCTCTCTCTTTCTGTACCATTCTCTCCCCATCCATCCCTCTCATATAATGATGTTTGAGTGCTGGAAGATTGACAGAACAAAATAGATTGTTGTGGAGATACTAATTATTTAATACATGATTTATTTTCAAAGTGGTGAACGTGCCAAACTGTTACAGTAGATGGAAAATTACAGGCTGGTGCGACAGTGAGTGACATCTGAACAGAAGTGTCGGGCCAGGGGGTGGGCAATGCCCACTGAACCATCCAAACGTGCCCATGCCCTTAATGCCATGGCAACAACACCTACCCAACCAGGCCTCTGCTTCTATTTCCAAACATTTACCCTGTACAAAAGTGTCAAATTAATCATGGGCACCCTTTTCCCTCCACCTCTCACTCTGTTATTGTTGCCATCCTAATAGTCAACCTTTATCTTCACGGCTTCTCGGCTAAAAACCACAATCAATTTACCTCAGCAGGAGCCCAGAAACATCCACAACCGTAAACATACAGTGCCTTCAGAAAGTAGGCCTATTCACACCACTTCACTTTTTCCACATTTTGTTGTGTTACAAAGTGGGATTAAAATGGATGAAATTTAAAAAAATTGTCAATGATCTACACAAAATACGCTGTAATGTCAAAGTGGAAGAAAACATTCTAGCATTTGTAAAAAAAATTATGAAAAATTATACTAATATATCTTGATTAGATAAGTATTCAACCCCCTGAGTCAACTCGGCCACTCAGGAACATTCACTGTCTTCTTGGTAAGCAACTCCAGTGTAGATTTGGCCTTGTGTTTAAGGTTATTGTCCTGCTAAAAAGTGAATTAATCTCAAAGTGTCTGGTGGAAAGCAGACTGAACAAGGTTTTCCTCTAGTATTTTGCCTGTGCTTAGATCCAGTCCATTTCTATTTTATTTTGAAAAACTCCCCAGTCCTTAACAATTAAAAGCATACCCATCACATGATGCAGCCACCACTATGCTTAAAAATATGGAAAGTGGTACTCACTAATGTGTTTTATTGGATTTGCCCCAAACATAACACTTTGTATTTGGGACATAAAAATACTTGCTATGCCACATTTCTTAGCAGTATTACTTGAATGCCTTCTTGCAAACAGGATGCATGTTTGGAATATTTGTATTCTGTACAGGCTTCCTTCTTGTCTCTCTGTCAATTAGGTTAGTATTATGGAGTAAGTACAATGTTGATGATCCATCCTCAGTTTTCTCCTATCACAGCCATTAAACTCTGTAACTGTTTTAAAGTCACCATTGGCCTCATGATGAAATCCCTGAGCGGTTTCCTTCCTCTCTGGCAGCTAAGTTATGAAGGATGCCTGTATCTTTGTAGTGACTGGGTTTATTGATATACCATCTTAAGTGTAATTAATGACTTCACCATGCTCAAAGGGATATTCAATGTCAGCTTTTTTCTCTCTTTTTTTACCTATCTAATTTTATTTGTCACATGCACCAACAGGTGTAGACCATACAGTGAAATGCTTGTGGTTGAATCTGTGTTTGAAATGTACGGAGAACACATTCATGAGAGTCTCATCTTTCCATATTAGTTTACAGGCCAAACCGTTCGGACGCTACTGAAGTCTTTGTGAGAAGACCAATTTTCGGGATGTCCACCACAGATGCGGAAGGCGGATGCGGTGGACTGAGATGCAGCCCATGCAACAACAAAAAAACATGTTTAAAAAAGTTTTTTTATTATGTTACACGGTTGAGTCAATAGACTCTTAAGGTTAAACACTATTATTGCACACAGAGTGAGTCCATGCAACTTATTACGCAACCTTTTACTGCTGAACTTATTTAGGCTTGCCATAACAAAGGGGTTGAATACTTATTGACTCAAGACAATGGGATGTGAATACTTTCTGAAGGCACTGCAGCTAGCCAGTTCAGATTCACTAGATAGTCTCGTAGCTAAGTCACCAGACATAAAAACAATGTGTTTGTTCACTGTAGCTTTAGATTTCTGGGCTACAGGCCTAGCTGTCCCCATAAATGTCCCCAATTGGCCCTCAGAAAGAAAAAAGCACTCCGGAAGTTAAATTTAGGCTGATATTTCAATAACCAAAACGCTATATTCAATCAGATATGCAGTACCCGTCAAAAGTTTGGACATACCTACTCATTCAAGGGTTTTTCTTTATTTTTTACGATGTTCTACATTGTAGTAAAGACATCCAAACTATGAAATAACATAATAATAACACAATAATGGAATCATGTAGTAACCAAAAAAATCGAAATATATTTTAGATTCTTCAAAGTAGCCACCCTTTGCCTTGATGACAGCTCTTGGCATTCTCTCAACCAGCTTCATGAGGAATGCTTTTTCAACAGTCTTGAAGGAGTTCCCACATATGCTGAGCACTTGTTGGCTGCTTTTCCTTCACTCTGCAGTCCAACTCATCCCAAACCATCTCAATTGGGTTGAGGTTGGGTGATTGTGGAGGCCAGGTCATCTGATGCAGCACTCCACCACTCTCCTTCTTGGTCAAATAGCCCTTCCACAGCCTGGAGGTGTGTTTTGGTTCATTGTCCTGTTGAAAAAGAAATGATAGTCCCAGTAAGCGCAAACAAGATGGGATGACGTATCGCTGCAGAATGCTGTGGTAGCCATGCTGGTTAAGTGTGCCTTGTATTCTAAATAAATCACAGACAGTGTCACCAGCAAAGCACTCCTCCTCCATGCTTCTTGGTGGGAACCACACATGCGGAAGATCATCTTTTCACCTACTCTGCATCTCACAAAGACAGTTGGAACCAAAATTCTCCAATTTGGACTCATCAGACCAAAGGACAAATTTCCACTGGTCTAATGTCCATTGCTCGTGTTTCTTGGCGCAAGCACGTCTCTTCTTATTATTGGTGTCCTTTAGTAGTGGTTTCTTTGCAGCAATTCAACCATGAAAGCCTGATTCACACAGTCTCCTCCGAACAGTTGATGTTGAGATGTGTCTGTTACTTGAACTCTGTGAAGCATTTATTTAGGCTACAATCTGAGGTGCAGTTAACTCTAATGAACTTATCATCTGCAGCAGAGGTAACTCTGGGTCTTCCTTTCCTGTGGCGGTCCTCATTAGAGCCAGTTTCATTATAGCGCTTGATGTTTTTTGCGACTACACTTGAAGAAAGGCTCAAAGTTCTTGCCATAATATGGACTTTTACCAAATAGGGTTATCTTCTTTATACCACCCCTACCTTGTCACAACACAACTGATTGCCTCAAACGCATTAAGAAGGAAAGAAATTCCACAAATTAACTTTTAACAAGGTACACCTGTCAATTGAAATACATTCCAGGTAACTTCCTAATGAAGCTAGTTGAGAGAATGTCAAGCGTGTGCAAAGCGGTCATCAAGGCAACAAGAATCTCAAATATATTTAGATTTGTTTTACACTTTTTTGGTTACTACATGATTCTATATGTGTTATTTCATAGTTTTGATGTCTTCACTATTATTCTACAATGTGGGAAAAAGTAAAAAATTAAGAAAAACCCTTGAATGAGCAGGTGTGTCCAAACTTTTGACTGGTACAGTACATGTTAAAATATTGGCTGTCCCTATACCAAACTCGCTTGCCCCCGCGCCTTCGCAGTGGACCTTATGAGAACGTTTTATCAGTGGTACATTGTAACCCCGGCACGAATAACCATGTCCATGTCCAGAAAGTGACTCTAAAATGACTAAATAGGCCAAGATTACGAAAACTTTGGAGGGGTAATTACATTTGTGTCGTGTTGTATGTGTTGTAAATAAATAATTGTTTAAAAAACATATATATATATATATATATATATATATATATATATATATATATATATATATATATAAATACATTTCTGTGTTAATTAATAAAAGTTTATGAAGACAATAGTGAAAATGTATAGTTCATTATAATAAAAAAATACAAAATCTGGCGCAGCATAATATTTTCAAGATTTTAATTTGCTAAATCTGGTCACCTTATATTACCTAGCTACACTTACCGTGGCTTTGGTGATGCTTTATTCTCCCTGCACATATCTAGTACCGCAAATCTCACAATAGACAGTTCAGAAGAACTCTAGATATTAGAGTATCTTCCGCTCTAAACCATCACACACTTCAATAATACAACATGATACAGATAACACCAATACACAAGCATGTGCAGACATTTTAAGAGGGTTTATTGTCCCATTTGCAAACTTGAATTACAGAAAGAGTCAGACACAGCTAGCTAACAAACATAATGACTAGCTAGGCTACCACCAAGCCTATAAAAAAAGCAAATATCTAGCTACAGCTCTCAAATACAGAACTGCATAAACATGATCATACAGTATCATATGCAAATCAAATCATATTGTATTGGTCACATACACATGGTTAGCAGATGTTAATGCGAGTGTAGCGAAATGCTTGTGCTTCTAGTTCCAACCGTGCAGTAATATCTAACAAGTAATCTAACAATTTCACAACAACTACCTTGTACACACAAATGTAAAGGAATTAATAAGAATATGTACATATAAATATCTGGATGAGCGATGGCATAGGCAAGATGCAGTAGATGGTATAGAGTACAGTATATACATATGAGATGAGTAATGTAGGGTATGTAAACATTATATAAAGTGGCATTGTATAAAGTGACTAGTGATAGATTTATTACATCCAATTTATAATTATTAAAGTGGCTAGAGATTTGAGTCAGTATCTTGGCAGCAGCCACTCAACGTTTATTTTTTATTTTTTTATTTAAAATTTACCCCCTTTTCTCCCCAATTTCGTAGTATCCAATTGTTAGTAGTTACTATCTTGTCTCATCGCTACAACTCCCGTACGGGCTCGGGAGAGACGAAGGTCGAAAGCCATGCGTCCTCCGAAACACAACCCAACCAAGCCGCACTGCTTCTTAACACAGCGCGCATCCAACCCGGAAGCCAGCCGCACCAATGTGTCGCCACTCAATGTTAGTGATGGCTGTTTAACAGTCTGATGGCCTTGAGATAGAAGCTGTTTTTCAGTCTCTCTGTCCCCGCTTTGATGCACCTGTACTGACCTCGCCTTCTGGATGAGAGCGGGGTGAACAGCCAGTGGCTCGGGTGGTTGTTGTCCTTGATGATCTTTTGGCCTTCCTGTGACATCGGGTGGTATAGGTGTCCTGGAGGGCAGGTAGTTTGCCCCCGGTGATGCGTTGTGCAGACCTCACTACCCTCTGGAGAGCCTTACGGTTGTTGGCGGAGTAGTTGCCGTACCAGGCGGTAATACAGCCCGACAGGATGCTCTCGATTGTGCATCTGTAAAAGTTGACAAGTCGAATTTCTTCAGCCTCCTGAGGTTGAAGAAGTGCTCTTGCGCCTTCTTTACCACGCTGTCTGTGTGGGTGGACCATTTCAGTTTGTCCGTGATGTGTATGCCGAGGAACTTAAAACTTTCCACCTTCTCCACTACTGTCACATCGATGTGGATAGGGGGGTGCTCCCTCTGCTGTTTCCTGAAGTCCACGATCATCTCCTTTGTTTTGTTGACGTTGAGTGTGAGGTTATTTTCCTGACACCACAATCCGAGAGCCCTCACCTCCTCCCTGTAGTCCGTCTCGTCATTGTTGGTAATCAAGCCTACCACTGTAGTGTCGTCTGCAAACTTGTTGATTGAGTTGGAGGCGTGCATGGCCATGCAGTCATGGGTGAACAGGGAGTACAGGAGAGGGCTGAGAACGCACCCTTGTGGGGCCCCAGTGTTGAGGATCAGCAGGGTGGAGATGTTGTTTCCTACCCTCACCACCTGGGGGTGGCCGATCAGAAATTCCAGGACCCAGTTGCACAGGGCGGGGTCTCGAGCTTAATGACGAGTTTGGAGGGTACTATGGTGTTAAATGTTGAGCTGTAATTGATGAACAGCATTCTTACATAGGTATTCCTCTTGTCCAGAAGGGTTAGGGCAGCGTGCAGTGTGATTGGAGGTGATATGATCCTTGACTAGTCTCTCAAAGCACTTCATGATGACTGAAGTGAGTGCTACGGGGCGATAGTCGTTTAGCTCAGTTACCTTCGCTTTCTTGGGAACAGGAACAATGGTGGCCCTGTTGAAGCATGTGGGAAGAGCAGACTGGGATAGGGATTAATTGAATATGTCCGTAAACACACCAGCCAGCTGGTCTGCGCATGCTCTGAGGACGCGGCTAGGGATGCCGTCTGGCCTGGCAGCCTTGCGAGGGTTAACACGTTTAAATATTTTACTCACGTTGGCTGCGGTGAAGGAGATCCCGCAGGTTTCGGTAGCGGGCCGTGTCAGTGGCACTGTATTGTCCTCAAAGCAAGCAAAGAAGTTGTTTAGTTTGTCTGGGAGCAAGACAATCGTTGTCCGCGATGGGGCTGGATTTCGTTTTGTAATCCGTGATTGACTGTAGACCCTGCCACATACGTCTCGTGTCTGAGCCATTAAATTGCAACTCTACTTTGTCTCTATACTGACGCTTAGCTTGTTTGATTGCCTTGCGAAGGGAATAGCTACACTGTTTGTATTCGGTCATGTTTCCGGTCGCCTTGCCATGATTAAAAGCAGTGGTTCGCGCTTTCAGTTTTGCACGATTGCTGCCATCAATCCATGGTTTCTGGTTGGGGAAGGTTTTAATAGTCACCGTGGGTACAACATCACCGATGCACTTGCTAATAAACTCGCTCACCGAATCAGCGTATACATCAATGTTGTTGTCTAAGGCTATCCGGAACATATCCCAGTCCACGTGATCGAAGCAATCTTGAAGCGTGGAATCAGATTGGTCGGACCATTGAACAGACCTGAGCACGGGCGTTTCCTGTTTTAGTTTCTGTCTATAGGCTGGGAGCAACAAAATGGAGTCGTGGTCAGATTTGCCGAAAGGAAGGCGAGGGAGGGCTTTGTATGCGTCGCGGAAGTTAGAGTAGCAATGATCCAGAATGCTGCCAGCCCGGGTTGCTCATTCGATATGCTGATAAAATTTAGGGAGCCTTGTTTTCAGATTAGCTTTGTTACAATCCCCAGCTACAATGAATACAGCCTCAGGATAGGTGTTTTCCAGTTTACATAGAGTCCAATGAAGTTCTTTCAGGCTGTACCGACTCTGATAACATATCCCGAGTGAGCCATGTTTCCGTGAAACAGAGAATTTTACAATCTCTGATGTCTTTCTGGAAGGCAACCCTTGCTCAAATTTGGTCTACCTTATTGTTAAGAGACTGGACATTGGCGAGTAGTATACTCGGGAGGGGTGAGCGATGTGCCCATCTACGGAGCCTTACCAGAAGACCGCTCCGTCTGCCCCTTCTTCGGCGCTGTTGTTTTCGCCTACTGGGATCCGATCAATTGTCCTGGGTGGTGGTCCAAACAGAGGATCCGCTTCGGGAAAGTCGTATTCCTGGTCGTAATGTTGGTAAGTTGACGTTGCTCTTATATCCAATAGTTCTTCCCGGCTGTATGTAATAAGACTTAAGATTTCCTGGGGTAACAGTGTAAGAAATAATACATTAAAAAAACAAAATACTGCATCGTTTCCTAAGAACGCGAAGCGAGGCGACCATCTCTGTCAGTGCCATTATACCTCAGCGAGCGCAATATACAGAGCTAGGTAGCAAGCTAAACAAATAATGTAGGCTATGCATCACATAATTGATTAACATTGCTAGCTAGCTAGTTAGCTAAACAAGCCATCTAGATTATATTACAATTTAAGATAGCTAATTACCTCAAAACAAACCAGGATTCGTTTTATCCTATAATGCAAATCATTACAATCACTACATGGGATATGGCTAAGCAAATTGTGCCTGAAAATGTTAGCTAGCTAATTCACAGTGTAGGGAGTTTGTCACGATCGTCGTAGGAACATTCAGACCAAAGTGCAGCGTGATATCGGTTCGACATATTATTTTATTATTATGTGAACCGCACAAAAAACAATAACGCATACACGACAGGTGAAGCTAATGAAGTGCTCAAAGGCAACAACACAAAAACAAGATCCCACAAAACACAGTGGGGAAATGGCTGCCTAAATATGATCCCCAATCAGAGACAACGATAAACAGCTGCCTCTGATTGGGAACCATACCAGGCCAACATAGAAATAAACACACTAGATCACCCACCCTAGTCACACCCCGACCTAACCAAAATAGAGAATAAAAAGGCTCTCTATGGTCAGGGCGTGACAGAGTTCTTGTTGTCTTGCCTGCCAACACTGTTTCACTCGGATGCACTTTGGCCAGCTGTTTTCTTAAAGCCACAGCAACCATGCAACAGGCAAGGCATTTGAAGCTCAATAAAAAAAAATCTATACATTTTAGCTGTTTCAAAAAAAAATCTCTGCTATTAAGATTTTTAGTTTAGGAGAATTTGGCTACACGAGACAATTCTGTTTACAACCCGAAGACTGGGTGGGGGTGACTCTTGAGAAAGGCTCGCTTGCGACCTCCGGAGGTGACACAGGAGACGCGACATGTTCACAAGTTTACATCACAGTCAAAGGTCTAGCCGAGGGTATTTTCTTGAAACCTCTAGAGAATCTCTCGTAGTGAGAATACACTCCCACTAAAACCCTCCTGGATTTGACGAGACTTCTTCAAAATGATCTGTCCTCTCCCCAACATGATAAGTAGGCCATGAGGAGAGTGGGCTGGGGAAGCCTGTGTCATTATTGATTTGACATGTTAATGAATAATTCATTTTCAGTGGCTGGCATCAGCTGTGTCCACTGTTTATTAGTGCTGAGTTGGGATGGACAGAGAGAGAGTCTGCACACACTCTTACATCACCTCACTCCACTCTCCAGTCCTCTCCAGCTCACTCCGTTGGATACAGATCTAGGATCGGCTTACCTTTCCCAAATTATAACCTGCATCATTGGGGAGAAAAACTCCACAATGACCTATGATCAGTGTCTAAGCACAACTTTATCCTACCTCCTTTAACCCAGCACCATTCTGGTTTAGAGCTCAGAATACAGAACCCAGGGACCACTACTCTGGGCCAAGCTTCTTTATGAGAGTAACATTTATGATTTCCAGTAATAATTAAAAATGTTGCTTGCAATCCCAGATTTCATATGAATTCTTCACCCGAGTGCTAGGTGATTTATAGTCGTTTCCAGCGTTCCTGAAGCTCTTTGCCAGGAGTACAGAAGCCCAGCTTTATACATGGACATAATTCACACACAGACTACACTGGCTGCCAAAGAACCCAACAGCTGCCTGCTGTACGTCTGTCTTGAACTTCCTAACTTCCTAACTTTGATAAAACTATCAAATCTTTGTTGAGAAGTTACTACTTTATCTAAGTCTCCTGGTATGGCCTCTGGCTGTCCCTGAGTTGAGGAGAGGGACTGAGTATAGTAACCCTGCTGCAGGTAAATCTCTAGACCTCTCACACAAACACTAGTGGCATGCAGATGCAGGGCAACCTAATGTGTTGGACCCAATGGCAGTGTCAGAGGCTGAAGACAGGATTTACTGACATGACTTAGTGAGGATATCCCACACCATAACCTTCTAACACACAGAAGTGTTGTTGTAACATCATGGCCTTTTCACTAGACAGTTGACGTTCCAAAAGGGTTCTTCGGCTATCCCCAGAAGAGAACCCTTTTTTGGTTCCAGGTAGAACCCTTTTGGTTTCCATGTAGAACCCTATGTAGAAAGGGTTCTACATGCAACCCAAAACGGTTCTACCTGGGACCAAAAGGGTTCTACCTGCAACCAAAAAGGGTTCTACCTGCAACCAAAAAGGGTTCTACCTGCAACCAAAAAGGGTTCTTCAAAGGGTTCTCTTATGGGGACAGCCGAAGAAACCTTTTGGTTCCAGGTAAAACCCTTTTGGGTTGCATGTAGAACCCTTTCTACAGAGGATTCTACATGGAACCCAAAAGGGTTCTACCTGCAACCAAAAAGGGTTCTTCAAAGGGTTCTCTTATGGGGACAGCCGAAGAACCCTTTAGGTTGTAGATAGCACCTTTTTTTTCTAAGAGTGTAGCAGTTGTAGCAGTTCCAGAGAATGACAGTTATTTTTAATGTGCTCCCTGACTGCCTGTGGAGTTACAAGATCTCCAGCTAGTGTGAACTCAGCGAGGAAGCTTAACTGACTTCAGGCCTGCCATCACATTACTATATCCAGGATTTATTTCATCAAAAACGGAAGGAATTCTGGAAAGATGACTCAAATATTTTCAGTGAGCTGTGTGACAGACAGCGTACACCTCCATCCAGATCCATGATATCCTTTGTCTGCGCTTATGGACTGCCCTTTTCAATTCAAACCACACGTTTTCAATGAGTTTCAAGTCCGGAGACTGATATGGTCATTGCAAAATGTTGATTTTGGGGTCAATTAATAATAATAATAATAACAACTTTATTTGTATACTGCGTTTCAATACAAGTAGCAAGGTGCTTCACATAATCAAATAAAAGTATGACAAAGAAACAGACAGGAGGAATAAAAAGAGGCACCGAATCTGCATGTCTGATCTCCTCTGGCAGACCACTCCAAAGTCTAGGGGCCCTAATGGCAAATGCCTGGTCTCCTTTCGTTTTCAACCTAGACTTTGGAATGGTCAACAGTGCCCTGCCAGAGGATCTCAGGCTGCGTACTGGCTCATAAGGAGATAAAAGATCATAGATATGATGGGGCTAAACCAAGCGGTAAACATGATTAATACATTTTCTAAATGTATTCTAAAAGTTACTGGCAGCCAGTGTAGAGAAGCTCAAATTTGACATTTTAGTCATTTAGCAGACGCTCTTATCCAGAGCGACTTACAGTAGTGAGTGCATACATTTTCATACTTTTTCCCATACTGGTCCCCTGTGGGAAGCGAACCCACAACTATGGCGTTGCAAGCACCATTCTCTACCAACTGAGCAACATAGGTGTGATATGGTTACATTTCCTGGTGCCTGTTAAAAGCCGAATTACAGCATTTTGAACTAACTGTAGACAATGGAGTGATTTCTGACAGACGTGTACAAAGAGTTACAGTAATCTAGGCTTGAGGAAATAAAAGCATATACCACTTTCTCCAGATCAGTGACTGAAATAAAATACTTGACTTTAGCTATATTTCTTACATGATAAAAGCAGGACTGGACAACTTTCTTTACATGCAGCTCATGGTTTAGGTCAGGGTCAAAGAAGACACCAAGGTTTCTGGCAGTAGGCTTCACATTGAATGGACAGATGACAAAGGTTATTTACAATCTGGGTTCTAGCAAGGTGGGGCCAAAATAAAACAACCTCTGATTTCTTATCATTGCGGTGGAGAAAATGGTCAGACATCCAACATTTGATGTCAACAAGACACGTGTGAAGGGTAACTACGTTACCTTGGTTACTCGGTCTGACTGGTAAATAAAGCTGTGTGTCGCCTGAAAGAACTAGAAAAGAGCATTCAATGGCATCGACAGCAAGCAGAAGGTCATTTTCTGACTTTCTGTAAAGCAGTTTCCGTGCTGTGGAGGGAGCGGAAGCCCGACTCTAATTGTTCAAGTTGTTCATACTCAAATAAGCCACCAATTGCTTGAAAACAACTTTTTCAAAAATCTTAGATTAAAAAAAAAAAAAAAGGAAGTTTAGAGAGGTTTATAATAGCTCAGTGGTGTCTAGATTGGGAATCTTAAGGAGAGGTTGGACAAGAGCAGTTTTAGAATGTTGGGGCCAACAGTAGGCATAACCTCTTTTAGTAGTCTAGTAGGGATCATGTCCAAGGGGCAGGAGGAGGTCTTCATGTGAGCTACAGTATCAAGGAGGGACTCAAAGAACATTTGCTCAAAGGAAGAAGTAGACAGTCTCAGAGTAGTTGCCTCAAGTGTCTTGTTGTGGAAATGACCACCAGGGACACCTGAAGTCAATCTTAAATGAACACTTATTTATTATCAGCAAGCTGGAGAGGTCACAGTCAAACTTAGATTGCATAAAGTACATGGAGGTAATTTCCACTACAATTTGGCGTCAACGAACAGGATCAGTGATTCCACCTGTGGAGCATCTCAGTGAAGGTCTGCGAGGGAGACACCGGTGCCGCATTCCATAGTGGGGAAGCGTAAGAGAATTTCCCGTCTGACCAAAGACGACGTGGATCCGCCCAGACCAGGCTTATACTGAGAGCTGCCCGGGGGAAGATAACTGATCTGCGAACCTCTGAGGGACATGTCTTCTGAATTTCAGTAAGTCAAAGTAACATATGAATTTGTATAAAAATAAGAAATAATAAAATAAATATATAAACCAATAAAACTAAACATAAAAATGAAGGAGGGCACAACTAGTCTTAAGTAATAGCACGAGGTGTTATTCTATATGTATGGGAGGCGGCAAGACTTTAGAGCCTATAGCGACTATAGCATTTGTGACTATATAAACTATTGAGACCATAGATGCTGAGGGACTATATATGCTGTAGGGACTATAGATGCTGTAGGGACTATAGATGCTACAGAGGGAGACTATAGGGAATATCGATGCTATAGGGACTATAGATGCTGTAGGGACTATAGATGCTACAGAGTGAGACTATAGGGAATATCGATGCTATAGGGACTATAGATGCTGTAGGGACTATAAATGCTACAGAGTGAGACTATAGGGAATATCGATGCTATAGGGACTATAGATGCTTAGGGACTGTAGATACTGTAGATACTGATTATAGAGACTATAGAGGAACGTTTGAAGATACATATAACGTAGAAGGCTAGAGCTAGTCTAATAGAGAAGACTAAGAGCGAGGGCAGGTAACGGTACCATGCCCCGCTGACAGCCGTCTGTAGGCATTTATTTGAAGTGTCTATGTGGTCTACAGCCACAGTTAATAGCATAAGGTTTTATTTTATATGTACAGGAAGATACATATGGTGCATAGGAAGTAACAAAAAGAGAATCGTTGAAGATGCACATGGAGTAATAAGGGAGATTGTGTGACAACCGGCCGTGATTGGGAGTCTCATAGGGCGGAGCACAATTGGCCCACCGTCGTCCGGGTTTGGCCGGTGTAGGCCGTCATTGCAAATAAGAATTTGTTCTTAACTGACTTGCCTAGTTAAATAAAGGTTACATGTGTTTGGGAATAGTACTAAGTGAACGTGGATGTGAACGTTGTGTGAGTGTGGAAAGGACGTGTTAAGCTGATTGAAACGTGGATAATAAGAGATATTATTAGTGTTAAGGGAGCTCCTGAAAGAAGTGTCCTACTTGGTGCTTTATGTTTGTTGGAACCTCTCCAACTTGCTGATAATAAAGAATGATTCATTTAATATTGACTTCAGGTGTCCCTGCTGGTAATTTCCACGACAGTCTCCTTTGCCAGAAATGCTGGTAAAGTCTCGGCTACTGTCAATCGTGGATTGAATATTTTACATGTTTTCTGGAAAGAATCGTAAAAACTGTTTGCAGAGATCATGGGATGCGAGCATGTCACTGTTCGGGTTTACACCAACAACACGCTCAATTGTCTTCAACAGAATTTTCAAGTTGTGGGAGTTCTCAGAGATCAGGGTAGAGAAACAGTTTGCTATTGCATCTTTACTAGCAACATTGTAATTTCTTATCAGATCCTTCATTATCTCACAGAATACTTGAAGTTAGCAGGCCTTCCATTTATGTTCAGCCTTTCTAAGTTCTAAGGAAAGAGTGTGTTCATTTAACCAAGGTGAGACTCTGGCAGACAGTTTCGTCTTGGTTTTAACTGGTGCCACTGAGTCTCAAGTAGCTTGACATATTGTAAATGCATGAAGTTTGCTAAACAGTATTGGCACCGGTGCTTTGGTCAGATGACATGAAAATAAAGCTCTTTGCCACGCAGACCAGCAGTGGATTAGGTGCTGAAATGAGAATGCATGAGCAGAAAAGAACCCCATACCTACCATAAAATATGCTGGTGGATCTTTGATGTTATGGGGCTATTTTGATTCCACTGGTCCTGAGGCCCTTGTTAAGGTCATCGGCATCATGAACTTTACCCAGTACGAGAATATTTCAGCCAAAAACCTTGTTGCCTCTGCCATAAGGCTGAAACTTGGCCGCAAAGTGGCTCTTCCACCAAGACAATAACCCTAAAACACATATCAAAATCCAAAAAGAAATGGTTAATTGGCCACAAAATTAACATTTTGCAATGGCCATCTCAGTCTCCGGATTTGAAACCCATTGACAACTTGTGGTTTGAATTGAAGGATTTCAAGGTTCTGGAAGGATCATGTCTGGAGGAATGGTCTAACATCTCTCATAAAACATTTTAGAAAAAGGCTCAGTGCCATTATCCTCGCAAGGTGAGATATTGAAAGGTATTGAAAACGGGAGGCAATCATTTTGACACTTACCTTTTTGAGAAAAAAAAATATTACTTGTTAAATAAAATCTCTGAGCAATTGCATTAGTATAAAATAATATAATTTCCCAATTTTTTGGAGCATACAATATAGCTCACTATTTAAATGATTTACTTATTGCTCTTTTTGCTCATCTTTATCAAGGGTATCAATCATTTCGGACCCCACTGTATGTATATAAACACACACACACACACACACACACACACACACACACGCACACGCACACGCACACGCACACGCACACGCACACGCACACGCACACGCACACGCACATGCACACACACACACACACAGCACAGGACAGGACGCCATAAAGAGCCTGTCAGGGAAAACTAAAGGAAGATGAGTTATGAGCTTGTTTTCTGTGACCTTTGACACTAGTCCATGTGATATTACTCAGACTGGACAAACCCTATGGTGCTGTTTATTCCTGCCCATTCCACTGTAAACCTGGATACCAATCACAGCGGATCCCAATCACAGTGGATCCCAATCACAGCGGATCCCAATCACAGCAGTTCTTTCAGCTGCCTGGTGTACAACACAATATCTAATATCCCCTTCTCCTCCCATTCCCTCACTCTCTTTCTCTCACGCCTTTCCCTCCCGTTCTCTCTCTATCTCTCTCTCCCTCCCTCTCACTCTAGTTATAGCTGGTAAGCTGCTATGAGAGCCCAGACTCTCCTAGGGGTGGATTTACATGAGAAAAGAATGTCTAGTGAGATCTATCTCTCTTCAACTTTTCTGTTTACCCTAGCCTTGGGTGTGATGTGACCAAAGCCACATTCCTGCTTCATGAGTGAGGACAGCTATTATCTTACCGTAACTACAGTAGAATATAGACAAACAAAATGAGGATAACAACTCAAACTACACAGGAGCTTCTCATCTAAACCAGATTGCACATAGCGTTGCACACTTGACTCATGTAATGACTCACAAAAGTGTGGATATTTTAAAAGTCTTTAATTTTCAATTTGGCTAACAGAGCAAAAATTCTGTCTACTGGTTTTAAGGTTATTCCTGCAGGGACATGTGGTGTTGGAGAGCTGTTGTCTTTACACAGTACAGTACACAGTACAATTCAGAGAGGGGTTTGTGGTGTAGATGTCTGCAACACTACTGTTTGACGTAGTGTGGGAGACATCTCTTTAAGAGAGATTTGAATCTAGCTCTGTTTCTTTACACGACACAAGTATCTCTCCTGAACCTAGTTTGTGTCGTCAAAGTAGTGTAAAGAAGCCCCTAGTCTGCTTTTGTTAGCAACACCCTTTGTGCATGTGTCTCTCATACCCTTATCCCTATCTTCCTCTCTGTCTGTCTCTCTCTCTCTGTCTCTCTCTTTCTCATGTGCTCTCTCCCTCAGGGGCCACAAGGAACTCCAAGTTTCCATTCATGCTTCTCATTATCGGGGCATGTTGGGGTTTTATGGGCCTTGTAAACCCCTGAATTACGGCACTTTAAAATGGATTCTGACACTATTATGTGACCGTGCTTATGGAAAAGCCTTTCATTGCTGGACCGAGGACTTAAAATGGTGGACGACAAAAGAGCATGACTTGTTAATTATTTTTAACAGCCGGATAAAATGATTACGAACTAGGTAGGATACACAAATGACCAGTACCAGAAATGTTACATAATAAAATGACTTCCTCTTTTGGAAAATAACATGATGTCTTTGAGGAAGAATGTGAATGTTGAGACTACACTCTTAGAAAAAAACTAAAATGGTTCTTTGGTTGTCCCCATGGGAGAACCCTTTGAAGAACCCTTTCTGGTTCCAAATAGAACCCTTTTGAGTTCCAAGTAGAACCCTTTCCACAGAGAGTTCTACATGGAACCCAAAAAGTTATACTTGGAACCAAAAAGGGTTCTACCTGGAGCCAAAAAAGGGTTCTCCTATGGCGACAGCCGAAGAACCCTTTTGGAACCCTTTTTTTCTAAGAGTGTATAACTGTCTTTCTCGAAACAATACAAATTAAACCTGTACATAAGACAATATTGTACGCAATTGTTTTTGAAAGGGAGAAGTTAGCTTGTTGCAGATTTTTTTTCTCCAAAGTTCTCATGTATTCCACCTTACTTTATAAAACAAATGAAAGAACATAATTTCATTTAAGATGATGATAATAATGTAAAACACAATTCTTTCAATTAAGGCACTTCAAATTCAACAACACTAGATATTAAATAATGAAGATAATGGCAATGGTAATCTATATTGTTATAGTAATAATAATAGTTCTATTGTGATATAACATAAATAAAAAGTAATTTGTATGTATGCTGCGCAGAGAATTTTTTTTTCTGAATTATAACAACTTCAAAATGTAGAGATATTTAATTATTTTCTCATCACACAGACACAAACTGATTAATTTAATTTCAATGTTCACTGGTATATAAATATATAAAAAGATATCATTACAATTGAGTTAATTTATATTTGTGCGTGCATGTGTGTGTAACCTTGTCCATGTGCACATACATGCTTGCGCCCATGTGTGTGTATGCATGCATATCTCATCCTGGGCTGTGTACAGGCAGGAGCAGGTAGTTGGTTGATGGAGCAGACCAGAGCAGAGCGTTGGGTCACAATAAAAGGTGTCAGGAGATGTCAGCCAGTCAAAACATAGCCTGTTATTTCAGCCTGGACCCAAGTGCTGGTGAAGAGGCTCTTTTCAGACACCCTTAATGTGGTAAAGTGATCTCCTGCACAATTGGGACACTCCAAGAGGCCATCCCTGGCAAACAGGCAACCCCCCCCCCCCCCCCCCCCCCCCCACACACACACCAACCCTCCTCCAGCCCCCTAATTAAGACCTCATATCCCAGTGTGCACCACTGGGGGCCCAGCCACAGGCAGACGGACCCAGGTGATCCATCATGAAACACTGTATCCTCACAACTTCGCAACACATTCAACTGCTATGAGAGATTTACTGATAACACTATGAAGCCGCATGATCCACTTAACAGTGCCTGGAAATGTTAGCTACATGATTATGGAAGTTAGCATGGGCTATGTCTGTGGTGTGGTTTATAGGAGATAAAAATGCATTATCATCTGGTCCAAAACTGCACCCCTCTGAATTCATACAGATCTTCCCAGTGTCAACATTCCCTATCACCACTACCCCAACTTTCTGTGTATACTGATATACCATTGCTATTACAACTACACATTGCATATTCTTGGCTATGCTCTAAAATCAACATCTAACTTATCCATCCACCTTTCACTCTAACCTCCACAGTCAGGGAACAACATAACTCTGTGTAAGTTAGAAGAGTGTTTTCGCCTTCTCTCTTTGAAAAGTCCTAGTGTTCCTGTTTCATACTGTGAGCTGGTTCACTGGGGTGACCTCTGTGGGTCCACATGGGGCCGTGGTGATTTTGTGGAGCAGAGGCCTTTCAATCTTTCTTAAACAGGCAGAGGCTGAGGCTGCGGCTAGGAGGAGAGATCCTGAGCAGTAGCAGCCCAGCTGCTGGGCTAGTGACAATTTGGCCGACAATGGCATCAGAATTAGCACTCACTTTTACAAGCGCCGCCTCAAATTACTTCTCTCTCTTTCTCTGCCACACTCACAAAAGAGAAAAAAAAGCAAATTGAAACCAAACGTTTTAAAAGGCTGCAGAGGCCAGACATTGTCGGTAATAAGTAGAGGTTGCTGGGCTCCAAATCCATAATCATGATCATAAAACAAAACTGTTTACAACACAAATTAAACAATTACACTAGATAGCTAACTCTATCTCTCTATGCACAGCTCCTGGACTGGAATGGGGCTGAATGAATTCAAAGGGAACTCTTTTGTCCCCTTCTTCTTCTTCTTCTCTCCTTCTCCCCCCTCTTTTCTCTATTACTACCTCTTCCTCTTTTCTCCATCGCCTTCTTCTTGTCTGTTGAAACATGTGGTCAGCTGTTGTGCTTCCATGTGGTCAGATGATCAAAGCCTGGGAGCATTGGTAATTGTCCCCCGCTTAAGTGATGCCCTGTCTGGGATCAGGCTCTCAGCAGGTGGGGGGGACAGCCATGAGAACGGAGGGAGGATGGTGGAGGAACACAAGAGGCCCTGCCTGGCAGAAATAAAGACTTCCTAAGGGCTGCTCTCTGACAACAGAGCCCCAAAGGGAGATTGAAAAATGAAGCCTAGCTCCTTACATTAGGAGGGGTTAGAGCAGGGAGGAGAAAGGGGCCGTTGCTGGGGGGGGAGGGGGTTGGAGGGGAGAGATGGAAGCATAAGAGAATGGGATTATAATATTTGTTCAGAGAGGGGAGAGCGACGATTGTGAGCCACATTTTGCATTGGAGCTTAGAAGTCGTCGAATGGCAGGTTTTTTAAACGTTTTTTATGAAATTTGGATGCGGTGTTACTTCACCTGCTAACCTGCCTCATCGCCGGACGCCTACCTCTTCTCACTCACCCTCGCACACACACACACACGAATAAAGTGGGCAGTCATTCTAACACTATACACACACACACTCACACAAATAAAGTGAGCAGTTGTTCTAACACTATATACACACACACACACAGATTGAGGCTGTGAGGCCATATCATGCCAGGTCTAGTGTTTACCTGAAGACCAGGGGGAGCTGTGAAAGCTCACAAGTCGGGCTACTTCACATGTATGTGGGAGCCTGCAAAACACTTTTCACTGCTGTCCGTCATTTTGATTGCCCAGCACGGCTCCCCCACCACACCCCCACCACTCGGCCAGATGGCTCTTTTTTAACCGTCTGTGGGCTCTTGCACCTCCATACTAAATCCCTGGGCTCTGGGATGGGCTTGTGGGTAGAGGAGGGAGGGGAGGGGGGAAGGAGGAGAGTAGAGGAGGGGGGAGCTCTGTGGACAAATGGTTTCAGAGGTAGCTGAGCAAATAAAATGGATTAAGGGAGTCTTTTCACAGATACTTCAAAACTACTTTGGAGCTCGTCTGCCGACCGCTGTGGACGGAAGTTAGTCAATAGATTTCATTGAGGATTTTTAAAAGCGTTAAACAGAATTTATACACCCATCCAAACTAAATAGATTTGCTTCTGTGTCCTCTGTTTAAGGGTTCTGTTCAAGTGGAAGTGGACAGTCTAAGTCCATGTAACATACTGTACATTTTTGTGATTCTATTTTCTGGTATTTTTTGACTCATAAAAACACACATTGCATTGGATTGCCAAGCCAATCACTGAACAAGAGAGGTAACCATGGCTGTTGTTGATTGCGTGTGCTGTCTTTTCAAGTCTTGGAACAGTCTGCTTTCCATGCACCACTCGGACGTGGCTTGGTAAATGCGGTAAAAGCACATCATGTACAATGTCATGTTCCAATGGGAACGGGACTCAATTGTCACCTTTTGACTAAGACCGTTTTTACACTATGATAGATTCTCGAGAGGTTTTGAAAGAATACCCGCGGCTAGACCTATTAATGCAGTGTCAACTTGCGAATTTCTCACGTCTCCTACGCCACCTTTGGAGAGCCCTTCGAGCAGTCGGATGTAAACAGAATCATCTCTTCAAGCAATATGCTTGAACAGTAAAAAATCTTAAAGGTACTACACGTAACGATTCAACAATGAACCGTCTCTTGTTGTCAAATTAACTGGTGCCAGCAAATCTCTTGTTGTCAAATTGACTGGGGCCGGCAAATCTCTTGTTGTCAAATTGACTGGTCGTTTGTTGAAGCGACAACAAGAGATTGGCTGGTCCTAGTCAATTTGACAACAAGAGCCAGGTCCGTCTTCTGTAAACCAATAAGAAGGCTGCACCATTAGAATGCAATTTTGTGTAAGCCCAATACATTTTTTGGGGAAAAGGTTTATGAAACAGCTGAAATGTATTCCTTATATTTTTGACTTGTTTTATTGAGTTTTACAGCCTGTTACATTCTGAAATTGTTGCTGTAGCATAAAAAAATACTGTTTTTGCTGAGTGCCCGTACATTTGGCCAGCAAGAAGCTGATCAACTCCCAAGTGAATTACCCACGTTTTCAGTCGCAATTTTATTTTACTACATTATGATTTGCATGAAATTGATCAAAATTAAGCCTGGTTTGTTAACTTCGATATGCTAAAGTTGTAATATAGGCCTACTGTACTTTTATATTTGTATTAGAGAAGTAATCATTCATTTTTGATAGGCTAACGTTACTTGATGAAGCATATGTTGTTAGCTATAGCTTGCTAGCTAGCAGTAGCTTTGTCTTGCAGCTAAAATGTAATGAATGTAAGGACGAGAAAATCAAACCTTTAATTTTTATTCTATTTATTTATTTAAACTTTATTTAACTAGGAAGGCTAGTTGAGAACAAGTTCTCATTTACAACTGCGACCTGACCAAGATAAAGCAAAGCAGTGCGACACAAACAACAACAGAGTTACACATGGAATAAACAAACATACAGTGAATAATACAATAGAAAAAGTCTATATACAGTGTTTGCAAATGAGGTAGGATAAGGGAGGTAAGGCAATAAATAGGCAATAGTGGCGAAATAATTACAATATAGCAATTAAACACTGGAGTGATATATGTGCAGAAGATGAATGTGCAAGTAGAGATACTGGGGTGCAAAGGAGCTAAAAAATATATAAATAACAATATGGGGATGAGGTAGTTGGATGGGCTATTTACAGATGGGCTATGTACAGGTGCAGTGATCTGTGAGCTGCTCTGACAGCTGGTGCTTAGAGCTAGTGAGGGAGATATAAGTCTCCAGCTTCAGCGATTTTTGCAGTTCGTTCCAGTCATTGGCAGCAGAGAACTAAAAGGAAAGGCGGCCAAAGGAGGAATTGGCTTTGGGGGTGACCAGTGAAATATACCTGCTGGAGTTCGTGCTATGGGTGGGTGCTGCTATGGTGACCAGTGAGCTGAGATAAGGCGGGGCTTTACCTAGCAAAGACTTATAGATGTCCTGGAACCAGTGGGTTCGGCGACCAATATGAAGCGAGGGCCAGCCAATGAGAGCATACATGTCGCAGTGGTGGGTAGTATATGTGGTTTTGGTGACAAAACGGATGGCACTGTGATAGACTGCATCCAACTTGCTGAGTAGAGTGTTGGAGGCTATTTTGTAAATGACATCGCCGAAGTCAAGGATCAGTAGGATAGTCAGTTTTACGAGGGTATGTTTGGCAGCATGAGTGAAGGATGCTTTGTTGCGAAATAGGAAGCCGATTCTAGATTTAATTTTGGATTGGAGATGCTTAATGTGAGTCTGGAAGGAGAGTTTACAGTCTAACCAGACACCTAGGTATTTGTAGTTGTCCACATATTCTAAGTCAGAACCGTCCAGAGTAGTGATGCTGGACGGGCGGGCAGGTGTGGGCAGCAATCGGTTGAAGATAGTTTTACTTGCATTTAAGAGCAGTTGGAGGCCACGGAAGGATAGTTGTATGGCATTGAAGCTCGTCTGGAGGTTAGTTAACACAGTGTCCAAAGAAGGGCCAGAAGTATACAGAATGGTGTCATCTGCATAGAAGTGGATCAGAGAATCACCAGCAGCAAGAGCAACATCATTGATATATACAGAGAAAAGAGTCGGCCCGAGGTTTGAACCCTGTGGCAACCCATAGAGACTACCAGAGGTCCGGACAACAGGCCCTCCGATTTGACACACTGAACTCTGTCTGAGAAGTAGTTGGTGAACCAGGCGAGGCAGTCATTTGAGAAACCAAGGCTGTTGAGTCTGCCGATAAGAATGTGGTGATTGACAGAGTCGAAAGCCTTGGCCAGGTCGATGAATACAGCTGCACAGCATTGTTTCTTATCGATGGCGGTTATGATATCTCTGCACATGCTTGTGAATTGTTGCATTATTCAAGAGCGTATTGTGGTTTGGTGGCATTATTCAAGAGTGTAATATGGTTAAGATGAAAAGTTGCTTGCATAGTTGAATAGTTTGTTTAAAGCACGCTACCTGTGTAGTGGCTACTGGGATATTTACGGTAAATTTGGGCTGCGGAGCATATTGTTGAGTCGCAAAGCCCATGAACCCTCTCTCAGCACATGACATTCTGTTGATAATGTAAATAGAAAAGCTTATGAACATATTATGTACATTGACATTTTTGCATGATTAGGGTTGCAAACTTTCTAAGTTTACCAGTAAACCAGAATCTTTCAAGGATTTAATCTATCACAAGACATCAAGTGGCCCTTTTGAGTACTTCAGATTATCACAGGTGTCTGTAGTTATCAAATATAGGAAATAATTGAGTAATATAGTTGAAGTCGGAAGTTGACATACACTTAGGTTGGAGTTATTAAAAGTCGTTTCTCAACCACTCCACAAATTTATTGTGAACAAACTTTTGTTTTGGCAAATCAGTTAGGACATCTACTTTGTGCATGACACATGTAGTTTTTCCAACAATTGTTTACAGACAGATTATTTCACTTATAATTCACTGTATCACAATTCCAGTGGGTCAGAGGTTTACATGCACTAAGTTGACTGTGCCTTTAAACAGCTTGGAAAATTCCAGAAAATTATGTCATGGCTTTAAAAGCTTCTGATGGGTTAATTGACATAATTTGAGTCAATTGGAGGTTTACCTGTGGATGTATTTCGAGGCCTACCTTCAAAAATCAGTGCCTCTTTGCTTGACATCATGGGAAAATCAAAAGAACTCAAGTCTGGTTCATCCTTGGGAGCAATTTCCAAACGCCGGAAGGTACCACGTTCATCTGTACAAACAAAAGTACGCAAGTATAAACACCATGAGACCACGCAGCCGTCATACCGCTCAGGAAGGAGACGCATTCTGTCTCCTAGAGATGAACGTACTTTGGTGCGAAAAGTGCAAATCAATCCCAGAACAACAGCAAAGGACCTTGTGAAGATAATGGAGGAAACAGGTACAAAAGTATCTATATCCACAGTAAAACGAGTCCTATATCAACATAACAATAACCTGCTCCAAAACCACCATAAAAAAGCCAGACTACGGTTTGCAACTGCACATGGGGACAAAGATCGTATTTTTTGGAGAAATGTCCTCTGGTCTGATGAAACAAAAATAGAACTGTTTGGCCATAATGACCATAATTACGTTTGGAGGAAAGAGGAGGCTTGCAAGCCGAAGAACACCATCCCAACCGTGAAACACGGGGGTGGCAGCATCATGTTGTGGGGGTGCTTTGCTGCAGGAGGGACTGGTGCACTTCACAAAATAGATGACATCATGAGGCAGGAGAATTATGTGGATATATTGAAGCAAATTCTCAAGAATTCTCAAATTCTCAATCAGTCAGGAAGTTAAAGCTTGGTTGCAAATGGGTCTTCCAAATGGACAATGACTCCAAGAATTCTTCCAAAGTTGTGGCAAAATGGCTTAAGGACAACAAAGTCAAGGTATTGGAGTGGCCATCACAAAGCCCTGACCTCAATCCCATAGAAAATTTGTGGGCAGAACTGAAAAAGCATGTGCAAGCAAGGAGGCCTACAAAACCTAACTCAGTTACACCAGCTCTGTCAGGAGGAATGGGCCAAAAAGTTAAATTACAAAGCTGGAAACCATTATCCTAAACATAAACCATCAAGTTATTGAATACCATTGGTGTTAAATCAAATCAAATTATATTTGTCACATGCGCCGAATACAACAGACCTTACCGTGAAGTGCTTACTTACAAGTCCTTAACCAACAATGCAGTTAAAGAAATAGAGTTAAGAAAATATTTACTAAATAAACTAAATGTAAATAGTCTGGGTGGCTATTTGATTAATTGTTCGGCAGTCTTATGGCTTGGGGGTGGAAGCTGTTTAGGAGCCATTTGGACCTAGACTTGGCGCTCCAGTACCGCTTGCCGTGCGGTAGCAGAGAGAACAGTCTATTACTTGGGTGACTGGAGTGTTTGACAATATTTTGGGCCTTCCTCTGACACCGGCTGGTATATAGGTCTTGGATGGCAGGAAGCTTGGCCCCAGTGATGTACTGGGCCATACGCACTACCCTCTGTAGCGCCTTAATATGCTGAGCAGTTGCCATACCAGGCAGTGATGCAACCGGTCAAGACGTTCTCGATGGTGCAGCTGTATATCCTTTTGATGATCTGGGGACTCATGCCAAATCTTTTCAGTCTCCTGAGGGGGAAAAGGTGTTGTGCCCTATTTTTGGACCATGAAAGTTAGTTGGTGATGTGGACACCAAGGAAATCCTCGACCCGCTCCACTACAGCCCCGCCAATGTTAATGGGGGCTTGTTCAGCCCTCCTTTTCCCATAGTCCACGATCAGCTTCTTTGTCTTGCTCACATTGAGGGAGAGGTTGTTGTCCTGGCACCACACTGCAAGGTCTCTGACCACCTCCATATAGGCTGTCTCATCGTTGTCGGTGGTCAGGCCTACCTGTTGTCTTGTCAGCAAATTTAATGATGGTGTTGGCGTCGTGATTGGCCATGCAGTCGTGGGTGAACAGGGAGTAGAGGAGGGGACTAAGCACGCACTCGTGAGGGACCCCAGTGTTGAGGATCAGTGTGGCAGATGTGTTGTTGCCTACCCTTACCACCTGGGGTGCGGCCCCGTGAGGGGAGGTGTTAAGTCCCAGGGTCCTTAGCTTAGTGATGAGCTTTGTGGGCAATATGTTGTTGAATGATGAGCTGTAGTCAATGAACAGCATTCTCACATAGGTGTTCCTTTTGTCCAGGTGTGAAAGGGCAGTGTGGAGTGCGATTGAGATTACGTCATATGTGGATATGTTGGGGCGGTATGCGAATTGGAGTGGGTCTAGGGTTTCCGGGATGATGGTGTTGATGTTTTTGCTCACATCTGCTATGGAGAGTGTGATTACACAGTCGTCCGGAAACAGCTGGTGCTCTTATGCATGCTTCAGTGTTGATTGCCTCGAAGCAAGCAGGCATTTAGCTCATCTGGTAGGCTCGTGTCACTGGGCAGCTGCGGCTGGGTTTCCCTTTGTAGTCCATAATAGTTTGCAAGCCCTGCCACATCTGATGAGCGTCAAAGCCGGTGTAGTAGGATTCAATCTTAGTCCTGTGTTGATGCTTTGCCTGTTTGATGGTTCGTCTGAGGGCATAGCGGGATTTCTTATAAGCGTCTGGATTAGTGCCCCGCATGTACGGTCAATGTGTGGACGACGTCATCGATGCACTTAAATCCAGTCTGTGCTTGCAAAACAGTCCTGTAGTGTAGCATCCGCGTCATCTGACCACTTCCGTATTGATGGTACATCCTGCTTTAGTTTTTGCTTGTAATCAGGAATCAGGAGGATAGAATTATGGTCAGATTTGCCAAATGAAGGGCGAGGGAGAGCTTTGTATGCATCTCTGTCCGTGGAGTTTCCTCTGATTGCACGTGACATGCTGGTAGAAATTAGGTTAAACGGACTTAAGTTTGCCTGCATTAAAGTCCCCGGCAACTAGGATTTCCGCTTCTGGATGAGCATTTTCTTGTTTGCTTATGGCCTTATACAGCTCGTTGAGTGCGGTCTTAGTGCCAGCGTCGGTTTGTGGTGGTAAATAGACGGCTACGAATAATATAGATGAGAACTCTCTTGGTAGACAGTGTGGTCTACAGCTTGTCATGAGGTATTCTACCTCAGGCGAGTAATACCTTGAGACTTCTTTAATATTAGACATCGCGCATCAGCTATTATTGAAAAATAGACACACACCCCCGCCCCTCATCTTACCAGACGTAGCTGCTGTGTCCTGCCAATGCACGGAAAACCCAGCCAGCTCTATATTATCTGTGTCGTCGTTCAACCACGACTTGGTGAAACATAAGATATTACAGTTTTTAATGTCCCGTTGGTAGGAGTGTTTCGACATGAAATATCCTTAATCTGTTGTTTTTTTTTTTTACAACATTTCATTTATTTTACTATGTCAATATCTATTTGTGGTCAATGTTCTGGCATCAAACTGGTGGCAGTTGTAAAAAAAAGTAAATAGTTGGAAGAGTTACTGATTTATTTGAAAATAATGCCATTGTTGATTAGATGCCATTGTTAAAGTAAAGTCATGGACAATATGGACAAAGATATAATACATTAATATTATATACAGTTGAAGTTGGAAGTTTACATACATTTAGATTGGAGTCATTAAAGCTCGTTTTTCAACCACTCCACATATTTCTTGTTAACAAACTATAGTTTTGGCAAGTCGGTTAGGACATCTAGTTTGTGCATGAACAAGTAATTTTTCCAACAATTGTTTACAGACAGATTATTTCACTTATAATTCACTGTATGTTTGGAGGAAAAAGGGGGAGGCTTGCAAGCCGAAGAACACCATTCCAACCGTGAAGCACGGGGGTGGCAGCATCATTAGGTGGGGGTTCTTTGCTGCAGGAGGGATGGTGCACTTCACAAAATAGATGGCATCATGAGGCAGGAGAATTATGTGGATATATTGAAGCGAACCTCTCAAGACATCATTCAGGAGGTTAAAGCTTGGTCGCAAATGGGTCTTCCAAATGGACAATGACCCCAAGCCACAAAGTTCTGGCAAAATGGCTTAAAGACAACAAAGTCAAGGTACTGGAGTAGCCATCACAAAGCCCTGACCTCAATCCCATAGAAAATTTGTGGGCAGAACTGAAAAAGCATGTGCGAGCAAGGAGGCCTACAAACCTGACTCAGTTACACCAGCTCTGTCAGGAGGAATGGGCCAAAATTCACCCAACTTATTGTGGGAAGCTTGTGGAAGGCTATCCGAAACGTTTGACCCAAGTTAAATAATTTGAAGGCAATGCTACCACATACTAATTGAGTGTATGTAAACTTCTGACCCACTGGGAATGTGATGAAAGAAATAAAAGCTGAAATAAATCATTCTCTCTACTATTATTCTGACATTTCACATTCTTAAAATAAAGTGGTGATCCTAACTGACCTAAGACAGGGAATTAAATGTCGGGAATTGTAAAAAAAAAAATAAGTTTACATTTTTTGGCTAAGGTGTATGTAAACTCCCGACTTCAACTGTATAAATAAATAAAAACATTTATTCTATATATTTGTTTATATAGTTATCCAACAATACATTTCCTAAATTACTGGAACTTTGATAAATTACCGGTAGCTTTGCAACCCTAGTCGTGACACTTTCTGAAATATTAATTAGTCACTAATTCTAGCCAAAGGTTTGATTTTTGACATCCCGCTGCTCTGTGTCATTATGTTGCCTAGCAATGTGCCATGACTTATTGTTAGCGACACAAAAATTAAGATTTCCATTTTGTTAACACAAAAACACTTGACTGTCTGGCATATATTAATTTGTATAAATTATGAGTCTAATCAAAAAGACTGTCTGGCATATATTAATATGTATAAATTATGAGTCTAATCAAAAACACAATTGAAAGAGGAAGTATTTGCATAAATTCTGTGAGTTTTTAAACTATTGCTCAATCTTACTGAATTGACTGTGCAACCACAGCAACCGTTGTCTTTGACAAAACATCTGTCATATTTTAGAGGCAGTGCTCCCTGACGGCCTGCTACAAGCATTTCCCTCCCATACCGTGGACATGGCCCAGAGGCCTGGTGTCACTTTGTGCTAAGGGCGGTAAGCTAATAACCCTCCTCCTGATGACATGTACCCATGCAGGGACCTCTGCAGGGACCTGAGGGTCACTGGGATCACTCGATTAGTGCAGGAGGCAAAGGCACCAGCATGATCCTGTCCAGCCAGCCCTGAACCCTTGAAACTGACACAGTGCTTGGCAAACCCTGTTAGGCTCCACTGCACTGCCGCCCCCCCCCCCCCCCCCCCCCCACCCCGCCCCCGCCTGTGGGTGTGGGTGTGTGTGGGTGTGTGTGGATGAGTGAGGGGGTGCGGGGGCACGTGTGTGTGTTAATGCCTGCCTCTTTCTCTCTGCCACTCTACCTGCCAGTCTCTCCATTCTTCGTTTGTCTGTCTATTTATCTATCCGTCTGTCTACCCATCTGTGTGCATCTTTGCATCCTGCCAACCTGACTGATTGTCTGTCTCTCCTGTCGCTCTGTGGATTATTGTCTTAGCTCCCCAATGACTGTGCTTCAATGCATTGTTACAGATCCTGTGTTATTCATGTGGAAAGAATATTTCCTACAGTGTTCATGCTTTAGTGCTAATGGTGTCCAACTTAAAGAGAGAGAGTCAGTTTGATAGAGCTGTCAGTGGAGGTGGCAGAAGTTAAATTAGCATGTTCTCCTTGATAGGTCCCAACCCCAGCCAACAGATATTGGGCCATAGTTGGAAGAGGCACTCCAGTCTGCTTGTGATTCTGGAGAGAGATAGTAGCACACAGTAACACACACACACACACACACACACACACACACACACACACACACACACACACACACACACACACACACACACACACACACACACACACACACAGCTAAGAAAACAGCTACTCTCCTTGGAGTAGTGAAAAGCAGAGAGAGTGAGAGTGTGTGCTGTCTCAGATCCCATGGTGAGGGATGGCTTCTAGGTGAGCTTCACTCTGACGGAGGGGCTTGGGGGGGCTCCATAAACTCATTCTCTCTTTGTTGTTCGAGGAACGTATTCCCATTGCTACCTCTTGATGATCATAGTAACCTGCTGTCAGCCAGAGAGACGGGGGCTCTCTGCGATTCAACTTAGATGTGCTCTTGAATCAAGAATATGTAAAAAAATATATATATATAAAAATAAAATAAAAAAATATCAGTCACTTCCTGGGAGGCACATGATCAAGGAGTGGCAGCTGCCTGTTGCTAGGGAAAGAAGATTTATCTTACCTGCCCTCTTTTCTGTCATCTCTCTCTTTTTAGAGACTACCTCAAAACTACTCAATTCAGCCCTGGGATGCAGTCCCACGACATAATCATACAGTACTATCTATATCTGTCCTCCAAGTTGAGCAAAGTTAGTAGAATAGCAAAAAATAATAATAATCCTGTAAAGAATCCTTTTGATCTCTAAATGTTTGCGTGGTCAGTGGAACACAACAGCTGGCACTACAATTTACATAAGAACACAGCAACAACTGCTGCAGCTGCTCTCTCTCTCTCTAGGCATCTGCCGAGTAAATACTGTAATGAAAATAAACACTCCTGTGAGACCACATGCACTTTATATCTCAATCCATTCCTCAGGCATAATGACACACATTACCATATAAGACCAGGTATGGTAACGCCTCGCATTTCAATTCCAAGTTTGTTATTTTAGAGCCCCCACTCTACACCCCAGGCCCTCAGTCTCCGCCCTTTATCCCCAACTCCCCAATCACCCGTTTGCACTTCACTAATGGTGCCCTTTTGGTGCCAATTAATTGCCCAATGATTATCTTTACATTCTTCAAACAGTCACACGTTGCCTTGTGTCCTGCTGGCTGACAGCATACTGGGAAAGGCACCAGCATAGGGAGAGGGGAGTAGGTAGAAGGTCACCACTGATCCCAGCTCAGATGTTGTATCATCCTCTAATGGTTTGTGTTATGACCTGAGGTAGTGTAATCTGATCCTAGATCTGTAGTACAGAGCCTTCTAGTTTGAGCTAGGGGAAGGAGGAGTGGGCCTTGGTGCTGGGTGGGAGAGGGCCGTATCACACCTGCATGTGTTGACTCTACACGTCTAGATATTTCATTAGCTGTAATCCAACTGAGGAAGATGGCTTCCTGTTAAGCGAGGTGCAAAGGGCCTAAATAAACAGGTTACAGGACAATTAAACACGAGCTAGTCTACAGCCCACTTCAGCCCATTCCACCACCAACAACAACAGCACTGTCAAAGTGTGTGTCCCCTGCTACACTGTAAACTGAATGTCTGGTAGGTCATATGTTTTGGTTGAAGCTCCACAGCAGCCTAGGAGTGATCTAAAAGAGTTTGGTCTTAATAATATCATCAAAGAAATGGAGGGAGGGAGAGGGAGGGAGAGGGAGGGAGGGAGAGAGCACGGTTTGGGAGCAAAGTTCAGCTCATATTGACATAAAAGCTTCTTATCTGACTTTTTTCTTATCTTAGCCTGGAGATGCTATTAAGGTGTGTTTTTAGAAGTCACATTTTCAAGGAAGATCAAGAAAGTGTGACTAACGTGTTTTTAACTGCAAAACAACACAAATATTGTCAGGTTATTACGATAGAGATCTGGTCGACTTTCATCAAAGGGTGATTCCTCACGAAATCAGGACAAAAAAAATACCATTACGGAGAACCAAAACAACATTTGTCTTAAAGGAGGAATGGGTAAGTCCAAAATGTCATAAATATGCCAACTTTGATTAATTATTTCTCAACTATGCTTTTAGATACAAATGTCAAATATACAGTTTGTCAACAGTCCTTCCTCCAAGTGACCTTTCTATGAATTAAATGTTGTGAAAATCCCCCAAATCATGGTATTTTTTTGTCCTGGTTTCGTGAGGAATCACCCCAAAGCCTTTACTTTGTAAAAAACAGTGAGCCCGAGATCGCTGGTTGAAATGATTTTTGTCCAACAGGTTACAAAAAAGGGGGAAATTAATGAGCATTCTGCTTGGAGAACAATTGGTCCGTGTTCTGTAACAGTTGGTTCCTACAGAAGGCACGGGTTTAATAGGAATAAATAAGGCTGAATGGCCTAAATACACTGATTCGAAAATGGCCGATAACCATGGCAACAGCCTCTTTTCCTAAATAGTTTATTGAGGCCTGAAGCACAGTAGGAACTTAAGTGGTTTGGTATGTCAGCCTCCCACTAATATAACCAGAACTTACCGACACCTCCACAACAAGCTCCATGTGATGCTCTGGAACAGATGTGTTTGTCAACTCTGTGGAATTTGGACTTCCTGGTTCTCTAAAGCTGTGTCATGCCTGTCACAGAACACAAACAGCTGGGTCTGCTGCCAACCCTGTGCCCACTGGCCAAATCACCACCACTCACTGGAGTAGTCCAAGGGATACTTCAAGTCTCTCTCCGTGTGTGTGTGTTTGTGTCTGTGTCTGTGTCTGTGTGTGTGTGTGTGTGTGTGTGGTTTGGTTTTACTATCCTTGTGGGGACCAGAAGTCCTCACAAGGATAGTAAAACAAGGACAATTTTGACAAGTGGAGACATATCGCCGGTCCCACAAGGAAAAATGCTTTTTTAGGTTTATGGGTTAGGTTTAGGGATACAATTAGGGTTAGGTTTAAGGTTAGGAGTTACATGCTGACCAAACCGCACGCTCGAGGCGATCAGGACACGCAGGTTGAAATATCAAAACAAACTCTGAACCGATTATATTAATTTGGGGACAGGTCGAAAAGCATTAAACATTTACGGCAATTTAGCTAGCTAGCTTGCTGTTGCTAGCTAATTTGTCCTAGGATATAAACATTGGGTTGTTATTTGACCTGAAATGCACAAGGTCCTCTACTCCAACAATTAATCCAAACATAAAACGGTAAACCAAATTAGTTTCTCGTCATCTCTCCTCCTTCCTTCAGGCTTCTCTTTATTCTTTGGACTTTATATGGCGGGCTGGAAACCAACTTTCCAGCATTACTACAACTGACCGGAATGTGGACCTAAGTACATCTTTCAATCACCCACGTGGGTATACGCTGCTAAAAACCAATGAGGAGATGGCAAGTGGGTATAAGCTCCTAAAAACCAATGAGGAGATGGGAGAGGTCGGACTTGCAGTTTGTTGAGTGTCACAAATAGAACCAATTTCTATTTTAGCGCCTGGCCACGCAGACTCTCGCTGACGTGTGCGAGCATTGTGGGTGCAATGATTGAATAACATGTACAGTTGAAGTCGAAAGTTTACATACACTTAGGTTGGAGTCATTAAAACTTGTTTTTCAACCACTCCACACATTTCTTGTTAACAAGCTATAGTTTTGGCAAGTCGGTTAGGACATCTACTTTGTGCATGACACAATTAATTTTTCCAACAATTGTTTACAGACAGATTATTTCAATTATAGTTCACTGTATCACAATTCCAGTGGGTCAGAAGTTTACATACACCAAGTTGACTGTGCCTTTAAACAGCTTGTAAAATTCCAGAAAAGGATGTCATGGCTTTAGAAGCTTCTGATAGGCTAATTGACATTATTTGAGTCAATTGGAGGTGTACCTGTGGATGGATTTCAAGGCCTACCTTCAAACTCAATGCCTCTTTGCTTGACATAATGGGAAAATCAAAAGAAATCAGCCAAGACCTCAGAACGAGTCTTGCTCATCCTTGGGAGCAATTTCCAAACACCTGAAGGTACCACGTTCATCTGTACAAACAATAGTATGCAAGTATAAACAACATGGGACCACGCAGCCGTCATACCGCTCAGGAAGGAGATGCGTTCTGTCTCCTAGAGATGAACGTACTTTGGTGCGAAAAGTGCAAATCAATCCCAGAACAAGAGCAAAGGACCTTGCGAAGATGCTGGTGGAAACAGGTATGAAAGTTTCTATATCCACAGTAAAACAAGTCCTATATCGACATAACCTGAAAGGCCACTCAGCAAGGAAGAAGCCACTGCTCCAAAACCACCATAAAAAAGCCAGACTATGGTTTGCAACTGCACATGGGGACAAAGATCATACTTTTTGGAGAAATGTCCTCTGGTCTGATGAAACAAAAATAGAACTGTTTGGCCATAATGACCATCATTATGTTTGGAGGAAAAAGGGGGACGCTTGCAAGCCGAAGAACACCATCCCAACCGTGAAGCACGGGGGTGGTAGCATCATGTTGTGGGGGTGCTTTGCTGTAGGAGGGACTGGTGTACTTCACAAAAATGTGGATATATTGAAGCAACATCTGAAGACATCAGTCAGGAAGTTAAAGCTTGGTCGCAAATGGGTCTTCCAAATGGACAATGACCCCAAGCATACTTCCAAAGTTGTGGCAAAATGGCTTAAGGACAACAAAGTCAAGGTATTGGAGTGGCCATCACAAAGCCCTGACCTCAATCCTATAGAAAATTTGTGGGCAGAACTGAAAAAGCGTGTGCGGGCAAGGAGGCCTACAAACCTAACAAACCTAACATTACACCAGCTCTGTCAGGAGGAATGGGCCAAAATTCACCCAACTTATTGTGGGAAGCTTGTGGAAGGCTACCTGAAACGTTTGACCCAAGTTAAACAATTTAAAGGCAATGCTACCGAATACTAATTGAGTGTATGTAAACTTCTGACCCACTGGGAATGTGATGAAAGAAATAAAAGCTGAAATAAATAATTTTCTCTCCTATTATTCTGACATTTTACATTCTTAAAATAAAGTGGTGATCCTAACTGACCAAAGACAGGGAATTTTTACAAAGATTAAATGTCATGAATTGTGAAAAACTGAGTGTAAATGTATTTGGCCAAGGTGTATGTAAACTTCCGACTTCAACTGTATGTGTAAATTATTTTTTCAACGCTCGCGCACAGTGTGGTCAACATTTTAGGGTTAGGTTTAGTGTTGGGGTTTTGGGGATAAGTTTAGGGTTATGGTTTAGGTTAGGGTTCGGTTTAGGGTTAGGGAAAATAGGATTTTGAATGGGAATCAATTGTTTGGTCCCCACAAGGATAGTAAAACAAATATGTGTGTTTGTGTGATGCACAATGAAGGACGATTCACACAACTATATTGTTCTCATCAGTGCCCATGTCAAAATCCATGTCCATCTACTCTCAAACAAAAGGCCATCAACACTCTTTCTGATCGTTTCTTTTCTACGTTGGGAAGTTTGCAGCAGACATGATGAATTCTCATATAACTGTCTACACTCTTCCAAAAGGGTTCTTCGGCTGTCCCCATAGGATAACCCTTTTTGGTTCCAGGTAGAACCCTTTTGGTTTCCATGTAGAACCCTCTGTAGAAAGGGTTCTACGTAGAACCCAAAAGAGTTCTACTTGCAACCAAAAATGGTTATTCAAAGGGTTCTTCTATGGGGACAGCCGAATAACCCTTTAAAGTTCTATACAGAACCTTTTTTTCTAAGAGTGTACAATCTCATATTAATGGTGGTGGGAAATCACAAGAACAAAAACATAGCCAGAGATAAGAGAGACATGGGGGTGGAAATTCTGGAAAATATGTATGAGTCTGCAGTATATGGCATGGCAGAGCTTCTTTATGTTGACCTCCATAACCCTGACAACCATACAGCATTAAATACCACAGATCCTTATAAAGGGCTCTAGCCAATCATAGCCGACCTCCAGTCTCACATAAATAACCAGCCAACAAAGAGAACCAAGCTATCGTTCAGACTGGCTTCGAAAACAAAGTTGTCTGTTTAGTTCTAATCATCTTCAAAGTTATTCTACAAGCCTAAAGTTCAACTCATATCAAAGTTGATATCAAACATATACAATAGCTTGTGGACATGACTGTGCTTTTACCATAGCTCAACATTGCTCTGGTTCCTTTCATTTATAAAACCATTTAGTGTTGTCACTTGCCACTAATCATCTATCAGAACAAAACATTGAATTGGGTGTTGAAAAACACAACCGAGGGTAAGGAAGTAGTCATTGTTTTCGAAGAGAGAGAGAGAGAGCTGCTACGGTGTTCACTGTACACCATCTTGGCAATAGTGTCAAGAAGTGGCGCTCTCATGGAGAAGCAGCGATGGGAGGCTGAGCCAGTCCAGATGCCCGCAGACGGACCACCTTCCCTGAGAGAAATTGCCCGAGCTGTCTGGGGCTTCCGAAAGCGCTCTCCATCACCACACACACACACACACACACACACACACACACACACACACACACACCCTCCCTCTGCCATCTGTGAACACACACAGCACTACCAGCACCCACCAACCAGCAGAGGCCAAGAGACAGGGAGCCACGTTAGCATCATGGCTAAGACCGTAACGCTGCTGACTGCTGACACACATTAAAACTAAGTGGCGAGTATGAGAGAGAGAGAGAGAGAGAGAGTAAGGAGGAAAGGAGGGAAGGAGGGAGAGTTGCTGAGCCAGATGGTTGTCCTAAGTGCTAAAGATTGAGATGCCAGCCAGGCAGGGAATTTTTTTTTGTCCTTCAGGCAGGCGGGATGAAGACGGCCTTCGGGGTCCGCTCTGGTGCTGCCGTGTGTGGTGCTACTGTGTGTGTGTTTTGGCAGGACAGGTCTGGTGTGGTGTGTGTAGGCTACCTGCGTGCCTCTTTGCTTGTGTGTGTGTGTGTCATAGTGTTGCGTGTAGGTTAAGTCCTCTCTTGTGGCGGCGCAGCCCTGCACTTGCATCAATTACAGTGGATGGCGGTGACAGCTGTAATCACAGTGCTGTAACTGTGATTACCCCATGGCTCTGTCATGGAAACCAGCACGCCACCTATTCCAGGTTCAGCAGCACTCTGACTGTACCTCGGCAGCCTGCTGTCAGGGCAAAGTGGCCAGGAGGGAGGCTGAGGTGAGAGTCAGAGGGGGAAGGATAGGCAAGGACAAGGGGGGTGGAGTGGGGTAAATCGGGCCACCACCATACACACAGGTAAGTGTCCATACATTAGAGACACACACACACACACACACACACACACACACACACACACACACACACACACACACACACACACACACACACACACACACACACACACACACACACACACACACACACACACACACACACACTGCTCTCTGATAAAGGTAGCTGCATCAAGCACCAGTGTTATTATAGTCATAATAACGGACGATTGGGGGAAATTGAACGAAACCTCTTATATAGTGTTTTATCCTGCCTCTAGTAAACATGAAGCACATGCAAACCGATTTCATTGTCAGTACCTTCTATCATCTTAATGGCAAAACATAATCACAAGTTCCTCTTTAGCCTACAATGGAACCCTGCTCTCATCAATAATATTGCTAATCATTGTTTGTATTGCAGCTGTGATACCACTGGACAGTGACACAAATCTAATGTGCTGAAGCCATTGAATCGATTGGTGATTCCAACTCGGAACCGCCATTAAAAATGTAACGATTCGTCTGGGCCAGGCAAATGCATTCCGTGATCACGTCAGGAAATCGACACCGTGCAGATTTGCTCATAGAGGATAGAGTTATCTCGCACAGATAAGCTGCACAGACACACACACTCGCACACACTCGCACACACTCGCACACACACACACACACACACACACACACACACACACACACACACACACACACACACACACACACACACACACACACACACACGGCTCATAAGCTGTAACCCATCCAATATGCAGAACTGTCAGGCAGCGCTCGGGGAGGCCATGCTAGACAGCGCAGTTAATCCTGCACGCTACCTTCTATCCAATCCCAGTCCTCCCTGGCCCAACCCGTGCTAGTGGGCCAATCCGGTGCGCCAGACACGGCCCCATCCCAACCCCCCATCGCCACACACACACATTTAAAGCATCCGATCCAGCTGTGATTATTGGCCAGGAGCCAAGCTGTCTGTCTGGCCGGGGTGTGGCATGCATGGCAGGGAAGTGTGTGTGTGTGTGTGTGTGTGTGTGTGTGTGTGTGTGTGTGTGTGTGTGTGTGTGTGTGTGTGTGTGTGTGTGTGTGTGTGTGTGGTGGCAGGGGGTGGGATGGCGTTCCCTGGTACAAATAGAGCAACATCTGAACTCTGGTAGTAGATAGTGCCTCGGCAGCACGCGAGATAGACAGAGAGGGAGGGAGGCATGGAGCGAGACGGGGTTACTATGCCAGTGTGTGAGAGAGAGAGAGAGAGAGAGAGAGAGTGAGTGAGCGTGACTCTGGAGATTAGAAGAGGCGCAGCCAGCTGATGAATCATCCTCAGCTCACAAACCTCTCTTGGCCCAGATCACAGAGATAGATAAAATAGAAAGGCAGACTTACACTCTGTAATACTCAGACTGGGATACATCCACTTTGATCTCAGATTCTAGGTTTGAGTACTAGGAGGTCACCTCTGACAATGGCAGTTTGATTATACGTGGGATAGATGGAGGATTGCCCTGCTCCAATATAACACACATAGATGTACACGCATACGCACACAAACATGGACACACACTTCTAAGATGAGGCTGATGTATGAGTGGGGACTTACCTGTGGTTCAACAGGAGTAGTCTACCCCAGAGCCAACTCTTAGGAGTGATATCCAGTTGAAGGGTCACAAGCCAGGTGAGGGGTCATACTCAAACCAGGAAGTAGAGGAAATAGAGATTTTCTGAAATAGAAACAAAGCATATACTTAACACATAATACCTGCATTAGTTTGATTTCTAAACAAATATACCTCTCCTTATTTCCTTACGTATATTGGCACCATAGGTTTTTCATGTATTCTGTTAACAGTACTCTCTCCTTTATATTTGTGATGAAAGGTCATGGCTGAGTGTGAATAAGTACTTTCCCCTTTTTTTCTGATTGTTTTTTGTCATGTCGGACATTTCACTCCACTTATATCCCGTTATTTGGTGATAAACACATATTGCAAATGTTTGTACACGTTGCTAGCGTGTACAACACAGGAGGTTGGTAACACCTTAATTGGGGAGGACGTGCTCGTGCTATTGGCTGGAGCGGAATTGGTGGAAAGGTATAAAATACATCAAACACATGGTTTCCAGGTGTGTGATGCCATTCCATTCACTACGTTCCAGCCATTATTATGAGCTTTCCTCCCCTCAACAGCCTCCACTGGTGTACAAGCATATTCCCATAGCAAATGCCCCACGGTAAGAACAAGATCAGACGTGAGAACAACGTTGAATCTTTTTTATTTAGAAGTTAAGTTACATTGTATCGCCGACCTACTCACCACCTTGGGTTGTTTGTGGACTTATTAGGAAAGCATGCGCCTGCCATGTCCACAAGTTATCCAGCATGTACACACACGCCCAGTAAGAAAGTTCTATGTTGAGGCCATTGATACGAAAACTATTGAGAATTATTTATTATAGAGTGACATCATCTTTATTGATGAAATAACTGTTTATTATCATTTTGGATTATTCCAGTGTTATGGGTTGTTATTTTAGTGTACTGAGTTTGTATAGAACCTGTTCAATGTATTTTTTGAACGAATGACTGGTAAATAAAAGTATTGGATTGTCTGGTCTCTAAGCCACCACTCCATGCTTTCACTCCAGACTAAGGCTTCACAATATGGTGCTGCTGCTTTTTCTATAACATAAATACTTATTGATATTTGTCAAAGCGAAGGGGGCTTACTTTTTTTCATTTGTGTTTTTTTGTTGTTCCTGGAGTACTCCTTTTCTTGTCTGGAATTGTCAGGGTCATCTTTATTGTGTTAATACAATGACAAATAGATGGTTTTCAATGGTTTAGAGGAGGGGGGAAAACAGGCGCATACACAAACACACAAACAACTCTCTTACTAAAGCTGAGAGTGTGCTGCTCTGTGTTGATTTGTCTAAAAGGGTTAAAGGCATAATGGTGTTTAATCCCCCTGGGTCTCCCCCCGCCCCCCGCCCCCCGCCAAACACACACACACACACACACACACACACACACACACACACACACACACACACACACACACACACACACACACACACACACACACACACACACACACACACACACCAGCTCTAAAGACAAAGACATTTCCCTCAGCAATCAGCTGTCGAAGTCCCCTGGCTTTCCTGTTCTGATTGCCAGCCCATTGTCATATTGCCTATCGACTTGTTAGATTAAACAACATTTCACATGTCAATTAAATGAGTGTTGCCCTGGTGATTAGCAAATCCCACTAATTGTCTCCTCCTCCCTCCTCCTCGTCTCCCAGACATTTTCCACATGGAGGAGCAGGAAATGGTCTTTTGTCCTGACGGGCCCCAGTAGACATGTCAAAGATGTCTCCTCTCCTCCTCAGAATCCCCCTCTCTCCCTGTTTAGGGTATAGGGAAGAGGGCGGTATTAGGAGGGGGGTAGGTTCATACATAGGAGGATATAAGATCCAGTTTACAGGAGAGCCCTCCCCACTTCGCTTTGGGCAGTCCATTGACATGGTGCTGTGAGAATGCAAACATTCAGTACTAGCCAGCCAGCCAGACTACACACACTCGTCCTCCCACACGTGCAGCCCGGGCTGATAATTACCCAAGCAGCCTCTGGAGACCCCAACGCCTACACGGGGCCCCTAACCACTTTAGACAAGGGCCACGGCACTCCCAAGACCCTCCCTCTTTGTCTCTTTCTCACTGGCCATGCTTAGCTTAATGAATTTGATCTCCGGATCATGGTCCCATTTGTTCCATCTTATCCCAAGAGGTGTCTGGAAAATGCAAAGTTGGGCCAGGAAGCATCTTTTGAAGTGTCACTTGAAAAACTAGGCGTAACTGGTCATTTTCCTTTAACGACAGGGAACATTCGTATTGCAAAGTTATGCCTTCTTAATACTGCAACATTTTGCATGTGGAAGTAACTCAAAAGAAGAGGACAAAACAGTCGCTGGGAGATTCTACACACCCTCAAGATTCTGATTATCTTGACATTCCTCTCATCTTGACATTATCTGAAAATCTTCAACACAAAAGAGACCAATCCGGTCCCTCAATAAACTCCAGAAAAAACGTCCCTCTCCTCCTCCAGTCCTCCAGTCTTAAGGAGCCGCCCAATCATCCCTCGTCACAATTAACGACAGCGGACAGCAGCTCCAAACACTGGGGTGACATCTTAAACCAGTCCTCAATGGTCCCAACGCCCAGGCCCTCCCTAGTCCCCCCCCCCCTGTATTCAGCACTAACCAAGCATTACACAGACCTACATTCACAACACACACAACTGCTCCCCTTCATAATGGAGGACACAACACCGGGTGGACCAGCCCAGATCCCAGACGGTTTAGTCCGCACTTTATCAGACCTTACAAAACGGCGACGCCTCATTGAGCCTACATTGACTGGTGGTTTCCTTTAAGAGCAGCACAATGAATGGGTCAGGCCTGGTCTTCCCTTTGTGCCTGGGCAGCGGACCAGAGACGACACACCATATAGACCTTCTGGAGGAGGGATGGATGGAGAGGGGGAACGAAGGAAGAGAGGGACCCTGCCTCCTAACAGGAAAACACTCCTTACCGTTGTAATAAATAGCCTATCTAGCAACACAAATAAATACAGCACACCAAAGTAACTCTCCTTAGCATGTGTCTTATACGCAACTAGGAGTCATGACTTTTCCTTTGCCATGGCCAGGCTAATTGCTCACTGAGAGATAAACTCATTAGCACACCCTACCTGCAACATTGCTAGCTCCCTTCTCTCGTCTAGTTTAACCTACGTTCACAATTTGTGTTAACTAGACCAACCATCTCAGCCACACGGCTCCGTCGGTCGCGGGAGCACTCCATCCGAAGGCTAACTCTGCACCCATGCAGTTTCCTTCAGCCATCACTGAGCTAGCCACAGCACACCTTCACCACAAGGTAGCTGCTAGCTAGCTAACACCTCAGGTAAGCTAACCAAACAAGCATTACTACCTGCAACACAGTAACATTGCTAGCGCCCTTCTCTTGTCTAGTTTAACCTATGTTTATTCATGTCAACTAGACCAACTGGGTTGCCCACCGGCTCTGCGGTTGTGGAAGAATACCTACCCAAATTCGAACTGCCCCCACGCGGTTCCCTTCGGCTAGCACTATGCTAGCTACAGCATACCTTAGCCACAAAGTAGCTGCTAGCTAGCTTACGCATTACTATGCTCACCGAAGCTAGCAAAGCGGTGAGGCTTCTACTAGCTAGCTTACAGTGGCTAGCTCTCTGGAAAGCAAGCTAACCACACAAGCATTCCTACCTGCACATATGGTTGCATTAGCATGGCTAGATAACTCGGAAACCAGTTCTCTACCTGCCAAGATCGTAGTATTGCTAGCTCCCATCTCTCGTTTAGTACAACTCGTTTGTATGTTCACTCGTTTGTGTTGACTAGACTGACCGGTTTAGCCTCACAGCATTAACGTTGGGGGATTTTCAGCCCGAATTTGAACAACACACCCACGCTGTTGCCTTTGGTTTTCACTGTGCTAGCTATAACTTACCCTTAGCCTCACGAGATGGTTGCTAGCTAGCTAACGCCTACACTAGACACACGACAATTGCGTTCATACACAGTGCTCACTTCACCTAGCTACTAGCCATGAGGCATCTAATGAGCTAGCTCGTAACAGGGTCACAGGGCCGTGTTATTTCGAGAAAAGTGTCTCTCTTTGAAGCCGCCTGGGGGTGCCACCACACTACCTCTGGAGGGCGCGAGTCATCAGGCTTGTGGACAGCACTTTCTCATTGCGGAATTGAGGTGCATGCGCAGTTACTCCCTAAGGGCTGTCTACTATTACGAGGGGAAACAAGCTTCAGTTTGCTTATGAAATCACCCATTTTCCACTGGGTTTTATTTTCAAATAGTAAATGGCAACTTGACAAAAGAAGTGTCACATGCGCAAAAAACAAGGCCGAAGCCTTCAACTTCTCCCTTCCCCGGAGATCCGGACCCCATGGCAGCCCGTTGGTTTCTACATCCTGTCCCAGCCTCACAGCTGGGAGGGGGCAACAAGCTGGCCTTGGTGGACTGAAGATCCCGGCGGCGCAGCAGTCTGACAAAACTCAGGCTAGGCCCCTGAACCAGGCCAAACCTGTAGGGAAGCAGTCTTACAATAAGGGAGGTAAGAAGGGTCGGCAGTCCTTGTGGCTGAGGATGACAGTGTGCAGGGCCTACAGCTCTCTCCCTTAACCTCTCTCTATGGTTGTAATGGCTGCTCCTCCTTCCCCCCTCCGAGATTAGCAGCAGTGGGAAGGCAGCGCTGGGTTAAGACAAAACCCTATTCTCTGTGCAGCAGCTCACTTTTGTGACCGAGCTCACATGAGAAAATGGAGGAGTCAGACTTTTTGTTCCACCCACGTGCCTCCCTCCCTCAGGCTCTCCCCCCGGCGCCTTCTCAGGTTTTCAGCCAGTGGCAGAAGTCAGCATGTCGGCCATCCCTCCGATCTCACCAACACACAGAGCAAGACAGCAATTTGTCTTTCGCCATCCACTGTGGCCCTTTTTCCCCATGCCTATGGCCTTTTGCTATATTGCTGGATGTTTTACATCATGTCGCTGGCTGCTATGTCCCGAGAGAGCCCAATTCCGGCATCTATCCAGACTGACTTGCTAAAGCCTGTTAGAAGCAACGATCCTATGAAGGCCTGGAGAGCTCCCATCCCAAAACATGGTGACCACGGCGTTTGGGGTGGAAGATCTGACAGTCCCAGGAAAACTGTGTAATGCCGTAAGGTTTCCCTCTTCATCTTAGAGCTCCTCGATGACCAGTGATTCTCCAGTCGGCAGTCAGTCATCATACAGGGCGTATACACTCTTGGAAAAGAGTGCCAACCCCAATGCATGCTCTCTGTTTTACAGTGGAGAAGTGGTGTGACTATACAGTTCCTTCCTACACTCTGTTTTCCGTGGTCCCATGCTCCTTGCAGGATCTTTTGTACAGACAGAAGGTTCATCGCTGTTAAGGTCCTTTAGCCTCTTTCTCGGCCTGCCAAGGCCCCGACAGCTATACAGTTTACCATAATTGTTGTGTCATCTCTAAGGGGGGCACGTCGCTTACACCCAGTCTCTAAGCCGTTAGCTCATCCTGGGACATGTCTATTGTTCTTAAGATCCTTTCGCAGCATCTACTAGCCGCTGAAAAGCGTGGAGATTCCTCCATCTTTCACTTTACTACTGCCCTTGGAGTTCCTAAGTGGACTGTGCTCTACCAGCCACGGTTTGCGCCGTGTTATGCCCAGGGGTTTTTCAGTTTAATGTACCTAACCCCATCCTTGGCCTGGGTCGACTTTTTCCCATTGTCATAAATTGGAACCTATGGCTTTTCGCCTGTCGCCTTCCCTAGAAAGGTGTCCCCGTTGTTGTCCAATACGTGCGGTCCTCATCTACTTGGATTATAGGAGAGCTCGGGCAAGGGTGTCATGCTCTTCGCTCATTGGGCAACCACCCTCGGAAGATGGTGGACCCTTCTCTATTCGAAGATATCCTGCCGGATCCTGGGGACCATTATACTGATTTATAATGACGACGGTGACAGCTTTCGGAGGGGCCTGAACGGGCACTCTACTACAGAGGAGTTTATATTTTGGGCACTGTTTTTGGGGCATATCTCATTATACTGAGCTTGTATGTGCCTTGTATTGAGCTTCCCCTCACTTTGTTATGAGGCTTTTCCCCGTTGGGTTGTCTCTGCACCTTTCGATGCATACTTAGTTTCAGGACTAATGCTGGGACTGATGTTGGGACTTGCCTGGCTTCAAGGAGCATTTGCGATATGAGAGCTGGCTGATATGAAACGCTAACGAAGGCTGCCACTGAGACGCATCCGTTTGTTCTGACCCCTGCTGCTAAACAAAATAAATTAAAACTTAAAGAATATTTCAGTGAGTGCAGGTTTATCCTTTCTTTAAGTATTTGCCTTTTGAACCCGGTACCCAAATACCTGTTGTCACTACAAAAATTTGACCTGAGCACGCCAATTTCTCTTTCTATGAGTTGGCCACATCCCCACATGTGAGATATCAAAACAAAACATTTAAAGAGATTTTAAGGTTACTTGTGTAAACCCAGTGTTCTGATATCTGATAACCAAATGGCGGGAGAGTGGCTCCTTTTATGGAATTGATAGTCTCACCTCATTTGTCACTCTACCTGTCTGTCTCCAACAGACACTTTTGGTAGGTACTTCAGAGAGAGCAGGAGGTCCTAGCGGACCCCCACATGTGACATACAGTTGAAGTCAAAAGTTTACATACACCTTAGCCAAATACATTTAAAAACTCTGTTTTTCACAATTCCTGACATTTAATCCTAGTAAAAATTCCCTGTCTTTGGTCAGTTAGGATCACCACTTTATTTTAAGAATGTGAAATGTCAGAATAATAGGAGAGAGAATTATTTATTTCAGCTTTTATTTCTTTCATCACATTCCCAGTGGGTCAGAAGTTTACATACACTAAATTAGTATTTGGTAGCATTGCCTTTAAATTGTTTAACTTGGGTCAAACGTTTCAGGTAGCCTTCCACAAGCTTCCCACAATAAGTTGGGTGAATTTTGGCCCATTCCTCCTGACAGAGCTGGTGTAACGGAGTCAGGTTTGTAGGCCTCCTTGCTTGCACACGCTTTTTCAGTTCTGCCCACACATTTTCTATAGGATTGAGGTCAGGGCTTTGTGATGGCCATTCCAATACCTTGACTTTGTTGTTTTCAAGCCATTTTGCCACAACTTTGGAAGTATGCTTGGGGTCATTGTCCATTTGAAAGACCAATTTGCGACCAAGCTTTAACTTCCTGATTGATGTCTTGAGATGTTGCTTCAATATATCCACATAATTCTCCTGCCTCATGATGCCATCTATTTTGTGAAGTGAACCAGTCCCTCCTGCAGCAAAGCACCCCCACAACATGATGCTGCCACCCCTGTGCTTCACGGTTGGGATGGTGTTCTTCGGCTTGCAAGCCTCCTCCTTCCTCCAAACATAATTATGATCCTTATGGCCAAACAGTTCTATTTTTGTTTCATCAGACCAGAGGACATTTCTCCAAAAAGTACGATCTTTGTCCCCATGTGCAGTTGCAAACCGTAGTCTGGCTTTTTTATGGTGGTTTTGGAGCAGGTTATGGTTATGTCGATATAGGACTCGTTTTACTGTGGATATAGATACTTTTGTACCTGTTTCCTCCATTATCTTCACAAGGTCCTTTGCTGTTGTTCTGGGATTGATTTGCACTTTTTGCACCAAAGTACGTTCATCTCTAGGAGACAGAACGAGTCTCCTTCCTGAGCGGTGTGACTGCTGTGTGGTCTCATGGTGTTTATACTTGCGTACTATTGTTTGTACAGATGAACGTGGTACCTTCAGGCGTTTGGAAATTGCTCCCAAGGATGAACCAGACTTGTGGAGGTCTACAATTTTTTTTCGGAGGTCTTGGCTGATTTCTTTTGATTTTCCCGTGATGTCAAGCAAAGAAGCACTGAGTTTGAAGGTAGGCCTTGAAATACATCCACAGGTACACCTCCAATTGACTCAAATGATGTCAATTAGCCTATCCGAAGCTTCTAAAGCCATGACATCATTTTCTGGAATTTTCCAAGCTGTTTAAAGGCACAGTCAACTTAGTGTACGTGAACTTCTGACCCACTGGAATTGTGATACAGTGAATTATAAGTGAAATAACCTGTCTGTAAACAATTGCTGGAAAAATGACTTGTGTCATGCACAAAGTAGATGTCCTAGCCGACTTGCCAAAACTATAGTTTGTTAACAAGAGATTTGTGGAGTGGTTGAAAAACGACTTTTAATGACTCCAACCTAAGTGTATGTAAACTTCCGTATCTCAATCCTTACATCAGAGAACTGGGGTTACGCAAGTAACCTTAAGATTTCCCTGTTAGTCATCTTCCATGCAATCCCTCTCGCTCTATTATTCTCTCGTGAGCGTGCATGCGAGTGTGGCTGGTCAGACTGCATGGGTGTGTTGTGAGTGTGTGTGTGTGTGAGTGTGTGTGTGTGTGTAGTCATGTGTGAGCTCGTGTGAATGGGTGTGTGTGAGTCTGGATGAGAGCTCTAGTCTAGTGAGTGTGCAGTGTGCACACACAGGCAGACAGAAGTGTGCGAAGCCAATCTCTCCAGTCAGACAGACCAGATCAGTATGAGGAGTTCACTTTGAAAGTAGTATGTTTGCTTCTATTAATCTTTAACTACAGCAAAATAACCAGAATAATTTTGCTACTGTAACTTCTGCTATTCTAAACCAAAAGAAAAACATGCAAAGGGAAGCAAAACTGAATATACAGTAAACAGATTTCATCAAATCCACATCTGACCTGATTTTAAAGGCAGAAAGCACATAAAGAAATCATTCATTATATAAAGTCCTTGGGACTAATGCATTCCTGGATATAGAGTCACTATAGGGTACTGTACTGTACTGTACACTACATGCAGAGTTACTAAAAAGCCCCTCAGCCCACGGCCATTACTGTGCAGTTTGGGGAGAGCAGAGAGAGCCACAATGGTGGGAGGGGCATTAGGGAAGGGGGAAAGTGCATTTCCATGACAACGGTGAAGTTCACCTCCTGGTGAGTAGGTGGGGCAGGGGGGCTTGACTGAATCCAGGAGGGTCCCATACTCGACTGTCACTCCTATGTTTATGGACTGGGGTCCTCATAAGACAGGGTGGGTGTTGGCTGCCTGCCTGTGAATAAATAATGAAAACAGAGGGTCTCCGGGACAGCTTCTGGTAGTAGGATCAGCTTACTATCCCCAAATCCTAACCTTAACCATTAGAGAGAGACACACAAAAGTAACCTTAGATAAGTGCCAAGAGTTAACTTCACCCTACTGCACAGGGACAGGTCAGTGGGCGGAGACCAGGTCTACTATGTGAGGACCCTCTGTGGTCTTAAAGGAGAGGTGGTGTTGGACTGGCACTAATTGAAAGTGGCGAGGTGATCTGATGACACTGCGGGGATACTCTGGTTTGTCACAATGTGTTTAGGCTTCGTGTTCAAGGGTGGCTGCCCACATAGCAGAGTTAATGAATGAGCCAGCTTAACACAGAGTGCTCAGGACACAGCACAGCGGAGAGCAGTGGCTGGTCTAGAGGAGAACTGAGGTTAGATGAGGAGAGAGACTTTAGTATGACCACTTTCCCTGGCCTCAAACTGAGCAACAAGCTAAAGCACGCCTAGCTATCAGTCAACACTGTCTATCATCATGACTAGAAAGAAATGTTTTTCTCATAATTGTACCTTATTTTTTTTGCTGCACAGCATCTTCAGCAGACCACTTAATAGCTGTCGAAGAGAATATAAAAATTTAAATCTTAACCCTGGTAGCACTCTGGTTAACCCTGGTAGCACACGGTTGGAGGGTGTCAGTAAGACTTTTGCTACTTTCACAAACATAATTATGGGTACAGTAGCTGGTGGTGGCACGAAAGGGCTGGGTTTTGATTCATAAATAAGTTGCAGGTGTGTCGAGGCTAGACCCCACAGCCAATGTTTACTTTTTTAATTGGGGCTATGGCAGTCAATTGCAAAACATTCTAACAGTATTCTCAACTCACTATCATATCTTTTTTATGTGGGGCTAGGAGAGTCAATTGCTAATTAGAATGACATATTTTTTCTTATCTCACCACCAAAAATGAGATGTCGTCAGAGCTTCTCAAAGTCAGGGGGCATGGTTGACAGTGTGCACCTCATCTTTCCTGTCACATCCAACCTGGATCGATATTTGTTTTTTAATGCGAACGACAGCACTGAATCAGTGTTCCATGAGTTTTAATGCTCGGAGGGAGACGGCACAGTATTCCCTTTAAGTCAGGAATCAAAACTCCTCCATAGTGACCCGTGAATGCGTTGTCTGCAGCATTCGGTCACATGACAGCTCGATCAGCTGTTAGATTTCACTTACCGGCATGTCAACTGAGCCAGGATAACAGTTAAATAGATTTAGCTAATTCAGTCATTCATCTGTAGAATTTTTGGGTATTTTCCCTGCATGCTGTCTGTTACAGTGAATTCGTAAAGTATTCAGATCCCTTGACTTTTCCCACATTTTGTTACGTTACAGCCTTATTCTAATATTGCTTGAATTGTTTTTTAACCTCATCAATCTACACACAATACCCAATATTTTTGTAAATGTATTAAAAATAAAATACCACATTTACATAAGTATTCAGACCCTTTACTCAGTACTTTGTTGAAGCACCTTTGGCAGCGATTAAAGTCTCTAGTCTTCTTGGGTATGATGCTACAGGCTTGGCACAACTGTATTTTGGGAGTTTCTCACATTCCTCACTGCAGATACTCTCAAGCTCTGTCAGGTTGGATGGTGAGCGTCGCTGCACAGCTATTTTCAGGTCTCACCAGAGATGTTCGATCGGGTCCAAGTCCGGGCTCTGGCTGGGCCACTCAAGGACATTCAGAGACTTGTCCCGAAGCCACTTCTACATTGTCTTGGCTGTGTTCTTAGGGTCGTTGTCCTGTTGGAAGGTGAACCTTCGCCCCAGTCTGAGGTCCTGAGCGCTCTGGAGCAAGTTCTCATCAAGGTCTCTCTGTACTTTGCTCCGTTCATCTTTCCCTCAATCCTGACTAGTCTCACAGTCCCTGCTGCTGAAAGACATCCGCACATGCTGCCACCACCATGCTTCACCATAGGGATGGTGCCAAGTTTCCTCCAGACGTGACTCATGGCATTCAGGTCAAAGAGTTTAATCTTGGGTTCATCAGACCAGAGAATCTTGTTTCTCATGGTCTGAGAGTCCTTTAGGTGCCTTTTGGCAAACTCCAAGCGGGCTGTCATGTGCCTTTTACGGAGGAGTGGCTTCCGTCTGGCCACTCTACCATAAAGGCCTGATTGGAGGAGTGCTGCAGAGATGGTTGTCCTTCTGGATGGTTCTCTCATCTCCACAGAGGAACTCTGGAGCTCTGCCAGAATGACCATTGGGTTCTTGGTCACCTCCCTGACCAAAGCACCTCTCCCCCGATTGCTCAGTTTGGCCGGGCAGCCAGCTCTAGGAAGAGTCTTGGTGGTTGCACTGTGTTCTTGGGGAACTTCAATGCTGTAGATTTTTTTGATACCCTTCCCCAGATCTGTTTCAGAGCTCTACAGACAATTGCTTTGATCTCGTGGCTTGGTTTTTGCTCTGACATGCACTGACAACTGTGGGACTTTATATAGACAGGTGTGTGCCTTTCCAAATCATGTCCAATCAATTGAATTTACCACAGGTGGACTCCAATCAAGTTGTAGAAACATCTCAAGGATGATCAATGGAAATAGGATGCACCTGAGCTCAATTTCGAGTCTCATAGCAAAGGGTCAGAATACTTATGTAAATATGTTATTTCTTTTTTCTGTTTTTTATACATTTGCAAACATTTCCAAAAACCTGTTTTCGCTTTGTCATTAAAGGGTATTGTCTGTAGATTGATGAGGAAAATGTTTCATTTAATCCATTTTAGAATAAAGGTGTAACTTAACAAAATGTGGACAAAGGGAAGGGGTCTGAATACTTTCCGAATGCACCGTTCATAGGCAAGGAGATACATTTTATTTTCCCTACACACAAAGTCAACAAAGTCTGTTTTTTACATTAATTGCGAATGACAAAAGTTCCTCTCTCAATTCGAAAAAATCTTTACAACACTCCCACTCAATAACCACCAAGCCTCGGTGTGAAATAGATCATTGTCATGCTCTGATCCCATATCTCCACATACACTATATATAGAAAAGTATGTGGACACCCCTTCAAATTGATGGATTTGGCTAGTTCTACCACACCCATTGCTGACAGGTGTATAACACCAAGTACACAGCCATGCAATCTCCATAGACAAACACTGGCAGTGGAATGGCCTTACTGAAGAGCTCAGTGACTTTCAACATGGCAACGTCATTTATTTTACTAGGCAAGTCAGTTAAGAACAAATTCTTAATTTCAATGACGGTCTAGGAACAGTGGGTTAACTGCCTTGTTCAGCGGCAGAATGACAGATTTTTAACCTTGTCAGCTCGGGGATTCGATCTTGCAACCTTTCGGTTACTAGTCCAACACTCTAACCACTAGGCTACCTGCCATTATAGGATGCCACCTTTCCAACAAGTTAGTTCATCAAATTTCTGGCCTGCTAGAGGTGCCCCGGTCAACTGTAAGTGCTGTTATTGTGAAGTGGAAACGTCTAGGAGCAACAACGGCTCAGCTGCAAAATGGTAGGCCACACAAGCTCACAGAACAGGACCGCCGAGTGCTGAAGCTTGTAGCGCATAAAAATCATCTGTCCTCGGTTGCAACACTCACTGCCGAGTTCCAAACTGCCTCCGGAAGCAACATCAGCACAATAACTGTTCGTTGGGAGCTTCATGAAATGGGTTTCCATGGCCAAGAAGCCGCACACAAGCCTAAGGTCACTATGCACAATGCCAAGCTTCGGCTGGAGTGGTGCAAAGCTCGCCGCCATTGGACTCTGGAGTGATGAATCACAACTCACCATTGGATACCAGTAGAACGCTTCCTGCCCCAATGCATAGTGCCAACTGTAAAGTGTGGTGGAAGAGGAATATTGGTCTGGGGTTGTTTTTCATGGTTCGGGCTAGGCCCCTTAGTTCCAGTGAAGGGAAATCTTAACGCAACAGCATACAATGATATTCTAGACGATTCTGTGCTTCCAACTTTGTGGCAACAGTTTGGGGAAGGCCCTTTCTTGTTTCAGCATGAAAATGCCCCCGTGCACAAACCAAGGTCCATACAGAAATTGTTTGTCGAGCTCGGTGTGGAAGAACTTGACTGGCCTGCACAGAGCCCTGACCTCAACCCCATCAAACACCTATGGGATGAATTGGAACGCTGACTGCGAGTCAGGTCTAATCGCCCAACATCAGTGCCTGACCTCACTAATGCTCTTGTTGCTGAATGGAAGGAAGTCCCCACAGCAATGTTCCAACGTCTAATGGAAAGCCTTCCCAGAAGAGTGGAGGCTGTTATAGCAGCAAAGGGAAAACCAACTCCATATTAATACCATGATTTTGGAATGAGATGTTCGACGAGCAGGTGTCCACATACCTTTGGTCATGTAGTGTAGTTTACAATCAAAGTTACCTGCTGCATATCTCCAAATTCTGCAATCAGCTCTTCTGCCTCCAGTTGCTCTCGGTGTATCCATTATAGCTCAGTGGGTGTATCATACAATGCGTCCATATGACAGAGGGAGACACATTCATAACGAGAGTGCAGAGGCCTGCCCACCGTCCCATGATAGATTGAGCCCCATCTGTGCAAAAGCCCATCATTCGATCCATGTAATCAGTTTTTTGTCAATATAGCCACACAGCACACTGAACATCCCCTGTGCCGTTTCATGCTCGGGAATCGAGAGGCAGAACAATACGTCATCGTGAATAGCATCCCCCAACATTTAGCAAACAAAAGTCAATGCATGGGCATCTCTGCCTTCAGCTAACATCTATTTAGAGAGCATAAGGTGGGGAGTTTTTGAGTCAGTCAGTCAGAGCTATAGCATCAATTCTTAGTTTCACAGTGTTACCTGACAAAGGTACTGATGTGAGTTTCTGCCTCCCCACACATTGTTTTCAGCATTTCACTTGCAGCCGGTGATATCAGTCTGCATTAGTGTGTGGTTTCATAGCGTAGAGGGTTTAGTCATTCACCATGGAAAGGATTCAAGTGCAGCGGTCAAGTGCGTCTTTTCCCACAATCTAAGGGCGCTCTCTGGTTGAATTTTAACTTTTAGATTTGAATAATTTAGATTTTTAAGGTTAACCACATTACAATGATTTTGAGAGACAAAGACGATATTATGACAGTCATTTTTTTTTACCAGGATTTTGGAAATTCTCCCGCGACCCCATTTTCATATCAGGTAACTTTGTTGAACATGTTTGCAATCCACATTGTTCTGAGTAATTTAATGGCTTCAACATGGAAAGATATTGTTAAACACAGCATTCACACTGAAAAAGGCCTACTATGTCTACAAAATGTATTATGTCTGATCCATGGACATGCCCAACACTGTCAATAAGCCAGATTAAATTCACTATTGATAAGACCTAAAAAAGGTGAATAATTCCAATCAAAGTCTAATAAAATAAAAATAAACTTGTTTTAAACGTCCAAATACAGTTACAGGTACCATAATTGCTCCCTGTGGGCACATAATATTAGACCTAAAACAACACACTATGGAGGGTTTTACACACGTCCAAACCTTTTACAAGAGCTGGAAAAATATCCAATAAAAAGAGAAAGGGGGAATGTCCACTCACCGTTATACTGCCCCCAAACATACAGTACCAGTTAGAGGTCGACCGATTAAATCGGAATGGCCGAATAATTAGGGCCGATTTCAAGTTTTCATAACAATCGGTAATCTGCATTTTTGGACACCGATAATGGCAGATTACATTGCACTCCACGAGGAGACTGTGTGGCAGGCTGACTACCTGTTATGCGAGTGCAGCAATGAGCCATGGTAAGGTGCTAGCTGGCATTAAACTTATCTTATAAAAAACAATCAATCTTAACATAATCACTAGTTAACTACACATGGTTGATGATATTACTAGTTTATCTAGCTTGTCCTGCGTTGCATATAATCATTGCGTTGCCTGTTAATTTATCACCGAATCACAGCCTACTTCGCCAAACGGGTGATTTAACAAGCGCATTCACGAAAAAAGCACTGTCGTTGCACCAATGTACCTAACCATAAACATCAACGCCTTTCTTCAAATCAATACACAAGTATATATTTTTAAATCTGCATATTTAGTTAAAATTGCCTGCTAACATGAATTTCTTTTAACTAGGGAAATTGTGTCACTTCTCTTGCATTCTGTGCAAGCAGAGTCAGGAAATATGCAGCAGTTTGGGCTGCCTGGCTCGTTGCGAACTGTGTGAAGACCATTTCTTCCTAACAAAGACCTTAATTAATTTGCCAGAATTTTACATAATTATGACATAACATTGAAGGTTGTGCAATGTAACAGCAATATTTAGACTGATGGATGCCACCCGTTAGATAAAATACGTAACGGTTCCCTATTTCACTGAAAGAATAAACGTTTTGTTTTCGAAATTATAGTTTCCAGATTTGACCATATTAATGACCTAAGTCTCGTATTTCTGTGTGTTATTATATTATAATTAAGTCTATGATTTGATAGAGCAGTCTGTCTGAGCGGTGGTAGGCAGCAGCAGGCTCGTAAACATTCATTCAAACAGCACTTTCGTGCATTTGCCAGCAGCTCTTCGTTGTGCTTCAAGCATTATTTAAACCAAATTGAACATGTTTCATTATTTATTTGAGACTAAATTGATTTTATTGATGAATTATATTAAGTTAAAATAAGTGTTCATTCAGTATTGTTGTATTTGTCATTATTAGAAATATATATATAAAAATCGGCCGATTAATCGGTATCGGCTTTTTTTGGTCCTCCAATAATCCGTATTGGCGTTGAAAAATCATAATCGGTCGACCTTTTAATACCAGTCAAACGTTTGGACACAGCTACTCATTCCAGGTTTTCTTTATTTTTACTATTTTCTACATTGTAGAATAATAGTGAAGACATCAAAACTATGAAATAACACATATGGAACCATGTAGTAACCAACAATTTTTTTTAACAAATCAAAATATATTTTATATTTGAGATTCATCAAAGTAGCCACCCTTTGCCTTGATGACAGCTTTGCATTCTCTCAACCAGTTTCATGAGGTAGTCACCTGGCATGCATCTCAATTAACAGGTGTGTCATTTTAAAAGTTAATTTATGGAATTACTTTCCTTCTTAATGTGTTTGAGCCAATCAGTTGTGTTGTGACAAGGTCGGGGTGGTATACAAAAGATAACCCTATTTGCTAAAAGACCAAGTCCATATTATGGCAAGAACAGCTCAAATAAGCGAAGAGAAATGACAGTCCATCAATACTTTAAGACATGAAGCAGTCAATGTGGAAAATTTCAAGAACTTCAAGTGAAGTCGCAAAAACCATCAAGCGCTATGATGAAACGGGCTCTCATGAGGACCGCCACAGGAAAGGAAGACCCAGAGTTACCTCTGCTGCAGAGAATAAGTTAATTAGAGTTACCAGCCTTAGAAATTTCAGCCCAAATAAATGCTTCACAGAATCAGGCTTGAATCAGCGTGAATCAGGCTTTCATGGTCAAATTGCTGCAAAGAAACCACTACTAAAGGACACCAATAATAAGAAGAGACTTGCTTGGGCCAAGAAACACGAGCAATGGACATTAGACCGGTGGAAATCTGTTCTTTGGTCTGATGAGTACAAATTTGAGATTTTTGGTTGCAACCGCCGTGTCTTTGTGAGACGCAGAGTAGGTGAACGGATGATCTCCGCATGGGTGGTTCCCACCGTGAAGCATGGAGGAGGAGGTGCGGTGGTGTGGGGCGCTTTGCTGGTGACACTGTCAGTGATTTATTTAGAATTCAAGGCACACTTAACCAACATGGCTACCACAGCATTCTGCAGCAATACACCATCCCATCTGGTTTGCGCTTAGTGGGACTATCGGTTGTTTTTCAACAGGACAATGACCAACACACCTCTAGGCTGTGTAAGGGCTATTTGACTAAGAAGGAGAGTGATGGAGTGCTGCATCAGATGACCTGGCCTCCACAATTTCCCGACCTCAACCCAATTTGGATGGTTTGGGATGAGTTGGACCGCAGAGTGAAGGAAAAGCAGCCAACAAGTGCTCAGCATATGTAAGAACTCCTTCAAGACTGTTTGGAAAAGCATTCCTCATGAAGCTGTTTGAGAGAATGCCAAGGGTGTGCAAAACTGTCATCAAGACAAAGGGTGGCTACTTTGAAGAATCTCAAATATAAATATATTTTGATTTGTTAAACACTTTTTTGGTTACTACATGATTCCATATGTGTTATTTAATCGTTTTGATGTCTTCACTATTTTTCTACAATGTAGAAAATAGTAAAAATAAAGAAAAACCCTTGAATGAGTAAGTGTGTCCAAACTTTTGACTGGTACTGTATATAAACTCAGCAAAAAAAGAAACATCCCTTTTTCAGGACCCTGTCTTTCAAAGATAATTCCGAAAAATCCAAATAATTTCACAGGTCTTCATTGTAAAGGGTTTAAACATTATTTCCCATGCTTGTTCAATGAACCATAAACAATTAATGAACATGCACCAGCGGAACAGTTGTTAAGACACTAACAGCTTACAGACGTAGGCAATTAAAGTCACAGTTATGAAAACTTAGGACACTAAAGAGGCCTTTCTACTGACTCTGAAAAACACCAAAAGAAAGATGCCCAGGGTCCCTGCTCATCTGCGTGAACGTGCCTTAGGCATGCTGCAAGGAGGCATGAGGACTGCTGATGTGGCCAGGGCAATAAATTGCAATGTATAAATGTCCGGGAACTTGCAGGTGCCTTGGTGGAAGAGTGGGGTAACATCTCACAGCAAGAACTGGCAAATCTGGTACAGTCCATGAGGAGGAGATGCACTGCAGTACTTAATGCAGCTGGTGGCCACACCAGATACTGACTTTTACTTTTGATTTTGACCCCCCCCCTTTGTTCAGGGACACATTATTCCATTTCTGTTAGTCACATGTCTGTGGAACTTGTTAAGTTTATGTCTCAGTTGTTGAATCTTGTTATGTTCATACAAATATTTACACATGTTAAGTTTGGTGAAAATAAACGCAGTTGACAGAGAGAACGTTTATTTTTGTTGGCTGAGTTTAGATATCACTGCTGAAAGGTTAAATATGGCCAGCCGTGACATTGCCACGTGAAAGGCAAATATAGCCTACAAGCGGATTCAGCACTGAATTGCGATTTGACAGTTAGGTCCAACAGACAAAAGCGGAAGAAAAACAATAAGGAGCCTTTTTAAATAACATGATGTGCCTAAACAGGCTCCCTACTGTTACTGACACCTTTCACCCAATGGACATCGCACATGATGAGTCAAAACCTTTTACCGAAGCTGGACGAAGATAATGTCCAATATAAATAAAAAATGGGAATGTGGTTTGACTGTTTTTCTGCTCGTGATATTTGAATAAAACATTGGTGATGTGCATAAGTACTGTGTGCGCCTCTGCTATCAAAATCAATGCCATTACCAACTGCGTTACCGCTAAGACCATGTTTTGGTCGGTATTACATATCTCTAGTTGCGCTTACTGAAATTAGCACATTTGCACATGTTTTAAGGACACATCTAAAAATATTTTCACCCCTCCCACCTCTGAGCTGGTGTTAGACAGGTAAATTGCCAACCCTGGTGTAAGGGGTGGAAAATGCCAGTGCGCTATTTTTTACATGGCGCAATTGCAAACTAATGTGCATTTGACACTTGCGCCTCAGCGCCAGCCAAAAATAGATCCCATAGTCTGAAAATGAGGGTACAGGGCAGGGTTGATTTTCATGGGTGTCATGTACAGTACGGTATGTTCATCCTGCACATGATATATGCTCATGTCAGCCAACCACAATTGTTTCTACATTAGACATGGGAGAAGGGAAGGGAGGTAACGAAATATGAGAGAAATAGATCTTCTGGACTAGACGGCACCAGACACACACAGACATACACACTCCTGGACTAACACCTTCAGTAACTGTAATAGACCATTAGTGCCACATTGGAGCCCTCACACACATAAACACCATCAAACATAAACACACACACACACACACACACATACACACACCACACAGACACAGAGAATAACGGTCAGCCTTTACCGGTACACTTGTAAAGATATGATTTACACTTGTGTACTAAAAACACCTTGACACAAACAAACACATTCAAAGTGCAGATGGCTCAAGCCTTCAAAGTATGCCAGTGTTTGGGCAAAAACATATTTTTTTAATTACACCGTAACATTTTTATGTGGCAAACAACTGTTGTTATGCAATCTGGTTTCCGAGCTGGTCATGGGTGCACCTCAGCCACGCTTAAGGTCCTAAACGATATCATAACCTCCATCGATAAGAGACAATACTGTGCAGCTGTATTCATCGACCTGGCCAAGGCTTTCGACTCTGTCAATCACCACATTCTTATTGGCAGACTCAACAGCCTTTGTTTCTCAAATGACTGCCTCGCACTGTTCACCAACTACTTCTCAGACAGAGTTCAGTGTGTAAAATCGGAGGGCCTGTTGTCCGGACCTCTGGTAGTCTCTATGGGGGTGCCACAGGGTACAAACCTCGGGCCGACTCTTTTCTCTGTATATATCAATGATGTTGCTCTTGCTGCTGGTGATTCTCTGATCCACTTCTATGCAGATGACACCATTCTGTATACTTCTGGCCCTTCTTTGGACACTGTGTTAACTAACCTCCAGACGAGCTTCAATGCCATACAACTATCCTTCCGTGGCCTCCAACTGCTCTTAAATGCAAGTAAAACTATCTTCAACCGATTGCTGCCCACACCTGCCCGCCCGTCCAGCATCACTACTCTGGACGGTTCTGACTTAGAATATGTGGACAACTACAAATACCTAGGTGTCTGGTTAGACTGTAAACTCTCCTTCCAGACTCACATTAAGCATCTCCAATCCAAAATTAAATCTAGAATCGGCTTCCTATTTCGCAACAAAGCATCCTTCACTCATGCTGCCAAACATACCCTCGTAAAACTGACTATCCTACCGATCCTTGACTTCGGCGATGTAATTTACAAAATAGCCTCCAACACTCTACTCAGCAAATTGGATGCGGTCTATCACAGTGCCATCCGTTTTGTCACCAAAGCCCCATATACTACCCACCACTGCGACCTGTTTGCTCTCATTGGCTGGCCCTCGCTTCATATTGGTCGCCAAACCCACTGGCTCCAAGTCATCTATAAGTCTTTGCTAGGTAAAGCCCCACCTTTTCTCAGCTCACTGGTCACCATAGCAGCACCCACCCATAGCACGCGCTCCAGCAGGTATATTTCACTGGTCACCCCCAAAGCCAATTCCTCTTTTGGCCGCCTTTCCTTCCAGGTCTGTGCTGCCAATGACTGGAACGAACTGCAAAAATCACTGAAGCTGGAGACTCATATCTCCCTCACTAGCTTTAAGCGCCAGCTGTCAGAGCAGCTCACAGATCACTGCACCTGTACATAGCCCATCTGTAAATAGCCCATCCAACTACCTCATCCCCAAACTGTTATTTATTTTGCTCCTTTGCACCCCAGTATCTCTACTTGCAGACTCATCTTCTGCACATTTATCACTCCAATGATTAATTGCTATATTGTAATTTATTTAGCCACTGTGGCCTATTCATTGCCTTACCTCCCTTATCCTACTTCATTTGCACACACTGTATATAGACTTTTCTATTGTATTATTGACTGTATGTTTGTTATTCCATGTGTAACTCTGTGTTGTTGTTTGTGTCGCACTGCTTTGCTTTATCTTGGTCAGGTCGCAGTTGTAAATGAGAACTTGTTCTCAACTAGCCTACCTGGTTAAATAAAGGTGAAATAACAATAAATAAATAAAAAGACAAACTTTTCATAAAATTACCTAGCTAATATCTGAGGAGAGCAAGCAAACGCATCAGTCTGGTAGTTAGGTACCTGAGGCAGCTAAACAAGATGTCTTCTCGCCTTTTCTCTTGTCTGGGTCTTGTGTGCACTCTAAACCCTGGTCCTGTCTATGTACACGGTGTGAGGCCTGCCCTGGGATGAGTCTCCAAATCAAATGAGGAGGGAGGGAAACCATTTGCATTGCAAATACACCATGGATGCAAATCCTGTTTGCCTTGTCGGTCGGAGGGCTGATGTGGAGCTGGAGGATGGAGAGAAACACTGACAGATCGAGGAATCCCCCCCCTGGATCTGGACCACCATCCCTGGTCCTCCTCTCCCACCCAGCCACCCCACTCCCCCGACACGGGTCCAACACCCTTACCTCCTCCCCCGGGGGGTCAAGGGGAATTTAACACGCAGGTCCCACATTCCTCCAAGGTGATAAGTGCCCTGGCAGCAGGCAGGGGACCCTCATGAGCAGGGTAAACAAGCGGAGGGGTGTATCTCTACCCCTCTCCCCTACAAACACTGGCCCCCGCTACCTCCGCATTCCCACTCCTCAACGTCAAGTACGGCTGTTGCCCCGTGAACTATGGCGTCAAGCACGTCGGCCCCTGGCAGCGTATGTCACCCATGACGCCCATCGAACCGGCTGCAAGGTTTATTTAGTCGCTAAGAGTGCAGAGCTGTTTGCTACAAGAGCCCCTATCAGCCCCTACTACCAGGTCAGAGCAGACAAGCCTCTTCACACATTATAGATCCTATTCAACCAGGACCAGGCTAATGCCCTTTCAATAGACTGTTACGAGTCTGGCTAGCTGGGATTTATGCAGGAATCACCACGGCCGTCACCGCTCCCACAAACATCCGCTCAGCTTAATCACCCCCCCCCCCCCCCCCCCAAATCATCTCTCCACCTTTTCCCCCGTTGTCGGTGGACAAAGAGCGGTGTAAGCAGAGGGTGATGGATGGAGCCTACCACAAGTCTGCCACTGTTACTGTAGAGCTGCTGCTCTCTTTCCTTCCACTCATCCATCAAACTACAGTCCGAGCATCATCACTCCATCCAACGCTTACATCTTAACGGCCAATCATATGTTCACCGCTTATATGTGACATGTAGTGTATATTATTAGCCCGAAGATGTAACTAATACGACCAGGGTAAATGTTCAGTAGGGTGACTTATGAAGCCTTCAGTATGTGGGGAATTCAGCTCTCTGCACATAAATCCATCGATAATACTCTCTTTGACAACCCCCAGCAGGATCATATAAAATAATGTACCCCTTTACCTTCTCATAGGCATCAATCAAATGCAGCAGAACACTTCTCGCTGTGCCATTTGCCTATTGTGTTCAGCCCACTGAGCTTACAGAGCCCAGACTGTTTGATCTGGGAGGCGGGGAGAGAGGGCCTATTCTTGTGGGCCTGTGTTTCCTGGTTTGTGCCCACATGTGGTTCCTTCCCTCCAGCCACACACTGAGGCTGAGGGAGGTTATAAAAGCTGAGGTGGTGATTAAGAAACAGGAATAATGACCTCCATAAAACCAGGAATGCGTTTAACTGCTACAGCAGCTCTGGAATCATTCTAAAGCGGAACGCCTGCATTAATATCAGGAATTATACCACTATTCTCAGGAAGGTATTTACTTATTGTATTTAGCGTATTTACTGTAATGTGGGTCTTGAAATTAGGGTATACATGGGTATTAACGTCGTTTCGAAAGGAAAGGGGCATGGTAGTGCATGAGAGGCATAACCGGTATTCAGTGTAATATGATTATGTCTCCATGGCTTGGAGGGTGAGCCGAGAAGATTTGAGCTCTACCTCAGTGGCAGGGCTGACCTAACTACCGGATTTACATTGTTGGAAATGTGTGGATCCTTCCAAATCCAGGATTAGAGGAGTCAAGCGTGTGCACTCTGACTTCCACTCTCTTTCTCCTCCTCCTCCACACGCACACAAACACACCCGTACACAAACACACATGGTATGGACTTGTAGCGGCCTTATGCTCCACAGGGAGCAAAGGGAAGTTTAAGTAAGTACACACACTCTGACTTCCTCTCTCTCTCACACACACACACACACACATGCATAGGTGCACACACAAACACACTAAACCTCCACTTTATCTTTCTTTCTACACACCCAAACACCCAAACACACACACACACACACAAAACCACACATGCGTGGTGAGTCCCTGCTGCCTGCGTGCTCAGCACACCCAAACCCCATCACTTTCCTCAATACAAGAGCTTCATGGCTTTTTAGGGGCTCTGCGCTTTATCAGGGGATTTCACATTTCCCAGGCTGCCACTTGACATGGCTCACCCAGCTGCCAGCAATCAAGCCAGGCTGCAGAATGGAGGGCTGCAGAGGGGCAGTGGCCGCCCAGCCTCCCCAGACTCCAGGCTGCACCTTGATTTGAGCCAAGCGCCAAAGAGCCACTGCTCCTGCTAAGCCCCCATAATTATAGGTCACAGATCCCTTCCTGCCTTCCACCCACATCACATACTGACCTGGCCTAATAGGAGGACTGGTGAGAGAGCGAGAGAAGAGAAGAGAGAGAAGAAGAGAGGGACAGCGGGCCAGGGGATTTTCTCTCTTTACTTGAGACAGTAAAAAAATTAAGTGTGCATGTGTGTGTTTGTGTGTGTATGTGCGTGTGCGCTCATGCACGTGTGTGAGTATGCGCACGACTTGTGTAACGTGTGTGTGTTTGTCTAATTGAGAGGTAAGCAAAAAAAATGCCTTTAAAGTTCCCAATAAATATCCTGCCCGTAATTGTAAACACCTGCCCATAAACCCCTAAGGAATGCTAAATGAAACCAAGTTACAGAGCCAGTCTCCTGTCTGGAGTCTCACGTCAAGACAGCAGGATTTGTAATGGCTGTAACCAGGATTAGGGAGTTCAAGCAGAACAGCCAGGGAGAAGAAAAAAACTGCACAGCAACAATACAGTACCTTTTTTCCCAGCAAGACGAGTAGCCTTAATAAGCCTTTCAACTTCACCATCAAACTTCAAGTTACGTACTCAATGGGGATTATAACAAAGAACAAAATAACCTGATCATGTATGGAACTGGAACAAAGTGTGAGATCATCACATGTGTGAAATCATGTCAAATGATTGTAATCATTTGGACTGGAGCATTTGTTTTGGTGAGTAATGGAATGCTATGAATGAATACATGGTGGATCTACCCTGATCCCCCCACCCTGACTGAGCTAGATATAGCAAGACAGATGATGATTATAATACACAATAACACATCCTCCTGACCCCCCCCCCCCCCCCCCCCCCAACACACACACACACACAAAGTGGCTGGGGCAGGAAGAAGCTCTTGAACTTGCTTTCGCTTCGGACCCTCAAGGGACGGGGGAGGAGGGGGTATGTGGAGCTATCTGGCCCCAGGGACGCAGACGCTACCCTCTTCGCCCCCATCTCTAGTTTCGATTCCCCTGGCTCCTGACGCCTACCTCCCTCTTGCACCTGTCGGCCGGCAATAGACCCCCCTCCCGGGACCTTTCAGCAGCCTGAATATATGGCCCTGCTCGCTGGCTCTGCCTGGCTAATTACTGATGGGCCCATAGGCCATGCTAGGGCCAGGCTCTTAGTTACTACTGCTACCCTTAGCCTCTCTTAGCCTGGGCTGGGCTGGCCCGGCTGCCCCCCCCCCCCCCCCCCCCACCCCACTCTACTCCATAGCAGGCACCCTGGGCTCCTAGCTACTTAGGCAAACTGAGCCACGAGTTGCCACAGTCGACCTGGAGATGAAGCACCCTGTCTACACGCAAGCCATGAACAATAGAGCTATCACTCCAGATGAGCAGGCAACAGCAGCTTGAGTCATACACACTCTTAATCCCATAGGTCGCTGCACGAACGCATCACACACATAGGCTACATTCATATACAGTGGTATGCAGGAGGCAATGCGCATTATTCTACAGTTATGGAAATGTTTACTCCATTCGCACAGCATCAGTAGCCTAGTTAAAATATTCCATAAAATACCAGATATTCAATTAAATAATGGATACCATACCATGCATGCAAATCATGAGGGAATTCTTATAGGATTGCCTACCCACTGGGTACACACTGGTTGAATGAACGTTGTTTCCACGTCATTTCATTTTAATTCAAAATGTTGAATTGACGTCTGTGCCCAGTGGTACATTCGTGTAAATAATCCAAATACTTTCAAATTATGAAATATTTAGGCCTATTTGGAGAAAATGTATTCATATGATCTGCATATCACTTCATTATCCAATCAAATTCGTGTCCTGGTAGATTTGTGCAGCAGTACATCCGAATATTCCACTAGAGTGTTATGAAATAAACAGCTCCCCCCACACACTACAGAAGCCTACCTCAGTTAAAAGAGGGCGGACAATAACAAACACCACGTGACTGACTGCAGTAATTTGAGCCTAGACACGAAAGAATCAGGCTCAGAGCGTCCTGCTGTCCCGCGGAGGAGGAGATGCACCAACTCATCCCAACACGGGGTGTTCATTTTCCTATCACTAGTTCGTAAATTCCTCTGGCATCCTTAGGGTTTCAAGACAATCTCTTATATGAAAACATTTCCGTTTTTAAAACACATATTATCGCTCCAACATGCGCAATAACATTTATAGTACAATCGGAACAGTTAGGTAAGATGTTCAGCTGTTCTGAGTCTCGTCTCCCCCCCTCTGTTTTCTGCCGATTGCACCTGCCATTCAAGCTGAGGTCGTTACATAGACAATGTTCCCTTTCGATCTAATTGCAGCACATTATATTGTCGCCCTTTACATTACAGCCCTGTCCGTGGCTCAAAAGAGTGCGGCATCCATGGACGTTATTTGTCTCCATAACAACTCTCGTTTACTGCATCACCGGCGTGAGACAGAGGGGGAAAGTGTGGCATAGCATCTGAACTTGTGCGTGGATGAAAGTAGACCGGTTTTAAAAAGCGCTCAGTCAGCACGCGACTCACTCAGTCTCCTGTGCCTGTCTCGCCTGCTTGGTTCAATCCTACATCCTCCAGCGAGCATCACTTGTCTGGACCCCGCTGCGAGGAAGCATCCTCCAGCAGCACGGGTTCTGGACATCCTAGACAGCCCGTCCTGACGTTTGGACCCGGTGATGTCACATCCTGTCTGGGTAATACATAACAAGCCCAGGCATATCAAAATAAAAGATGAGAATTGGAAGTGATTTTTCCGGGTCACACGGACGAGTTCACAAGGTCAAGCAGGAAATAAGCGGCAGGCAGAAATACGCCATCCTGAGAGTTGTGAACATTTAAAGTGATACCGGACATACCATCTCGATCATCCGTTGGTGACACGGGCACATTATACTTTTATATAATCATCTGATCCACAACCATCCTATCCCTTGCAGATCCGCAGTCGACTTTTCATTTCCTGGTACGATGTGCGCATTTACGTTGAGGCGTAAACTATTATGCAATATGAGCTGCTGCATCGTCAGATACTGTTTTAACGTACGGTTTTTTATCCAGAGGATATAGGCTAGTGAGCAGCTGGGTGGCTTTAAAGGAATAGTTTACTGAGAAACGGAAAGCAGCAGTTGATGGAGAAAAAGAGACACTTGTTACATCATACAGACCAAGTCTTGTCCATAGTGTCTAATTAAATTCCCTAACAAATCCCTGACCTATTTTCACCCTTGTAGAGTTGCAAAGTGTTACACAGTGTGATAATTGTTAAGAGGCACACTTGAATTCAGCCTTCAACAGACTAGAGCAACACGGTTTTAGAACTTAGACCCTCTCAGCGGAAGTATGCCTTTAAAAAGAGCCATTTTTCATAGCAAACATGTTGGAGACAGGGCTGGCTTGTAGAAACAGGAGATTGGACACTTTTAGGGGGGTAGAGGGGAGCCCCTGTTGGGTGGCAGGGGCGAGGGGGTGAGCCAGGTCTGGGTGATGGTGGTTGGTTTGGGCGTGGCCCCCTGCAAGGAGCCAGATCCTCTTTCTTTAGCTCAAGTTTCTCCTGTTTACCTTTGAACCCTATCCCAGCGGCCCATCTCTGATCTACAGAGCGCCTCCCCTTATGGGCCGTCCCCTTGCCGGCCCTGTGATAGATTGGCCATCGGCATGCCAATACTGCACAATATTTCCATTTCCTGCCCAGGCGGAGGTATTCGGCGGGGTTGACTGGAGTTCAGCTGCACAGTGTGGTGCCTGCAGCCGCCTGCCACCAGGCCCACTGGCCCTGCGCTGTAGCATGGAGACCCAGGACCCAAACATTTGGCCGGGAACATTCCAGAACCTAGGCCCTCTCTCTCTCTCTCACTCTCTCTCTGTGTCACAAAACAGCCCCCTACGCCCGCCCGCCCGCCGTCCCGTTGTACCCCAGCCAACAGACAACAGCACAGCTTACAACTGGGGCTCACTACAACCTTGGTGAGTATAGAAGATATAGCTTGGTATAATACAGTAATAAGCAAAAAATAAACTTGCATTTTTATGATAAGAACACACTCTCCGGTTAACTTTGTTTCAACTGGCTTCTATTACTTTTACAGTTGGTTTACATCTGTTATCATTCTCTTACCATAAATGATACATATTCTTATGTGTCTTTTTCTGTATTAATATCTTGACAGACAGAGAGGAAAAAATGTAACTTTTATCTGGCGAATACCTGGCAAATATTTCCCTTTTATCTCTGCTACTGGGAACCTATGCCAAATATTTTTGCAAGGACAAAAAATGTGATTGTTAGAAACACAAGCAGGAATGAAGCCATGGATCAAGTTTGACATTACTATCTGGGTCAGTTATATTTATGTTACATGGTGGTTCAAGCAAACAGGATTATGTACATTAATATCTATGTGACTAAAGCAAGCAAATATCCAGTGTGTGTGCATCTGTGTGTGTGTGTGTAAGTACAGTCTCTAGTGAAAGTCAACAAACCCTTTACACAGTCGTCACATTTAGCTGCCTTAAAATTCAATCTAATTTAAAGATTTTTTACCCCCTACCGATTTACACAACCTGCTCCCCATTTTGAAAGTTAATGAAAAAATATAGAAACATTTCCAAACTAATAAAGAAATGAAGATGTATTGATTGTGTATATCTTCACACCGCAGAGTTAACAATTGGTGGGAGCACATTTGGCAGCCATTAAAGCTGTGAATCATTTTGATTAAGAGTCTACCAACCTTGCACTCTTAGGGCAACATATCAACAAAAAAAATTTTTTTTGAATTGCTTAAGATCAATACATTTGGTTGGGAGTCATTGATGGACAGCAACATGTAAACCTTGTCTCTAAATTTTCACGCAGGTTAAAGTCAGGACTGAGACTGGATCATTCAGGAACACTCAACACCTATTGGAAAGCCATTCTCGTGTGTCTTTGGCATTAAAATGTATACAATTATAAAAATAATAAAAATATAAACTCTATCCCAGGGTTAGGAAGGCTACGACGGGTTTCCCTCTAACTTCTTACTTGGGCTTTGCTCCTTTCATATTTATTTTGATCATTGCAAACTCCCCAGTCGCTGCCGGTGACAAGAATACCCATAACATGATGTTGCCACCACAATACTTGAAAATACAGAGGATCAACAACATTGCATTCGCTCCACATTACTGGCCTGTATGACAAAGTCAAAAAAAGGAGGAAGCCCGTGTTAAAATAATCGACTTCAAATCATCCATTCAGTTTGCAACAAGGCCGTTAAGTTATACTGCAAGACAACACTGCAAATAAATTTACTTTTTGGCCTAAATTAAAAATGCTAGGTTTGGGTCAAATCTAATACAACACAATACAAAGTGAAATTCTCTGTGTTTTCAAATATTGCGGTGGCAGCATTATGTTATGTGTATGCTTGTCACCAACAGGGAATGGGGAGATTGTCAGGATCAAAATAAATATGAAAGGAGCAAAGCCCAGGTAAAAATCTAGAGGAAAACCCTGGGATAGTTTTATTTTTGAGCAGGACAGTTACACACATTTTAATGCCAAAGACACACCAGAATGGCTTTCCAATAGGTGTTAAGTGTTCCTGATTGGTCCAGTCTCAGCCCTGAATTAAATTTGCTTGAAATCAGAGGCAAGATTTGAATATTGCTGTCCATTCATGACTCCCAACCAAATGTATATAGCTTGAGCAATTTTGACAAACTCAGTGGATATACTGTATGTTGCCCTAAGAGTTGTGCAACGTTTGTAGAATCGTATTCAAAATTATTCAAAGCTGTAATCGGTGCCAAAGGTGCTTCCACCAAGTTTTAACTCTGGGGTGTGAAGACACGCAATCAAGACATCTTCATTTTATTTTATTATTTATTAAAAATGTTCCATCATTTTCTTTAACATTAAAAATGTGGAGTAGGTTGTATAGGTCTGTAGATTTCATTTTAAGGCAGCAAAGTGGTGTGTAGACGTTCACTAGACACTGCATGTGTGTCTGTGTGCATTCTATAGTGATTTGTGATTGGTGGAGGCTGCAGTGTGGCAATGCTTTTGAGGGCGGTGATTGGCTGGTGTGAGCCAGGAGGCTGGAGTCAAGCAGGAGCGAATGCTGTGAGGCAGGCAGTGCGACCTAGTGGTGGGAGAGAGGGATGGGGTGTTGCACGTACACACACACTCTGACACACACACGTCTAGACTAGATCCAGTAGCACCGAACCATGCACCCCCCCCACACACACACACACAACCCACACGCATGCAAACATCCTGTACAAACACATTTGTAAATTGCCAGCGTAGAGCATCTTTATCTTCCTGTAACACATGTTCTTTACAGTACTAAACCAACTAAATACTCAACCCTGGATTTACAATGTGCTTGATGAAATTGCAACAGCTTTCCTCAATGCCTACTGTTCCAGTTCTAAAAATAACACGAAACCACATAACCCCTCGACAACCCCCCACCATAAATTACTTTACGCTCTGCGATCAGAATTGTATTTGTCACCCGCTCCCCTCCTCTTCATCTACCCCCCCCCACACCCCCCACGATCCTACCCCGCCCCCCACCAAATGGTGCTAATGGCAACTTCAAAGTCAATAGCTCTATGGCTGTTCAACCTTCAAAGAAAACACAACCAGAAAATACAGAGACATGGTTTGGTTTGTCTCCACCAGTGGACGTTATTTAAGGGACATAATGGACCATACCTGTTTTGTTTAAATACAAATACAAGAAATACAACCGTTGACCGTCAGAGCTCCAGCCTTGATACTGTTAGGGAGGGGTCACCCCACTGTGCCCCCCAGGATCAGCCCCTCGCCCCCCTCAAAAATTATAGCAGATTATCCCCCCTTCCAGATGTGTTTTGGGAAAGATTGAGGCTTGATGAAGGGGGGCGGAGGGGGACTTGATCTGGGTGGGGAGGGACAGTGATTTTGGGATGGGTGGGGGAGTATGATAGTGTACAGACGAGCCATAGACAGAGACCCTAAATCAGGGTTTAGTAGGGGCCTAGCCCAGCCAAGTCCAGGCAGTAACAGCCCCGTTTTCCTCTGAGGGGATTAATAATGAATTAAGGCATCCCCCCCTTCTAAAAAGATATTCATGCATGCTAATGCATCCATTATTTATGGTGTGCATACAGGCTCACTAGTGGTGGCTGCATGCAAGAGGGAGGGGTACTGGGGGTGGAGAGGGGGAGAAGGAATCCCCCCCGATGGGGTTCAGAGGCTGCCGGAGTGAACATCCACATATTGTCGCTGGGGCTAGGGTTAGGGCTGGGGCTATGGTTGGGGCTATGGTTGGGGTTAAGCCTGGGATTAGGGCTGGGGCTGTGGTTCGGGCTGGGACTAGGGCTGAGGCTAGGGCTAGAGCTGGGGACTGTATAAGGACGAGGAGGGGGAGAGAGAGGGGCTCCTACCACCAGACAGCCAGTGTATGGGGAGTGGGCCCGCCAAGTGCTGTAGGGGGAGGGGTGGATTAAACAAATAAGTACATGATAAGAAATAATCACCCTGGGGAGGTAGGGCTCAATGGAGACAAAGAGGCTAAGGGGGAGAGCGGGGGGTCGGGGGGTTAAGTCAGCACGGATTTATACTGTCTGATCGGTCCCATTCTGGACTGAAATAATGTTGGGGTCACAACAACTTTTTATCCCTTTAATTCTTTTGCTGGGTTTGTGTTAATTCACACTCACACAATCAGGCTCTGGGGATAGAGTTAACCAGTGGTGATCCATAGCAACAAGGCCATCTCTTCATCTATAGAAAGAGTGTAAATAGATATGTCTCAATTTGGGTTTTAATGATCGGGCCATGTTTAGCACTATCTATGGCTGCTGGCCAACACACCATGCCATTCAAACCATGGTACAGTATTAACCACAGATGTAGAGATTCACAGAAAATAGGAAATAAATGTGTGCCAGAAATACAGAGAAAATATGCAAGGCATTTACAGAGCTAGTGTGATGGCAGCACGTGAAGGTGAGAAACAGAGAGTCAGGTGAGAGGGCTAGAGCAGCCAGAGCATAAGGCATGCCAGGTATGCACTGAGGCCACAGGAGGTTGGTGGCACCTTAATTGGGGAGGACGGGCTCTCAGTAATGGCTGGAACGGAATTAATGGAATGGTGTCGAACTCATCAAACACATGTGTTTCTATGTGTTTGATGCCATTCCATTTACTCCATTCCAGACATTATTATGAGCCGCCCTTCCCTCAGCAGCCTCCTGTGATTGAGGCAGAGGCCAGAGGCGGAGGAAAGAGATAAGATAAAGAGAGAGAGAGCGATAAGATAAAGGAGAGTGCTGAGACCACCAGGCATAGCCATTAGCATAGAAACACAGGCATCAGGCTGCCACCCGGTGGGACGAAGGTGACAGGAGGGGTGGCCACCACCGCCAGGGCACCACACTCTCATCTCCATAGATAAAAGGGGGGCTCCGCAAGGACCAGGGATGTCACTGACATAGCTGACTTATCTGAGCAACAATATCTTGTAACATTTGGTATCCTTCGCGGTCTCTCAGATGTTAAATCAAGTGCGTCCCTAATACAATGCTGATTGACCTAAAATGGTGAAGTGGGGGACATCCTAAAAAACCCGGGTGGTCAATCAGAAACCAATGAATGTCTGTGAGTTAATTCTCTACGTAGAGGCTGTTAACAGAGTGGCACTAATATTTGTAGGACACTCACACGCAGGCTAGGAAAGGCTACTGAGAGTTTAATGTTTTTGTCCTTGGTACTTACGTGCATGAATACACATCTGTTCCATACGTTCTCTCTCTCTCTCGCTCTCTCTATCTCTCTCTCTTTGTGATATCTGGGTCAGTATGGCTTTGTCAAAAGTGTACCATGGGATAGATAGATAGTTAGACAGATAGTTAGACAGATAGTTAGACAGACAGGTGGGCCACTTGGCTGTTCCCTCCTAGGAAGTACTGCTGATGAGAAGACAGTCAGTCATAGTCTAAATAGTCTATTGTTAAAGGACAGAACATTTGATGAACAGGTTATAGTAAAACAAAACCTCTTCCAAAAACAGTTATAGAAATACAGTTTGATGAATGGATTAAATATTGACTCTTAAACAGGTCATCAGAATAAGGACCCATTAGTAGCTAGGTTTACGGTAGGTAGTCACACAAGATGGTTGTCATGAATTAGCACTGGAAGCTAGACCTCCCTGAAGGTAATCTGCATTGTGCAAACATTGCAACCCCATACGAACACCAGGTGAACCACTTACAGCTTTTACACAACCATCTCACCACACATAGGAAAATCCATAAACGTTGGAATGATGTCAAAACAACATTGTGAGGTTTCGACAAGATTACATTTTCCACTGTTCAAAGTGAAAACGGCTACATTGGCTCCTGCTACATTTCCTGCAACACCCCCCCCCCCCCCCCCCCCCCTGATTTTTATGACAAATACAACAGCATCGTAATTATACGTGCAAACACCGCGTAAACGCTCTGCTAGAGTGGTCTATGTAATCCTTCCTCTCTTCTGTCTGCTGCTTGGCACAGTTCTGAAGGAAATATAAACATTCATGTGACAGAGCACACACCTCATGTTCGGGCTGGTTTGAATGAGCCGTGTAGGAGAGGGGAGCTCAGTAGGCCACAGATAGGTATACTGATGATAGACATCACTGACACACACTCTTAACGTTTCGCTGACGCACACTCTAATCATTTACATTTGAGTCATTTAGCAGACACTATTATCCAGAGCGACTTACAGTAGTAATTAAGGTTAAGTGCCTTGCTCAAGTGCCCATGGACAGATTTTTCACCTAGTCAGCTTGGGGATTCGAACCAGCGACCATTCAGTTGCTGGCCCGGCACTCTTAACCCACTAGGCTGCCTGCCGCTCTAATGACACATACTGCAACCGAGTCCGATGCACTTTAAACTCAGACACACTCTTAACCCACATACGCTCTGACGACACACACTTTAACCCACATACGCTCTGACGACACACACTTTAACCCACATACGCTCTGACGACACACACTTTAACCCACATACGCTCTGACGACACACACTTTAACCCACATACGCTCTGACGACACACACTTTAACCCACATACGCTCTGACGACACACACTTTAACCCACATACGCTCTGACGACACACACTTTAACCCACATACGCTCTGACGACACACACTTTAACCCACATACGCTCTGACGACACACACTTTAACCCACATACGCTCTGACGACACACACTTTAACCCACATACGCTCTGACGACACACACTTTAACCCACATACGCTCTGACGACACACACTTTAACCGACAAACACTAAAACTGAGACACACTCGCTGATAATCTGTGACACACAATCTAACCGACATACAGACTAGAACTGACACACAATCTAACCGACATACAGACTAGAACTGACACACAATCTAACCGACATACAGACTAGAACTGACACACAATCTAACCGACATACAGACTAGAACTGACACACAATCTAACCGACATACACACTAGAACTGACACACAATCTAACCGACATACAGACTAGAACTGACACACAATCTAACCGACATACAGACTAGAACTGACACACAATCTAACCGACATACACACTAGAACTGACACACAATCTAAACGACATACAGACTAGAACTGACACACAATCTAACCGACATACAGACTAGAACTGACACACAATCTAACCGACATACAGACTAGAACTGACACACACTCACTGACACACACATTCTCTTAAACACACTCAGCACAACCTCCAGCTGTAGAGAAGAGACCAGGATGTCAGTGACCTGCCCCAGGAAGTCAGGGGGATACCCTTTGAGTCTCCTAATAACGATGAACCTCCAACCTCCTCCCGAAGAGGCTTTCATTAGGTTTCAAAGGCTTCCTGGTTTTACATTACTGACCAAACACAGTGCAGCTGGACACAAGAAGTGACCAGTCTCAATGAGACACTATGGAAGCAGAAGGAGCAGAGAGGGAGTAGCGGGAGCAGGGACGTCCCGTGACGTAACCAAACATCCCAATCAAAAGGCCTGCAGGATCCGGAGGAATGCCATTGATGCTGATGTTTGGATAAACAAGTCACAGTGGTCCCTGATGGCAGGTGTGATATTACTCACACAGCCCAGCGGTGGAGGCAGGCTGCTTGTCTAGGGTCTTGTTGGGAGTGATGAGTTCAAACGTCAAACCTCTCTGACTGTCTTCTGGAAAAGGTCTGGTTTCATAGAGATCGGATGATAATAAAATGTGTTGGAAATGTTTCCGAATAATCTACTACAGTCTCATCTACCTCAAGCCCATTTACCTCCACTGGCGTAAAAAACTATCTACAAGCTGCCTGTCAATCTACAAGAGGTGACCTCAAAAACCCACAGCACATCTCCTCAATAACAACTCCATCAAAGCTCTCTTACTGGAGAGATATATACGACCCTATGTTAAAGGATGAACAGGCAGAGAAAAGATACCCTCCTGAATCTTATTATAAATCCTGCCGGATGCCCCTCAAAGTGGCCCTTAAGACATGTTAAGACAAGAAGGCCCTCTGTTTCGGAATGGGCCCAAATCAATTATCATAGCAACTGTCGGTTGCTTTTTAACATGTCAATGGTCCTCTGGCTACATGCATAATTATGCAGAGTCATTGAGGTGGCCTCTGTTGCCCGCTGACAAAAACCACAGGCACGGGGTCCTATTGTCATGGGCGCATCCATCTGAAGCAAGGCCATTAGGATGGAGAGAGGATATTTGCACTTCCTCTGTGGCTCCTGACTGCTTTTTGACATGCGGCAGAAGGACCAGGCTTTGACCAGGCTTGGTCCACCAGCCCCGGGCTGATTGAGGTGTAGATTTGGCCAGGGGGATATGGGGACCTGTCAGGCCCTGTGATGGACAGACACGGGGGCGGATGGGGGTGGTTGTTGGCCCGAGGTCCATGAGAACCAGGGGCGATTGATGGGACAAAGTGAGGAAGGGAATCGTGGGTGCCCTGAACTCACCATTTTGTCACAGGGGACTTTTGGGGCTGTTGGAAGGTGTTTCGGTACGTCAGGGTTTTTTGGTCCACAGCACAATTCTGTTGTCGAGCACTGAGAATATATAACTACCCCCTCCCTTTGCTCACAGATACTGCGCACACGAACACAAGTACAGTAACTGTACATGCAGTTGAATGTGCTAAAGAGCCTACTGCAACCCATTAGTGATGGCCTTAGAAGCAAAGAAAACAGGCAAATAGGGGAAGTGGATTGATGTTGTTATCTCTCAATCTCACATCCTAGTCCTTAGTAAAGACCTCAGGTGCCCAATCAGGGAGTGTGTCTATAGGAGTTTGTGCACAGGTGAGAGCAACTCAAATAAAACAGAATTTATTATGGATAGTAATGTCATGACGTTGGCAGTGGGGGTAGGTTTATGACAGTCATAAATACCTCTTTCCCCCTTTTTCTCTTCCCTACTGATGTGACATAAGAAAACCCCTTGGTTAACATAGAGATTCTGGGGACATCAGAAAGTGGGGGGGAATGAACTATATTCTGGTAATCCGACCAACTGAACATATGCGGTGGTACTTAAGGTATATTATGTCCGTTCGGTTGCCCTCTGACACATTCTCATCAATGATAGAATGACATAAACTCTACTGTGGAAAGTCTAAACGTCAGAGGTATCGGATTCACATGGAATTGTTGTTTAATTCAAATGTTTGAATATGAAATTATTTGTGAAGAGATTAAATGTAATTTTAGCTTCCAAATGAGAGATTTGGATTCTGTGAAGAGACATGGGTTATAAACTTTTCAGACACACCCCTCTCCGTCCACTATAAAAGCCATTGACAAAAATAGAGCTTCCTGTTCCGGGGACGCTAGGATGACGATCCGGTGTCAGAATGGTTCAGATAATAACTACAGAACTAAGCCAACAGCAGCATGGACTTTGATTGTGAATGGTATGAACTTTGAACTCGTATTCACTACAGAAGTGATATCTCCTAGCCGTTGAGTTAGCAACAGCTGCTACAAACGCAGGTTAGGAAGGACAGTCCGAGTATCCCGTCTACTACACACAACGTTACTCCAACGTATCCAGTAAGGCACCAGAGACATTCTTCAAAGGACAGAGGACTCGGGTTGGCGACACGGTCCATCTACCACCAACCTACTGAAGCGCAGCTCAGAGTAAATATTTATTGCATTTTCCTTCTTCAAATGGGCGGTAATTTAGAATGCATAAGATACTGTATTTACGATAGCACAGCTTCGCCTCTGTTCCAGTCTCCCGCTCTTTCACTAAAATCCCGCCCCTTTTCTTTGTGTAACAAGCTGTCATATCTATTCCGCCCGCTAGGGACGTTTTTCTGTATGACGGCACTTTGTAATCAAGTTATGATTTAATTGTATATGTGTGATTCTGTGTGATTAGTTAGGTATTTAGTATATAAATAATTAAACCCAATTTTGTATTGCTGATTCAACTTGTTAGCCAGGATTCTTGCAGATAATCAAGGATTTACAACTTTCAGATGAGACTGAATAAACTGACGATTAATGTGACTGCTATGGGTGTAAAATATTACTGAATCTTTAAGAGTTTATTCGGAAGATAACAGCTCTATAAATATTCTTTCGTGGTGTCCCTCTCTAGTTAATGAATATTTACATGATTAGTTCAATCAGGTAATATTAATTACGGAGAAATTATTTTATAGAATAGCATGTCATAGCAATTAATCTGGCATAGTCAAAGACACGACAGTAACATAAACTATACATATAACCCTCTACCGCAACAAAGAAACACCCTAATACCCTAAACCTGGTATGAGAGCTAGAGTCCCTTCAGTTCTGTATGAACACATAAACACAAGAGCCTGTCAATCTGCATCTCCCCACATGTAACATATACGCTTGTCGCTGCACTCCACACTTTCCAGCTCACAGTGTTGTGTTGGAATGCTGACGGGGAGATAAAGAAATCTTGATTAGATTAAGCACCAGTGTGTAGGGGCTGGGTGCCGCATGGGGCAGAGGTTTGGGGTGGGTGTTCAGGGAGACCGGCGAGGGGGGAGAGGGAGGACTAGGAGATGGGGCAGGGGGGTTACCTGTGGGCCCGTAGCCTACTGGGCGTAATTTGGAGCAGACTGCTCCCAATGTGTTCATTAGGTTGTGATTGGGAGCCGAGCGCAGGTGGGGAGGGCTTGCCCGGCTTATGCTGAATAGTCCTTATTGTGCTCAGCATAAAACGCCATCTGTTTTGGTGGGGAGAGAGGAGAGGTGCGGGGGATGGAGGGGGGGGCTATTACCGGGGAAAAACTCTGCTCTTTTTCGTCTCCATTTTGGACGACCCCCGGTGGGGGTTGGAGAACGAGGGAGATACAGCAAGAAGAAGAGAGAGGGGAAGAGGGAGGTAATGATGTACTAATTGTGTTCCTGATCCATGTATTGTTCCTATTTATGAATTGAGTAATACAAAATGTAATCGAACAAAAAGAAATATGCCTATAAATCAAGGCCCCAAATGTCAGTGACTGTCACACAAAACGCATCCCCCTATCTCTTGTAAACCACTGACCGGCCATTTCAGCCAAAGGAGTTTGATTGCCCTTACAAAAAATGATTTGTTGCGGCAAACTTCCTGCACGTTTGTGGCAAATTTGCTGCATACTAAATAGACGGATCGGTTGTTTAGCAACAAAAGCGACGCGTGCGCAACTATGGGGCAAAACAGACAGGGTTGGCTTATATTGTTGACAACATGTAAACTGTATTTTGTCTCCAATGTTTATTGAAAACATATAAATAAATTGGCACAATGAGCACTTTTTGTGTCAAATACATCGGTACAGTTGTTGGTTAGCTAGCTAGTGAATTATGGCCATATTAGGATAGACGTGACATCAGTCAAAACACCTCAAAACAAGACATGGTATCAAGAACAAGATGAAATTGGCTGAAATGAGCCATCTTCAATTCCCCACATGGCAGCTTTTTGTAATTGTTGATAGCTATTTGGCCATCCAGAATCACCCATGGAAGCGTGCACATCGTTTTCTCGATGTTGTCAGCTAACCCATCTATAGTGTGCCACGAAATAGTGCCAAAAGTTTGCAAATGTTTGCCACTAGTGATGTATCTGTGGAAAACCTTTGGCAATAATAATATGTATTGACACTAGTGGCAAGTTCGCCAGAGGTTTCTTTCTGGCAAACAATTCCCTCGAGATTCAATTTTAATCTGTGGCAACAATATTTATTGCCACTAGTAGTGACAAACAGAAGTTGTTTTTGGTGAACACATGAGTTCCAAGACCAGTAACCATAGATGACCAGTCAAAGGGGGAAAAAAATCTGTTGGAAAATGGAAACAAAGTTATCTAGCTACCTACCGAAGTTGTCAAGTGAGTGTCTATCTTATTAATGAAACTTCCTAATCAACTTTCAAATTGTGTTAGATAATTGATGACTGGTTAGCAATGTCATGTTTTATGGGAAAGAGTGAAACATATTGTGTTGCTGTATCAGTTTCAGCCTGTCAGCTAGTGGCTAGCGCTTAGTTAGCTGGCTAACATTAGCTATCATATTTTGCACAATTGATGTGATAGCTAGCTAGCTAACTAATGATTTGCCTAAACATGTATATTTTTAGGTGAATACTTTGCTGTCTTTTAGCTAATACCAATAATATGCATGTCAATATGCTAGCGTCACTGTTCAGTTACATGTTAGCTAGTTAGCACAACATGGTAGCAACAGCAAAGATTTTATAACTAACCCAAGGTAGGCCACAGTCTGTCATTTCCAATGGGAGAAAATTAATCCTAGTGGACAGAACAAGCAAGGGTGTTGTCAGAGCCAAGCACGAGCTAGCGAGATCCTATTGGTGCGTTCTAGCATGTATTTGCATATTTCCATTAGGGAATGCCTACTCTATGACGTGTGTGTGTGTGTGTGTGTGTGTGTGTGTGTGTGTGTGTCTGTGTGTCTGTGTGTCTGTGTGTCTGTGTGTGTGTGTGCAATACCTCAAATCGCCCTTGCAATCCTAAAGAATGCCATTTTTTAGTCTACAAAACTTAGTCCACTCTGTTTGTGACAGATTCTAATTTTGGAAACAGAAAACTGTATTGAGAAAATTAGCAGAATGTTGACCAAAATCTATCTTCTCCCACTGACAGCCACAGGGCTTCCTTTCATCACCATATTTGGTAGTGAGTGGAAATGCCAACCGGATGCTTCACATTTATACATCCGGTGAAATATCTGTCTCATTGTTCTATCTGTGGCAACAGTATGAACTGACTTGGCATCAAAGCAAAAATGTCACTTTTGCAGATGGATACCCTTCCCGTAACCATGGTGTTTGAAGAGGATGTATTGGGAGGAGGATTCATCAATAAATACCCTGGAACGATGTTTGTGGTGCACTCACTCATTACACTTTTTTAAGTGATAAATCGTCTTCAAGCTTAATAAGGTAGATAAGCAAATGCATGTAATATTCTCATCAATGTAGCCTATACATGAATTCTTTGTAACAATTGCTTTAAACTAGTACCTAGCTCATCTTGACCATGTGTTATACCTTCTCTCTTTCATAAGCAATCCAGTCACAAGGGAAAAAATACAGATTGAGGCATTCGATCAAACTGAGGACAGAGAAATATGTGTGCACCAGGTCAATGTTTCTTGCATGCATGACGTTGAGATGTAAATTAACAATAATTAATTTTGGAAAAAATAATATGAATTGCCGTATTAGGCATAACTCAATTTTATGTTGCTTTTCTACCATCCAAGCCTTATACACCTGAGTCAGGAAGAAGAGACCACTAGTAGACAACTGTCTCTTAGTGATGAAGTCCCCATTCTAGATTGAAGATCATAATTAGTTCAATAGTTTGAATCAATTGTGTTGAGGCTTGGCTGGAGAAAAACATGTGTACACTGTGGGTCTCTAGGAACAGTAGGCCACACATTTAAAGGTAGATTTGCTAGGCCTAAGTCCCAGTTTATGCTAGCTACATTGTTTGTTTATACAGCTTTTATATGAGGCAGAAACAATGTTTCCTTGCTGTAAAACACACAGAATGCCAGTTTCAGTGAGAAGCAAAGCAACATCAAGGCAACTTTGTAACAGCTGACCCTGTTTTTCCAAAACCAGACCCATCCATTAGCCGCTGAGTCTACCTTTTAAGATGCCAAAATAGAACATGTTTTCAGTAATTGTTTTCAGTATCCTAATGTTGTTTTTGTTTGGTGTTTTCTGATTGTTTCAGTTCATGCATTCAACAAGCTTTGGACGAAGGACTTCCACGGGTCCGCCGTCTCCAAAGACAATAGTTCTGAACCGGGTGATTGATTTTGTTGTTTTCATTATTTCAGTTTTGTTCGTTCTCTTTTTAACATCCATTGGTTGAAAGCTCATTGTTCAGTTATCACTTGGCTCGTGTAAATTCTGTAGTTGCCCCTTTAAACCTAATCCTAAAATCAAATCAAAGTTTATTGGTTGTGTACACAGATTTGCAAATGTAATGGCAGGTGCAGCGAAATGCTTGGGTTTCTAGCTCCAACACTGCAATAATTTAAAAAATACACACATAATACATAACACAAAAATAATGTGTTATATAGGATGAGCCATGACTAGAATGCAGTATATACATTTAAAGTGGGTGAAACAGTATGTAAACATTAACGTGACCAGTGTTCAATGACTATGTACATAGGGCAGCAGTCTCTAAGGTGCAGGGTAGAGTACCGGCTGGTAGCCGGCTAGAACAGTGACTAAGGCGCAGGGCAGCATACAAGGCCGGCTAGTGGTGACTGTTTAACAGTCTGATGGTCTGGAGATAAAAGCTGTTTTCTCAGTCTCTTGGTCCAAGCAAAGCTGTTTGCACCTGTACTGTCTCCACCTTCTAGTGGGGTGAACAGGCCGTGGCTCGGGTGGCTGAGGTCCTTGATGATCTTCTTGGCCTTCCTGTGACACCGGGTGCTGTAGATGTCCTGGATGGCAGGCATTTCTCTCATGTAAATGTAGCTCCATAAAAATATTAAATAAACGATTTATATTTAGGGAAATATTTAGCAGGCTGATGATTTCAAGTTGTATTGGATGTATTTATTATTTGTATCTGTTAAGACATTGAATGCATGTTGTTTAGTATATTTAGTATGTTTAGTTTACTTTTCTCTGTGAGGAGCAAGTTCATATGTGATTTGGTTTATGTAGATATGACATTTCAATGTTGTTAATAGCCAAAGTAACCAAAAACCTGATCTAATTTGCATATTCATAATGAGTTTGCAGCAAATTTAAAGCAAACTGTAGAATCGTCGCCACATGTATCCCAGAACTGCTTGCCAGAAGTTTGCAAATTTGCAGCAACACTTTGCCACAAAACACATTTGCGTGTGACAATATAACCAAATTGGTCAAAGATTTGCCACAGCTGTTTGCCAGAAGCCTGTTTTTTTTCAGTAATGGTGTTTTGGAAGGATACTGTCAAGCTGTGGGTAGTCTGCCTCTGTGAGAAGAGAGATGAGAGAGGGAGATTGTTGATGGGGTTCCAGAGTTCATTAATAGGTCGCCAGCCTCAAAGCTGGGGATGTTTTTGGATAATCCTTTACTCTTCCTCAAAAACAAGCATACACACACTAATCTAAACGCTTATTTACACATTTACCCTACTCTCTGTCTGCCTAGTCTCCTCGGCAACACATTGCTATTTATATGCACAGACCTCGAACGCACTGTCACAAATACAATAAGCGGAAAACTAAAATATAATATTTTTCTCTTTCATTCCCTCTCTTTCTCTTTTCTTTCTTTTTCTGTCACTCCGGGACCCTGGGAAGAAAGAGAAGGAGCGGCAGAGGAGGGTCGCTGCTCACAGCTCGACTTTTGAAGCGTCTTTATCGGGCCTGGCAGCGTGGTCCTGCGTGTCCAAACCTCGCCGCGCTTTTCATCCTTTGTGCTGTCCAAGGTGTGTCCAATGCACTGGGGCTTTGTGTTGGGGAGGAAGACGACACATCGCATTCTGTCTTCTGTCTCTAGCGGGGGTTGGTTGGGGGATGGGTGCGGGGTGTAGGACGATGGGGGGGGACAAAAAGGCAACTTATAGAGGGACCCGGCGCTTCAAAGCTGAGATGCACAAAGGACTATAAAGCGCTAGTTCATGCAGAGTTGTGCCAGATGTAATTGCGGGGTTCCCGGAGATAGGGAATCACATGCAACGCCTTGGCCCCGCCCCTGACACCATGAAAGGGCCCAGGCTAAGAGGCTTCGACGCCGAGAGAGAAGAAAAAGATGAGAAAAGTTTGGCTCACTTTGATTCGCCATAAACAAGTGAGTAAATAAGCTATCCTTAAGGCCTTGTTACAAATCCACCACTTGCTGACGCAAAAAGGCAATTTCATGCAGCTTGATAGATGCTCGGTGTGAATGGCTGCCTCCGTCACGACAGGAGGGGTGGAAGCTCCGCCAGGCGACAAGTGATTCCCCTCCCTCTCCTATCTGAGCGATCGGCTTCCATGGCAGCCTCTTTCAAGTCCAAATTGGGCTTTCTACAGAAAATGATGTCGATTCATTGTTGATAATGGCAGTGGTTTGGCGGTGCAACGTTGCGACACGTCACTCAGGGACATGTAGGCCGCACTATTCTCCTGATCAACCTGCCTGCATCTTCATCTGTTTCCTGTGGCCTCCTGCGGAGATATAAGGGTGTGGAAGCGTGCATCTTTAAATATGTTCCTGGGCACAAACAATTGGTGTGGGGGGGGGCAGGTAAGTTTGCGCATGCTGTGCCTTTGTGGTAGTCTATCTATTTGTGTGTAATTGGGGGTGCACGCTGATGGGTGTAGAGGAAGGGGAGGTTCCACCATCACCACCATGGGCCTGCAGATGGGGTTCCCACAGGACAGACACGCCCCTGTCTGTCTCCGAAAAGACAGAGATGATGAGCACTTTGTGCACAAACAAAAATGGCGCCGACTTCGTCTTCTTCGCCCAACCTGACTTAGAGCACTACGGTCCTACGCTGTTCGCCTGTTGTCTCTCCACAGACCTACTGGAGCCATGGTAATTCACACTCGGAAGGTGTCCATTCCACACACTTGATGGGTCAAGAGCCAAATCTCTGACAGGGTACTGTCTTTTTGACCCTTATCTCTAATGCTGTGGTGAAATAATGATGTTAAGATGCATGGCGTTCTATTGTGACGGTGCACCCTAGGTGTTACTTCTCGGGGGAAAGAGTTTGGCAGCTTGTAGCCTAGTAGGTGGGGGATTATGTAGAAGGGCCAGGGCCTAGCCTTAGAGGATGCTGCCCTTAGTACCTCAGATCCCATCTCAGGTTTACAACTCCTACTCAGCCATGGGAAAGAACTCGGCAGTATCTTCCTCCTCTATAGGCCGGTGAAATGACAATGGCTCTGTTTGGAATGAAATCATCCCCCTGATTAGAGTAGAAATGAAGGATCCTGTGTATTTCCAAGTGATATTAAATGGATACCTGGCAGGGCCCAGGGCAGTAAAGCCATGCCAGGCTCTCCTTTGCATATCAATGAGCCGTACAGTGGCCCTATGAAACAGAATAATTCATCCCTCTGTATCACCGTACTAACGTCACTTTCAATGGGGGAGTCGCAACCTGCCACGCTGACCCACGCAGAAACAAAATGGAGGAGCAGAGCTGCTACACAGAAGCACAGTGGGCCGTCACTGCCGCGGTGGAAAGAGACAGAAGAAAACGCCCACGTCGTGTTTCATAATAGCATCGGCCACCCGTTAATAAAGGCGGCTAAGAATGAGGACGAAATTACACGAGAAGTATAAAGTACGATATGTACATTTTGAGCTTCCATTATCCAAGTTGGCTATTGGTTAGAGAGGAACACAGAGTCCAGTAGAAACTGGTAGGTCAGAGCAGTGTCAAACTCAGTGGGTGGGTTCGTAGCTCGTAGCTCCACTGCTACAGCTCATGTCCAGAGGAATATTTCTGCCCAGCTTCAGAACTGTATATCATCAAAAACACCCAGCCCTGATCCACTAAGGTCACAGTACAAAGCATTAGGGTTGGCTAGCAGGTCTCAGGGGTCAGGGGTCAGCCTATCCCAAGGGTAACGCATCTCACTCACCCCTCATCTCCAAAACGAACTCAGCCCCCCTACCAGCCAACCCTGCTCAACCACTCATCTCCAAGTTCCCCCTATGCTCCCATGCGACCCCATGCCCTTCTCTGTTGGGCAGCAGGGGTGGAGGGGGCATCAGGGTGGGTCACTTGGAGCCCCCGGTACATAATAGCCAGACTGGTTCTTTCCAAGACCCAGTCAGGGACACAGTGGGGGGGCAGTAATGATGCATAAGGGGAGAACACATCCAGGGGGGGTAGCTTCCACTTGTTCAGTATTTCATAAAAATCCGTTCTCACATTTTGGTGCAATTCAAATATGAGTGAGAGAGGGGTTTACCCCATGAGAGACAATTAGCCATAACCCAATGACCCTGCTACCACAGTTCATGTACATACACAGTCAAAACTGTACATCCTATCCCCCTCATCGCTCGGCTTAACAGAACAAGAAGACAAGCCACAATAGGATAAACCGCCTGTTTGTTTTGAGATAAAAAAAGTTATCCACACTTTTGACCATCAGTCAACCTTGCATTTCAACACTTTGAGAGGATATATACTCAGGTGCTACTTCATCGAGCACAACAACAAAGCACAGCACAACGGCAATGAATGCAAGGTAGACTGGATTAGTCTATCTTCTGCTACTCTTGGCCTGAATTGATCTGTCTGCGAATGTGCTTATTTTGCTTGATAAAGACAAAGCGATGGGGTTAAAACCATTGACGCAGGAAATCCAAAACCTCCTTCCCCTTGTCCGCCCAATCAACCATTGATAACGTCTCTCTTCCCTCTCTCCCTGAGATACACATAGAGCTGGGCCCTAGTCCTACACAATGAAGCCTCTGCACGGCCCTCCATAAGGTTACATGCACAAGATTAAGGAACACAGTTACACATATCTTAAAAGGGCTTTTACCCTTGTACTTGTTTCAAGAGGAAGGAATAGGGAAAAACAGCTAACTGCAATCCAGTCTAAATACCTAAACGGGAGAATATTAAGACGTTTTAGTGTGGGCTGCGGCAGTTAAACATATGCATACAACATGTTGGGGCTGGGGACCCCCTGCCAGGGCCAGGCACGACAAAGCCTCTCTAACAGGAATACCTCTGGGATCGCTAATGATTAATTAGCTTGTGTCATTAAGTGAGGCAAATGTCACCCTAGCTTCCTGGGGAAGCTGTCACACCACGTGTACTACTCTGCAAGCTTCCCTCGAGCAGCGCCGGGAGCAGAGCTCTGTTAACAAGGCAAACTCTGACATCTAGTGGCCAAATACTACAGTACACCCGTTTCTACCAGCTCTCAAACACATAGCAGTGTAATCGGATACAATACATGGTCCTCCCTTTTTCCTATTACATAGACATTTGTAGACGTGAAAAACTACACTACAATACAACAGCAAGAGAGACACAGATGCACCCGCTGGACTAATCCCTGGTGTAAAGAGGCTTGCTACACTCAGGCAGTAAACATGAGGAGTTGGTGACCTTTGACCTGGAAGTGCCACTCACCCCGACAGTGATGCATTATTACTGTCAGACTGGGACGACCTGACACATGATGTCTCTGTACACCCCAGTGGTGCTATGTGGTGAGCCTGGCACTATCATAATTGCTAGTACATATGACTTATACACTTTAGCAAATCTATCTTTTTTAGGACATAGCTTAAGTCAATGAATTAAATCAAAATATATATATATATATACTTAAGTACAGTAATGTTATACTTAAATCCAGAGTTTATACTGATTGTTTAAAAAAGCATTCTTACCAGGTCTCCAAAATATCCGCTTGGTTTTTGGGGTTTTGCGTTTGAAGACTTCCACGGGTCTTAGATGAACTGCCAGTGGACCATTTGGAAAAGATATTCATGCACCAAGGCCTTTCCTTCCATCGATTAGCATTGAACCGGTGTCTGTCTGTCTGCTCCATCCACCGCATCCCTATGTACCTATGAGCTGAACTGCTGGCCGGCGTTGGCCGTCTGGTCTGTTAAGACTGGAGACCAACAGAGTGTGAGAAGATGGCCCCTCATTTCCAAACCATGATGAGGGGTATGAGGAGGTAGCCAGGGAGAGGCATTAAACACACAACTTAGAGAAGCTTAACTGGGGAAACACATCCGTCTATGCCCACGCTTACACACACACACACACACACACACCGCATGAACACACATGCACATACAAAGGCACACCTGTCAGTGCCTTTCCACTGCATGAGCACGAGCAAAGAAGCCTGGCCCTCCCTCGGCCTCTCTGTATGTGGTAGTCCATGTCTGTTTTATATAAGAAGATCAATCCCCCCTTTCTCATCTATAACCCAGAAATAATTGCATGAGCAATTTCACATTTACGCAATGCATTTGGACACACATGGATTGTTTCTCTGTCTCTCCTTTATATTTCTCCTGTTTCGCGCTTCTTCTTTTTTTCCTTCTTCTCTTCTCTCTCTCTTTCCTTCTTTCTCCCTCTCTTTCTTTCTCTTGCTCATGCATACACAGAATGTGAAAAGGCAGGAGCCTGAATCTGACCCATGTGGCCACAGTCCCCGACCCATCTTATTAGCACAGGCAGTTCCAAGCTCAACCCTGGGTCTCTAGATGCAGAGTACGGGAAAAACAGACTTTTTCCTCTATCCTCAATTTGTTGCTGCTCGTAGTCTAAGAGACTTCCTGAAGTCAGGAAGCATAAAGTGTAACGTGTATCCTTCAGTGCGCTGTTTGTGTGTGTTGGTATTATGAAAGACTCACACAGACAGCAGTATATATCTGTGTTCTTGCAAAGTCTCTGTGTGTGTTTCTTGTGTGCTTGCTCAAGGCGGGGGGCCAGGGGCCTCTAGCCAGGAGACTCCTCGTTATACTGGTGTGTTGGTCTGTGACGTCCATTTCCAGGGGAAGTCTGTCAGATAGAAAGGTTTAATTAAAGAGCACTTTGCTCCGGAGTGGTGCCCTCTCTTTGGAGCCCTTCCCCACAACACTGCTTGTCTAAAATTAATTAGCTTGGGGCCTTTGGTGGTGGAGCGGGCAGATCCTCAATGGTCAATGGGAGGAATCGTCTGTCCGTGAATGGAGGCCTCCCATCTGAGAGGACACTTTATTTTTCTACACTTGAGGTTTGTTGCCTTTTGTGACCATTATCCCATTCACTTTCATGCAGCTGTGGCCCCTCTAAAAAACTCTTTGTGCTTGCTCCATGAATACGGCGAATGTGTCCATGGCAGGTAGCCCTTATAGCAAGTTAATCTCCTGAAAGAGCCCCATACAAGTACTTTTAAATTCTCCCTTGGCCACTGAGGGCTGTCATCAATCGGGCACTTCTCTCCTTTGTGTTCACTTGCGTGAATGTGAAGCATGGCCGGTGACAATGGCTGCCAAGTGTGGCGAAGTAATCACCTTCTGGGGAAAACACAAGTAATTACTTCTAAACTGTTTGGGCTCTGGAGACAAACACAATTGTGGTGAGCAGAAGAAGTGAATGGGTCCTTTTCAGGGGCAGTAGTGTGACGCTCGCTCTGTGAATCTCCTGTTTATCTGTTTGTTTATGGATACAGCTCTCTTCAGCCACTGCCCCTCACAACCACAGTAATAGGGGATGTGTGTGTGTGTGTGTGTGTGTGTGTGTGTGTGTGTGTGTGTGTGTGTGTGTGTGTGTGTGTGTGTGTGTGTGTGTGTGTGTGTGTGTGTGTGTGTGTGTGTGTGTGTGTGTGTGTGTGTGTGTGTGTGTGTGTGTAATTGAGTCAAGTTGCAGGTTGTTGGTCACTAGATTAAAGCTAAATGCATATCTGTTGATAGTGTTTGAGGTGAGACTGGAGGTACAAGGACCGAGAACGCACTGATTATTCACTGTTGTATGGTACTGATGACATTCTGTGAACACTGTGTGATTCTGTAGCAGCTGACATAGTCACTGCCTTTTTGTTTTGAAATCCTACCAGCCTCTCCGGCTGGTGTTTACAGAACAGTTGGTGCTGTCTGATTAGGATATAAAGGGCCTGTCTCCAAGAGGCTGGTGTTTACAGAAGTTGCTGCTGTTTGATTAGGATATAAAGGGCCTGCTCAGAAGCGGCCTGCTCAGAAAGGGCCAGCTAGACTCGTAATAAACCGGATGGATGTTTGATTGACTTTACCAATGACAGCTCTCCTTTTTGTTTCACCTGGAACTTCCTATTAAAGTGTGTGTGTGTGTGTGTTTGTTTGTTTGTTTGTTTGTTTGTTTGTTTGTTTGTTTGTTTGAACATTCCCTGACCCCTAATGAACAGAAGTTATGGAATTTTCCAAGAAGAATAAAGCAAAAAATGTATGGGAAGGTAGACTTGGTAGTCTCTAAATACATTTGACTCAGCTGCTACCAGAGTGTTTTAACTCAGTAAGTTCATCCATTTAACTTTTTCATTTTGGCTCAGTTACAAGAGCAGTGAGTCTGAATTGCCTTTCAGCAATTTAATTTCTAGCTACCCTAATGAATTGTCAATGTAAAATGTAACTTTACATATATGTTTTATGCATGTACATCAAAGAGCTCTCTAAGCTAGGCTATATAATACTTAATATGCCTAAAATATTTATGATGAGGCAGCGCAGCAGTAGATTTGAGGCAATTGTTGAATAATGTCATGTAGTTTGATGTATTAAGCATGTGGATGGGCAATGTGAAGGGAATGCTAATCATGAAGATATGGATATCAGTGGTTTAGAAACAGAATGACGTGGGCTAAGGTGTTGCTTAACATTGCCACACACTTCACTCTGCCTACATTTTGCTAAGTGCTAAGTTAATATTCATGGTTATATGAAATCTTTAGATTTTTCTAATTATTTGCATTAATCCATTCAATTAAGATGAATGTAGTGATGTATGGTGAAATAATTACGATAACTATGAATCAGTGAGGCCCCCACAAAAAATCTGATTAAAAGTCTTAATTTCAGCACTAGATGGCAGTATAAAACCACTCTTATGACGGTTGAAAACCAATGGCGTCACTAAATAAATGGTGCATTTAAAATCTTCCTAATTTACAACTGTAATAAGAGATTTCCTCACATACTCACATTGTTGTAATGTTTGACAAGCCACTACTACACAGAACATTTGATGGCTCAATCTTCATCTGACAAAAGAACAGGGTTCTGTGACCTTGGTCTGCTACCTGGGTGTTGAGAAAGAGCCCCCCAGAGAGCTAACACAGACATTTAGCCACTTTACACATAGAAGTACTTTTCCCCCCCCACTCACCTATTCGTACTTTACACCTCCAAAGACAGTAGCAGCTGAGCCTGGTCTGAAGTATCATGAGTGCCCAAACCCAAAGTGAAATGCCTCTCCCAAATATAGCTCTCCCTCATCAGACCGGTTCATATTACAACTTGATTTGAACACATCAAGGAATCCATTTCCATGGCTGATCATTGGGAACGTTCTTCCGATCAACAGTCTGGGGACTAAATATGTTTCATCTCCTCTCTCTCTCCTCTCTGTGGTTCTTTTCAACACTGTGACTTTCTCTTTTGATCCGTCTCATCTCTGCCAAAGGTTATAATGAGCACTAGTTAACAGCCTGTGTGTGAGAGAGAAAGAGAGACAGAGGGAGTTATAGGGGCCTCACACCTGGGTAGTATTGGCTGGAAGGCTCCAGAGACAAGGGGGCCCTTCCTGCCCAGTGTGTGTGTGGCCCCTGAGGGTGTCCCTGACAGAGCCACAGGAACAGAGTCTAATCCCACAGGCCACTGCGGGCTGCTGGGCCCGCGGGGCTCCCTTTGAACCAGGGGCCATGGTGCAATAAGGAGGAAGAAGAGGAACGTCTTCCTAGAGCCACCAAGCATTTAATATGCAGTCAAATCTAACAGGGAGTGCTTACTCAGCACTTCAAAGGACTTTTTGATGCCTTAGATTCTGCAGACTGGTAACAAGAGGCTTCAATACAGACGATGAATAGGACGAGGCTGTGGATGCTACAGTTTAATTGGATTGGGCAGAGTATCCTAGATGCTTTTGTTTCTCCACACTTTCAACTGCAAAGACTTCCGGATGATGATGTAATTAACACATTCAATCTAGGATTGTTTCAAGTCAAAACAAACCTAGTTCTACTTCTGCAAGACGATTGGTCTATTTATATTAATTATGAATTATTCCATACATGGTTTTACATATTTCCTGATCACATGATCTGACCAAGAAACAAATCCAGACCCTATTATAGCCTGGTTTACAGAGCCAAACACACAGAGTTCTTACTGGTCAGTCTCAGATCATGTGGTCAGGATCAGGAAAAGCTCTTTGTCACTCACTGCAGGTTGTGTCCAGTTGCTGTGCCAGCTCCTGACACGCTATGTTGTTTACATCCCAAACATTACGATACCCACTTCATCGACTGTCTGATTGGATTATTTAAACACTGAGACCATTAAGATTATTGAAGATCCAATAAAACAAACTGGGATAGAAGGCCGACACATAAAACTCCACACATTGTCATGTAACTATATATAGCTTTAGGATTTTACTATCAAATCATTTGACAATGATTCAAATGATTCACATGGCTGCAAGTGTGCACCTACCATCCATACAAAATGCACCTGTGGATATTTCAGAGGTGTAGGCCTTTACTCCAGTAAATTACTTTGGTCTAGTTTGGTCACAAATATACATTTAGAGTTACATTTTTCCATTTGTTTTATTGGGAAAGGTCTCCTCCTAAGTAAGCATTTCATGGTAAAGTCTACACCTGTTTGTTGTATACAGCACATGTGACAAATAACATTTGATTTGATAATGCAAAACAATGGAAAATCCCATTTGATGATATACTATATACACAAAAGTATATGGACACCCATTCAAATTAGTGGATTTGGCTATTTCAGCCACACCCGTTGCTGACAGGTGTATAAAATCGAGCACACCACCATGCAATCTCCATAGACAAACATTGGCAGTATTATGGCTTTTCTGAAGAGCTCAGTGACTTTCAACATGGCACCGTCATAGGATGCCACCTTTACAACAAGTCAGTTAGTAAAATTTCTGCCCTGCTAGAGCTGCCCCAGTCAACTGTAAGTGCTGTTATTGTGAAGTGGAAACATCTAGGAGCAACAACGGCTCAGCTGCGAAGTGGTAGGCCACACAAGCTCACATAACTGGACCGGCGAGTGCGGAAGCGCATAGGTCATAAAAATTGTCTGTCCTCAGTTGCAACACTCACTACCAAGTTCCAAACTGCCTCTGGAAGCAACGTCAGCACAACAACTGTTCGTCAGGAGCTTCATGAAATTTGTTTCCATGGCCGAGCAGCCGCACACAAGCTTAAGATCAACATGCGCAATCCCAAGCGTCATCTGGAGTGGTGTAAAGCTTGCTGCCATTGGACTCTTGCTGCCATTGGAGCAGTAGAAACGTGTTCTCTGGAGTGATGAATCACGATTCACCATCTGGCAGTCTGATGTACTATTTCTGGGTTTGGCGGATGCCAGGGGAACGCTACCTGCCTCAATGCATAGTGCCATTTGGTGGAGTAACGTTTGGTGGAGGAGGAATAATGTTCTGGGGCTGGTTTTTATGGTTCGGGCTAGGCCCCTTAGTTCCTGTGAAGGGAAATCTTAACGCTACACCACACAACGATATTCTAGACGATTCTGTGCTTACAGCTTTGTGGCAACAGTTTGGGGAAGGCCCTTTCCTGTTTCAGTATGACAATGCACCCGTGCACAAAGCGAGGTCCATACAGAAATGGTTTGTCGAGATCAGTATGGAAGAACTTGACTGGCCTGCACAGAGCCCTGAACTCAACAACCTCTTGAACCCATTTGAGATTAATTGGAACGGCGACTGCGTGCCAGGCCTAACTAATGCTCTTGTTGCTGAATGGAAGCAAGTCCCCACAGCAATTTTTCAACATGTAGTGGAAAGCCTTCCCAGAAGAGTGGAGGCTGTTATAGCAAAGGGAAGACCAACTCCATATTAATTCCCATGATTTTGGAATGAGAGGTTTGATGAGCAGGTGTCCATATACTTTTGGTAATGTAGTGTACATCATTTAAATCAGGATTGAAATATGAATGCAGGGGGGGAGTTAACCATGCAGGGGTTAACCAAAAAGCCTTTGCATTTTGCACAAAGAGAAAAGGGGCTAATGTAGCTGATTACAGATGAGCAGCTATCAGTCTCACAAGGCAGGTGTCGTTGTTTTATGACAAGCTCGAATCGACTGTGTATAGGGCTAACCCACTATCAATGGGTAAGCGCAGTATTTCTAGTCCGTTATGTTTGATCTGTCATGAAAATTGACAGTAAAGAGCAGTGGAGGTTATATGCTTGTGAAAATAAGATGCCCCCGCTGAGTGAGTGATGACAAGCCGTGGGGAGGCTGCTGACATTGACGATACAGCAGTGACTGACTAAAATGGGAGCGCGGTGAAGCAATGACAATCGAACCGTATCAATGGGGGAACCAGCGATCTGGTGCTGAGGAGAACGGAGCATCATCACCGACCAAAACACCGCAGCCTTCAGCATCTCAACAGAACCCGCCACATAACAAAGTACAGATGGCCATTTCAAGGTAAAACGTATATGCTCAGTGATATTTGTGTTGCTGTTTGGAAACAATGAAGAGCACAAGATACAAAATTAATTGCATGTCTACAATTGATTGTATGGGGACATCAGTGAGCAAGGATGAACAATGGAAATTCGGAGGGGTTGTTTGAATCCTTTTCCTTCTTCATTTCAATTCGCCTATGTTTAAAATATATATTTATTTGCATTTAAAGTGGGGTATGTTATAATACTGTGTCTCGTGAAATTTTGGTCTGTGAGAACAGTAGCCTAATGTGTCTGGTGATTGGGTCTCAAATTGGCACAGGCTTCTGTTGACAGATAATGAAATGCATGGACAAGCTCATTGTGATACTCTCATTACATGTCTAATGCAGCTGTTACAAAGAACAATTGCCATAAAACAAATGATACAAACCCCCCAAAAATCCTATTTAATTCCAGGTTGTAAGGCAACAAAATAGGAAAAATGCCAAGGGGGGTGAATACTTTCACAAGCCACTGTATGTGTGCAATGGTCTTGCAGCTAAATGAATGAATTCAGAGTGAAATGAATCCGCCTCAACAGTGTAGTCCTTTAGAATTAGAGTGTGACATGTTATGATGTTTGAAAGCAGACAAACCCGTTTGAGCTTGTGCTTTTCTCTTCTCTGTCATCCTCTCCTTCAAGATGGAAATTCGACTGACAGATAAAAAGGACCTGTGAGACGTCGGGTGCAAATTGCGGACCCTGTCGGAGCTACAGCCACACATGCTGTCTCCCCCACCCCACCAGCCTCAGCATGCCCACTTCCGAGGCGCCCAGTGTGGGCAGTAACTCCAGTACCGTGCCCTGGGACCCTGGTTCCTCTGGTCCTCCTGGCCCCACAGATTGGCCGTCGGTGGCCAACAGCGTAGTGAAGATGGTGCTGATCTCAGCCATCGTGTGTGTGTCTCTGTTTGGTAACGTGGTGGTGTTGTTGGTGTTCCAGAGGAAGCCTCAGCTCCTCCACGTGGCCAACCGCTTCGTGCTCAACCTCCTCCTGGCAGACCTGCTCCAGACTGTGCTGGTCATGCCCTTCGCCATCGCTGCCACCATGCCCGGCATGTGGCCCCTGGACGCCCGCCTCTGCCAGGCCCTGGTGGTGCTCATGCACCTGTTTGCCTTTGCCGGGGTCAACACCATCATCGTGGTGTCGGTGGACCGTTATCTGGCTATCATCCACCCACTGTCCTACCCCACCCGTATGACCCCTCATCTGGGCACCAACCTCATCGCCTGCACCTGGGTGCTCAGCCTGCTCCAGAGCACGCCACCTCTCTACGGCTGGGGGGCCATAGACTTTGACCGCAGGCATAACGTGTGTTCTGTGGTGTGGTCCTCTAGCCTGTCCTACTCAGCCCTGGTTGCCACGTTCTCCTTCTGGCTGCCTGTGCTCATCATGCTGGGCTGTTACTGGATGGTGTTCAGGGCAGCGAGGAGGCAGAACGCCCTGGTGCACCCCATCCAGACCCACTCTAAGTCCCAGCCTAACCAGCCTCCGGACCCCCAGGCCCCCTGCACCGGCAGCCCCCAGTGCCAGCCCCAACAGCCACCCCCACCCTTGGACTCCTTCTCGGCCGGGGGGTACCCCATCCGGGGCAGGCACAGACGTTTCCACTACCACTGCAAGGCAGCCCGGGTGGTGTTTGTCATCATGGCATCGTACATCCTGAGCATGGGACCTTACAGTGTTCTCAACACAATGTCCATTCGCTTCAGTGCTGCTGTGCCTCCATGGCTAGCCTCCCTAGCCCTGGTCCTCTTCTTTTTGCAGTGCTGCCTTCACCCGTACATCTACGGCTACATGCACCGCAGTGTGAGGAAGGAGTTTCTGGCCCTACTGTGTGGTCCGCTCTGCAGGCAGGGCCTTATCTGCCACACCTCCGCACAGGACAGCTGCTTCACCGTGACCGACGGACGATCCACGCAGCCCCATCTGCCCAGCCTGGCTGCCCGCGTCTGCCCCCTCCGCACCTGGGAGGAGGGCACCACCACGGAGGCTACCTCCTCCACCATGGATAGGAGGTCCAGGGACAGCCGCAAAGACACCACCTCCACCAGCCTGAGCTCTGAGAGAGAGCTCACCGTCCACACCACCACGTAGTAGACAGGTCTACAGCAAAACAGCCTGGGAGATGGGTTGAACTGTTTTTTGTGTGGCAGTTTTCCCCTCCAGTGAAGACATGGTTATTCAGCATGGCTAAACTTGAGCAGATTTGCCTTTGGTCTACAGGGTTTCCCATTCTGACAATAGCTATGTTTCCATGAACTTGTCCAGTAATTTTTTTTGTTAACGTTTAGAAAGTTCGCATAGATGATAGATTCGTCAAATACCTGCTACAGTGAGTTTCCATTTAAAACAAACTTATGTCGATAAAAACAGCTGTACGTAATGACGTCACACCTAATAAAACACGTTTTCGAAAAAACCTATAGTGTCGAATAAAAATTAAGTGGTTGAAGTGTTTCCATTACCCGTTTAGGCAAATTGCGCATTAATAAATTGTCGACAGCCTAGAATAATTGGGTGGTGAAAGCCAACCAGAAAATCTATGTGAAGCAATTCAGCCATTCTTGAATGTCAGGACAAAGATCCTGCAAAGAAAGATCATTTTTATAGTTAAAACATTGATTTAGCAGGCATTTAGAATTAAAATGTGGAGTGGAGCTTCATAGTACGTGTTGACATAACGTGCCCCGCGTACATTCAAAAGACATTATTCGGCAATACATTTTTCCGAAAAACACAGTTTCTATCATCATTTGTTGCAATAAAGAAAGTTTGACAAAAGAAAACTCCACCCCTGTTGAATGGATAAAAATGTTGTCGATCTTAAGAAAATGTCTCCTATATCTGCCGTTTCCATTACACGTCACAATGAGACCTGTCCGGCAGTGTTTTCCTTGAAAAGCCATTGTTAGTTCTCCTATTGTTCAGTTATGGTTGATGCGTTATTTTGAGTGTTTTCTACCCTCAGAGAAAAATCTCTGTCAAACATCCACGAAACAGATCAGTATTATCATATCAAATTGAAAGAACATGTCGCAAATGTATTTGACTGTTCTGTTGTTACAGAACACAAACTCCTCATGGTGACAGTTTATTATGTTTGTCTCCTGTGAGGAGTATTACTACTCACCCTGCCTGTAGTGCAATAATGTTGTAACTGTACTGTATAATATAACACATGATGTCAAGGAAGAGATGGCTGAGAGGGACAAAATGACCGTGATTCATGTAATTCATGAATCTGGTTCACTAGTTTAGCACTAGAATTATCACAACTAGCTACCTATCATATGCACAGCTGTCCTTCTGCATTTCCAGAATCTCATCTACTATCCCCATTTATCTCTGTGCCCCCTTACTCAGTAAGATTATCTCTGTGCCCCATTACTCAGTAAGATTATCTCTGTGCCTCATTACTCAGTAAGATTATCCCTGTGCCGCATTACTCAGTAAGAGTATCCCTGTGCCCCATTACTCAGTAAAATTATCTCTGTGCCCCATTACTCAATAAGATTATCCTTGTGCCCCATTACTCAGTAAGATTATCTCTGTGCCCCATTTCTCAGTAAGATTATCCCTGTGCACCATTACTCAGTAAGATTATCTCTGTGCCCCATTACTCAGTAAGATTATCTCTGATTATCCCTGTGCCCCATTACTCAGTAAGATTAAGCAGCCTGCCAGTGTTGCCAATAAACTCAGGGTGTTATGGGGACTGTGGAGTGCCCATGCATGTCCTTGAAGCCTCTTGAGCCTGTGAACAGCACTCTCTCTGCCCCCTGTACCGTCTGGTTCCCTTTCAAAGCACCTCTTGTTACTGAGCTGTGCAGTGTCTCATTGACTGTTCCCCTCCACTACCAAGGGAACTGCTCTAGGCAACCTTCTGAGAGGTACACTGTTCATGTTTGCCTTAGCCAGTTTGGCTCTCTCATCTCAGAGGTTCAAAGGAGGCCGGCTGAGAGCTCTAACAAAATCCACATCTTGCCTGAATGCGGCCATGCGTCATGGTAGGGCTCCACTGACTCCATATTTGCCCACTTTGCAGCTTCTGTAAAGCATAGATAGTATTAGTATACCATATCAGTATTGTTGTTACTTTATCAGAGCATAGTGCATTAAGTATCCGTCAATATGAAACAGGTTGCAATGTACTGTAAACCATTAATAGGGATTTTATTCATGTTGAGACCTCAAAATATTGGTTAAAATATTCAATACAGTAAAATGTACATAACTCATACAAATGTGTGCATATTGATTTGGAAATGTATTGCTCAAAGCCATGATGAATGTACAGTTCATGTAGAGATCAGTCTCTGTCCATGGTCTTGAGGAACCATAACGGTTGGTTTTCATAGTACCTCAAGTGAAATTGTTCAATCTAAAGCAAGCTCATCACAGACCTGTTGGTTACCAAACTGGAGCATGGTGCTGATGTTGTAGTTACAGTAGTTCTTTTCAGCATTGGTTCTTCTCTGTTCTGAGTGGAAGTCCTTCAGCAAGTGTAATCTGTATGCATGTTGAGAGGCTGAAGTGTTACGTATGAGTGAAATGGACTCGAGTGCTGAGAATCTCAGTTTTCAGCTATTTTGTTTAAAAGGTAGTTGACTCGGAGAGATAGTTGACAATAGACACTATTGTAAAAAGTACTGTGTGATATGTTTCCTGTTGAATATGTCATAGTGAAACTAAAGTAAATAACATGTTTTATATGCAGTCCTAGAGATGTGAGGATTTCTATTGTGCTTTTTTTATTGTTCATAATTTTCAACATGGTCCGAGGATGTGTTCATTTATAAAAATTAATAAAATGTGAGTTAACAACGCTGAACAGAACTCCTTCAATGCAATGTCAGTAAGAGTGATGCTTTTCCTTTAAAGAGGCAATCCGGCATTTGAAAAACAAAAAGGCAACCCAGTCACTTGTTTTGGTAAAGTGTTATATTCTTCAAGAATCAATGCCTGTATATCATTAATTTAAGTCAAGAAAATTGTATGTACCAATCCCGGGTTGCCTCTTTAAAAAGGTGTGGAAATGTTCAAATGACGTCACCAAGTTCCATCTGAGAGTATACAGGAAGTGAAAATGCAGTAGCTCTTTCCAATGAATCAAATGTATTTATTATTTGTAAAAACATTATCACCTTAGGCGATGAATCCACTGCTAAAAAGAAAAAAAACGCAGTAGTTTTATACATATTAGTTACAGTAAGTTACCTAATAAGAAATACTGTAATAAATTTGCGTCAACCACCAACTTGCTTTCTCCTGTGCCATGTGAGATATTACAAACCCCAAAAATGTATATATATATATAATGTCGATGAGTCATAAGCGTGGGCTTACATTTCCACTGTTATAGCAAATTAATCTACCACGTGCTTCATAACCACGGTTGCTATTTATTCTTATTTTCATAAACCAAAATATAGCCATAAAAATAAGAGAACAAATAGATTCTATCATGGCAAGGTCATTTATACAGTAAACTATAATACAGGCCATTAATGGTTAGGATTCTATAGCCCCCATCTTCACCTGTCCAAACAGATATAAAACATTTTTAAAAGGACAGTTCCATATTAGGTCACATTTTTTAAGTATCAACATTTATATATTCTCATTACAGCAGAGTTGGTGAAAAACAAAACACGTAAATAGACGTTTGGGGTTCTGAGAATATAAAAGCAAAATAAAGTACGTATTTGATTTACATTAGAAACGGAAAATAAAAGCATTTCGGCTCATCCTTCACCACCCACCCCTACGTAGTCGCCCGTTCAATTAGATATTTGGAACTAACCTGGAGGATCACGGTGCAAGTCAAATCAAGCATCACTTAATCTTAAGCAGACGGTAAAAGCAAAAACAATGACAGCAACATATTAAGTTTCCGAGCTTAAACAAAGGAAGGCCCTCTTCAGGTCTTTTCTGAGATATGTGATGATTTCAAGTCAGAGTGTATTCAAAGGGCTTCCTTTCCTCATAACGGTCCACTGTAAAAGCACTGCACTGGGAGAGCAGGGACTCCGGGCCTCCTTCCTTTAGTCCACCTTGACCACACTGTAGATTTTATTTACAAACCAGAAGCAGGCAAAGAAGCCAATGGTACCTGAGAAGAAAGGACAGGGATGAATTTCTAGAGGGGAAAATTGTCTTTAGACACACATTACTGCTGTATACAAATTACACGCAACATAATACATACATTGCACATTACCCATGTCAGACGCATTGTACACGTCTCGTACAGACACTCATACATACTACATATTTGCACACTGCCCTCGCAAGAAAGGGTCACGTTAGGACACTGAAAACATTGAATTTGTAATCTTGCAAGAACCCACATCAGCCTATTGAAACGCCTGGGTAAGGCAGAGAGGTAAGGTGCGTGTGGCTTTTGAACGGGATGCGGTTTCATCTACACAGGGATGATTTTAGCAGTGAGACGCAGGCCCCGTGGAGCGCGGGGAGGAGGGGACCAGAAACGAATGAATAAAAACACAAAACTAATGAACGAGCTCAGGGCGTGGCACTTCAGGAGCATACACTCCCAAAATAACCCTGGCGTCACATCTTATAGCCGCCCGGCTCGCTATCCCACTCAGCGCCACCAAATTCTCCTCCTTTAAAAGGCTGATCAATTCCGATTGAAAGAGGTGGCTGGAAAAAAAGAAGATGAAGCCACAAGTCTGCCAAGGCAGTAGGCACCAACCAGCATTCCGTTTGGCAGAAAGAAATCAAGAGATAGCTCAGTTTGTTTGAGCTCCTCTCTGGAGAGAAGCCAGTAGATAAAATGTTAATTGGGCAAAATCCCAGGAGATGAAGAATTCGTCAAACTCAAAGCCTGTATCTGACGGCTCAATGGGGGCCGTACAAGAAACTCCCGGCTTTAGTTTTGATCAAAGTTTAGAGGAAGTGAAAAGGAAAGAAATAAGAAACGTCTTTTCTTAAAAAGGCAATTAGAAATAGGGCAGATTAGGATTATTCCGATGAAGATCCTGAGCGGCCGGGAGAATGAAGATCTTTTTATTGGATTTATTTTGGGTAGCGATGATCTTCTGCCAGCCCTTTCCAATACTGATTATCCCAGTCTTAAGATAGGGTCTGACACTGCTCCAGCAATACAGGCTACTTATTTGGCCTTAAAATGCCAAGTTTCTATGAGGATGTCATCATAAAACCACAGGCCAACTATGGGAAAAAACGAATGGCTTCAGTCGTAGTTTTGTATCGACTTTCCTTACATGGTGTCCTATGTCACATATGTGTGTGGGTGTGTAAGACAAGGCCAGAAGGCGCCAAAGAGCGCTGTTACCATGTCAACCCTTTGTCCATTTCTAACTGTTCCACACCACAGTAAGGACAGAGGGAGGCAGCTCTGTTCATCACAGCATTGTTGTGTGTGGATACGAAGTAAACGCCCACATTGCTCTCCTCATGGTACACAGCTATATATTTTGAGTGCCAGCGTGGGGAAGTTGCCATAACAGCCGTAGTCAGGGATGCTGGTGCATCTAATAGAATCCATGGCAACTGGTAAATTGGGCGCTGCCCCACATCGATTTTCTAGGAGACGAAAGTCGCCATCTGTAAAACGAATACCTTTAGGAGGGTTAACCACAGATCAAGTACTACAAGCAGCAATGCCTAATACGTCTGTTACTTGTTTGCTGATGACCTAAAAAAAGAGATGTGCTCCGCTTTAACAGTGCTGATAATAGCTAAAGTCCAGTCAAATGTCTCACTGAGGAGACCAGGGGAGGGCCTGTTGATCTTGGCTAACATGTATTGAATCAGGTCTGATGAACACTATATGTGCATATACTGTGCGTTCGTAAAGTATTCAGACCCCTTTAATTTTTCCACATTTTGTTACAGCCTTATTCTTAAATTGATTAAATTGTGGAGGGGGTGGGGGGGAGAAACAATCTACACAAAATACCCCATAATAACAAAGCAAAAACAGGGTTTTTAGAAAATGTTACAAATCTATAAAAAAAATATGGGAATATCACATTACATAAGTTGGATGGGCAGTGTAGCTGCACAGAAATTTTCAGGTCTCTCCAGAGATGTTAGATCGGGTTCAAGTCCGGGCAACTCAAGGACATTCAGAGACATTCCAGATGGACAACCATCTCTGCAGCACTCCACCAAATCAGGCCTTTATGGTAGAGTGGCCAGACGGAAGCCACTCCTCGATAAAAGGCACATGACAGCCTGCTTGGAGTTTGCCAAAAAGGCACCTAAAGGACTCTCAGACCACGAGAAACAAGATTATCTGGTCTGATGAAACCAAGATTGGACTCTATGGCCTGAATGCCAAGCGTCACATCTGGAGGAAACCTGGTACCATCCCTACGGTGAAGCATGGTGGTGGCAGCATCATGCTGTGGGGATGTTTTTCAGCGGCATGGACTGGGAGACTAGTCAGGATCAAGGGAAAGATGACCGGTTTAAAGTACAGAGAGATCGTTGATGAAAACCTGCTTCAGAGAGCTCAGGACCTCAGACTGGGGCGAAGGTTCACATTCCAACAACCCTAAGCACACAGCCAAGACAATGCAGGAGTGGCTTCGGGACAAGTCACTGAATGTCCTTGAGTGTCCCAGCCAGAGCCCGGACTTGAACCTGATCTAACATCTCTGGAGAGACCTGAAATTGGCTGTGCAGCGACGCTCCCCATCCAACCTGACAGAGCTTGAGAGGATCTGCAGAGAAGAATGGGAGAAACTCCACAAATACAGATGTGCCAAGCTTGTAGCGTCATACCCAAGACGACGAGGCTGTAATCACTGCCTAAGGTGCTTCAACAGAGTACTGAGTAAAGGGTCTGAATACCTACGTAAATTGGATTTGTTTTTTTATTTTTAATACATTTACAAACATTTCTAAAAAACTGTTTTTACTTTGTCATTATGGGGTAGTGTGTGTAGATTGATGAGGGGGAAAAAGTCAAGGGAACTGAATACTTTCCGAATGCACTGTATAATGCGTGAGCAGGAACATGGAGAGGTGGCCAGAGAGCAAGGCTGAGTGCTGTTACGCCAACACTCCTCTGACCAGTCCCCCCCCCCCCCCCCCATACAGTTGAGTGAGAGGGGTTTACTGTGTAGAACAGTCAGTCTGGCCTTTCTAGACCTGACAAGAGGGCAGCCTTGTCATGTCACCTCCTCTCAGCATATGAATGAGCTGCTCAGTGCCAGACTTGGCACAGGAACCAGGAAGAGGCAAAGTCACTAAATATAACCGATTCATAACACTGGTCTGTTTCTCTGCAGTATAAATTACCACATTTATACTACAAGCTAACTGCACACTATTCCTTTAACTTTATGATCAAGCATAAAAATTGCCTTTATATAGTCTGTTTCAAGGATCCACTCCAGCATCAACAAAGACATCTTTAAGACATTGCTGTAAAATCGGAGACATCTGCAGTAAAAGTCTAAAAAGTTTACATTTAGCACAGTGTAGCTGTACCATGGCCTCATTTCTATTACAGCATATTGGATGACTGTCATTCATATTCCATTCACCCAGTTCAATGTAACATTGATAGATTTAGGCTACTACATGATACTCAATTTCCCTATACCCATCATGAGGTTGCTACAACCTAGCCTATGAAAAGTTTACAATGTAGGTGCACAGGTCGATAGAAAAAATGTTTAGTGATCAAGGTTACAGTGACACAATACCGCCTTGCACACTATTGCCTGCATCTAGCTGATCTAGGGTGTAATCATTAGCCCAACAGTTGCAAACAAGCGTTTCTATTGCACAAATTCAGGTATGTTTATCCCCTTTTCATTCAGTTTGCTTCCATTTAATAAATGTTTAACAGAATTGACGGAATTAATACACCCCTGATCACAGTTCACTTTCATAGCAGCCACATACAAACAGCATGATCCCTTTGATCGTTGTATAATTCCTTCTCGCATCTACGCGCTCTCCTCCTGTCACATTTCCCCATCATTTGTGGACTTCAGTGCACAAATGAAATTGTATTGGTCACATACACATATTTAGCAGATGTTATTGCGGGTGTAGCGAAATGCTTGTGTTCCTAGCTCCAACAGTGCAGTAGTATTTAACAGTTCACAACAATACACACATCTAGAAGTAAAAGAATGGAATTAAGAAATATATAAATTGATACATACTAAAGTGGCCAGTGATTCCAAGTCTACGTATATAGGGCAGGAGCCTCTGAGGTGCAGGGTTAAGTAAACCGGGTGAAAGCCGGCTAGTGATGGCTATTTAACAGTCTGAAGGTCTTGAGATAGAGGCTGAAAAACAGCTTCTCGGTCCCAGCTTTGATGCACCTGTACTGACCTCGCCTTCTGGATGATAGCGGGGTGAACAGGCCGTGACTAAGGTGATTGATGTCCGTGATGATATTTTTGGCCTTCCTGTGACACTGGGTGCTGTAGGTGTCCTGGAGAGCAGGTAGTTTGCCCCCGGTGATGCTTTGGGCAGACCTCACCACCCTCTGGAGAGCCCTGCGGTTGCGGGCGGTGCAGTTGCCGTACCAGGCGGTGATACAGCCCGACAGGATGCTCTCAATTGTGCATCTGTAAAAGTCGGTGAGGGTTTTAGTGGATAGGGGGGTGCTCCCTCTGCTGTTTTCTGAAGTCCACAATCAGCTCCTTTGTTCTGTTGACTTTGAGCGAGAGGTTATTTTCCTGACACCACTCTCCCAGGGCCCTCACCTCCTCCCTGTAGGCTGTCTCGTCATTATTGGCAATCAGGCCTACTACTGTTGAGTTGTCTGCAAGCTTGATGATTAAGTTGGATGCTTGCGTGGCCACGCTGTCATGGGTGAAAAGGGAGTACAGGAGGGGGCTGAGCATGCACCCTTGTGGGGCCCCTGTGTTGAGGATCAGTGAAGTGGCGGTGTTGTTTCCTACCTTCACCACTTGGGGATGGCCCGTCAGAAAGTCCAGGACCCAGTTGCACAGGGCGAGGTTCAGACCCTGGACCCTGAGCTTAAAGGGTACTATGGTGTTGAACGCTGAGCTATAGTCAATGAACAGCATTCTTACATAGGTATTCCTCTCGTCCAGATGGGATAGGGCGGAATACAGTGCGATGGCATCGTCTGTGGATCTATTGGGGCCGGTAAGCAAATTGAAGTGGGTCTAGGGTGTCCGGTAAGGTAGAGTTGATATGAGCCTTGACTAGTCTCTCAAAGCACTTCATGATGACAGAAGTGAATGTTACATTTAGTTCCGTTACCTATGCTTTCTTGGGCACAGGAACAATGGTGGACACAACACATCAGCTGCCTGACCAGGCAAAAAAAAAAAAAACTTCCAAGCCAAACCTTCATATCATAACTGTTAGCCTCTACACACAGCCTACATCGTTTTCCCCATATTAGCCAATGTCATAGTCAACATAACTACTAGAGCAGTTACACCAAGGGGCCCCAGTGGCAATAAATTAATAAAACCAAAAGCTTACCTTGACTTGGAAGAGTTCCAGTGTTTGATAGCAATAGCCAGCTAGCTAACATAGATAGCATCCCTATTTGAGTAGGCTAAACTAGCTGCATTCATTAGCTAAGTAACTGGAAGAAAAAATACAAATATAGCTAGCCCCTCCATTTAAGAAATTAATTTGTTAAACTGTCAACTAAATCACCACATGCTAGCTGTAGCTTATGCTTTCAGTACTAGATTCATTCTCTGTTCCTTTGATTGGGTGGACAACATGTCAGCTCATGCTGAAAGTTTAGTATAGTTCTCTAAAAAGGATCACTTTAATGTCTCACTATTTAAAATGTTTCTGAAATTCACTGAGGATGTTCCCTCCTCCTCCCTCTGAGGCTCCTCCACTGAGCTGAACTGCCAGTAAAACCAGAGGTGTGACACCTGTCACAAGGGGGGGGGGGGGGGGGGGTTGAACCAACAAAAGTGTCGCAACACTAGTGCATTCCTAGGTTTATGCCGTCACTGGAACAGGATACGAGTTCCTGCATCCTAAGTAAATGTGTACAGGAATGGGCCGAGCTGTCCCTTCTGACATTAACCTACTGGGATTCTTCAGAAACGAACCAATTCCCATTCCCCATGCAGAAACGTAAGATCAATAAAGCTCATATTCAGTTTAGAGTAATTAACACGTTCAGCATATTTATACATTTGACCCTTTCTGTTATACACATGTTTTACGTGTTCTGTTTGTGACGCCTCTAGATGCAGGTTGATGGTCACTAAACTTGGAGCTGGTTGTTGGATGGACTGTTCTCATCCGTTGATAGTGAATGATGCCAGACTGGAGGTACCGGGACAGAGAACACGCCGATTACTATCGAATTCTGTGAACACACAGATAGCTACTACAGAGGACCCGTCACTGTCATTCATAAAACTGCAAGCAGCAGCACACTTGACACCAAAGTACTTGGCGTTGAAGGATGGGCAAGTTAATGCCTCTTAACCATAGTCCGTGAACAAACAATAGGACGGGTCTTTGCAAATTACACAAGGTAAATGTTTCATTGAGGTGACGCCAACCTGTTTTAGTATCCCAATCAAAACCTGGCTTGCGCAGTGTTCCCAGTTCACTCACCTGTGAAGAGGAAGAATATGAGCACCATAATAGAGGTATAGCCAAAGTAGAGGATGGTGCTGGCGGCTCCTACGATCTGCAGCTTGGAGAAGAAGTAGTGGACGGCGTAGACGAACAGGTAGACCGCCGTGAAGCCGCTGGTCAGGAAGGCGCGCCACCACCAGTGATAGTCCTACAGGAAACAGGACGTAGGTTTGGCTACAGACAGTGACAGTCTGACTGTAAACAGTCGAATACATCATCATTACGTAAGTAGTAAGCCAGCAGTCGAAATTAAGTCATTGTGATGTCATTTCCACCCATTTCGCCCACTGGGAAGTCCCAGGAAACTCTACCCTGGAAAATGTTTGTAATGTTATTTCGTAGTACACCACAGTCCACATTTCAGTAACTTAACACCTAAACGTTTCAGTAGACCATTACTCTGAGAGAAAGACCCGTGAACAGTAGTTTCCTCTCACCTCTGCACACAAGTGGAAGTAGCACAGCAGGATGGTGGCCTCAGAGCAGGTGATGAGGAGGATGATGAAGACCAGGAAGAGGAAACCAAACATGTAGTACATCTGGTGAGACCTGGAACAGAAGATTACATTTATTTTTAACTTTATTACATCAATCAGTCAAACAAGACTCCCAGCTAAGCAGGTGAGTTGCTTCAACCAGAAAGACACAGACAGATGGTCGTACAGATGACAGACACACAATTGTATTACTGTTTTTCCCCCCCTACCAGATGCTGTTGAGGATGAAGAAGAGCTGGATGAAGATGCAGCCGAAGGGCAGGATGCCCCCCATGACGATGCCGGGGACAGGCTTGGTGAAGAAGGACTGTTCTGGGATCTGTCTGGGGATCTGGTTGGTTCTCACTGGCTGCTCAATGGCCTGTAAAATGGAGCAAGACAGAGGTGTGATAACTCACCAAGACATGGAAAGTTGTACGAAATACAAAAAAAACAAGGGCTGGGTATTAACATGGACAAATTATCATGGTCCGTAGTAATAATCCATCTTAAAGTAGGACTGCTGATCTAGGATCCGTTTTGTAATTGAGATTACATGGACAGAGAGGGGGGGGGGGGGGGGGGGGGGGGGGTCTGATTTTGGACTCACAGGTTTCTTGAAGCCGAAGTAGGCGCCGACGAAGGTGAGGGGCACGGAGATGCCAAACCACAGAGCTAAGATAGCGACTAGCGTGCCGAAGGGGATGGCAGCCGACGATCCCTCCACCCACAGGATCAAGTTCATCAGGAAGAAGTCTGCAAATACAATCCTGGGGGGAAGCGAGAGAAAGAAAGGAGAGACGTGAAGCTTCTGTACACTCCCGGGTAAGGAGGAGAGTGTGTCAAATGAATGCAGCTTTGGATGCTACAGTATGAGGCCGTCATTGTAAATAAGAATTTGTTCTTAACTGACTTGTCTAGTTACATTACATTTTTACAAATGAGAACAGCCGACCTACCCTGGACACAACAGTGCTGTCAACAGGACATTGGTCTTCCATTTCTCACCACCGAAAGCTGAGGACACAGGAAAAAAAGGGTGCAAGTTATAAGCAGGGCATACAGAATAGAGAGACTGTTCAGACAGAACAGAAATACATATCTAACTGAATGGTTGGATGGAATGTCATGGTCCTGAACTGACAATGATCTGGCTTTGCATTTATATCGTACCTTTCTAAAACTCAAATTTGTCCATTCACGTGTGGTACGCTGATGTGTGTGTAAACGAGGCTTACTCTTGTAGAGGCGTGACGACACGTATCCTGCAGGGGTCCCGAGCAGAACCCACAGCACCACAGAACAGGTCATCAGAGCCCCTCGGTTAGCTGGAGACAGGAACCCCAAGCAGGCCAGGACTAGAGGAGACAAGCCTACATCACTACACAGAATACTCATACTACAGTTATACAAACACTATTACTCAAGTAAAATAAGAGACGGTAATAACTATTACACGAAAGAAAAACTATTCTGAAGACGCTGTAATGCATTGCGAGTTTACATTGCTTATTAAAGTATCTGAGGAAGAGTTACTTACAGAGGGTGATGAAGGTCATGATGAAGATCTGGGTTCCCTGGCCGAGGAACACAGAAAGCAGCATGCCCTTCCTTGGAGGCCGGAACACATCCCCGTGCACCTGCTTCCACCCAGACTCCTCCTGGGCATCCTCCTATTGGGTTAGAGTGAATCACAACCAATCAAAACCAAGAGAACGGTCAAAGTTATGCACATATAAATTGCTTCGTTACGGATCAGCCAAATCACCAAGAGTGAGTCATTAGCCTATCTTCCAGCTTGTCTAACACATGCCAGTGCAGCAAAAAACACATCAAGACACATGACGTTACCACATTAGCCAATGGCTGTAAAATATGGTGTAGACATGAACTCTCAGCTTAGCCGAAAAGCAGACAAACATTGATGGAATCTTTTTTTGTTTTTTTACTCAAATGACTTGGCGGCTGTAAAATGATGGCCTGCACTACACCACATTTTAAAAAGGTTGAAGTTTTATGACGCCTCAAGAGACAGCTCCCAGAAATCACAACACCAATCCCCAGTTTGTGCTCAAATGGCTTTCGATAAGCTTACATAGGATATGGATTTTCCTTGTGGTGATGGAACCTTTATCAAGTCTCCCTGTGAATGTGAAATGTTACAAGGGTTTCATTCTTGTGGGTCGGTAAGAAACAGAACACACATTAACTTTTGGCAGACAAATCCTCTGCTATGTCCGACTCACCCATTCACTCTTGATGGATTCATTTGTGTACAATTGAATAATCTGGTTTACCTGGTCCACCTGGTTATACCTGGCGATGTCCTTGTGCAGAGTCCTCAGCATTATCATAGCCACCATGCCAGACAGGAAGAGCACGATGACCAGAGAGTTCATAATGCTGGAAAGAACACAAGTCATACACCATTAACATGACTAACAGCAGCAGATGAGCACCATATTCTAATCTACTGTATAACAGCACTGGAATGGGAATATTTAACATGACTAAAGTTCCTATCACATTTAGAGCGATCAACACAATGTTTAGCATATTTGGAGTTTCTGTTAGACACGAGTTCCAGTGTTCTGTTTGTGACATTTAAGATGTGGGTTGATGGTCACTAAACTTGATGCTGTATGTTATGGATTAAACTGATATCTATTGATAGTGATTGACATCAGACTGGAGGTACAAGGACAGAGGACTTACTGATTATTATTGTATTTTGTGAAACACTGATATATTAGCAGCAAACAAAGTCACTACCTTTTGTTTTGACTTCCTACAAGCTTCTCGGGCTGGTGTTTACAGAACATGTGTCTGCCTATTAGGATATAAGGGCTTTCTCAGGGAAGTCCTGTTAGACATTTTCTCTACTGTAAGATTTGGCCGGGGTAGGCCGTCATTGTAAATAAAAATGTGTTCTTAACTGACTTGCCTAATTAAAAATAATAATAATAATAAAAAGTCTCTTATGAGGGCTGTCTTGAGAGACCTAACAGACCTGAACCACTGGATGTTGGTGTGAGGCATTGAGACCAAAATGTAATCCCATCTGGAGGCCCACTTGATGTCATTGTTTTCCTGTGAATGAAGAAAGTATTATTCATAAAAGAGAACACTTCAATGAACTATGCTGAGGACCACACAAATTCAAAAATGGTGTACTTACATGTGCAAAACAAATCATTTTTGTGGTTAATCGTTCTATTGGTCTAACATACCTCGAAGGTGACAGAGTAGGTGTATGTGATCTTCAAGTCACTGTCAAACTCTACAGGAACCTCCATAGGAAGGCCTTCACATGTCGGTTTTTCACCATCAGCATTTTTGATACTGTCAATCAAACAAATATAAAAATCCACTTAGATCTGGGCAAGCGGAAGAATTAAGTACTGCCACTTATATTTGAATTAAATTCAGAGCATGTCGGTGTGTGTTTGAGGCCGTAGGTTGGAATTCTCCTGAAGAATCTGATATTCTCGTCAGTTTGCCCTACTTTGACACTAGAAAAATCACGAGCCAAATCACCAGAGCGCGCGGGTGTTCCCAAAGCATATCCTTAATCCCACATGCGGAAAAAAATAGCGCATCTCAGTGTGGATGGAGCGTAGTTCATAAACCACGAATCATCTTATCAGCTCAGTGACAGGTACATTTGCTGTAGCATAGCCTTTATATGCTCCAGTAATAGGGCTAATATATCTGAATGATAAATGTATATTAATCTCCATCGGTCACTGGGTATTATGGCTAGTTCTACAGCCGGTAGTTCCGGGGGTCACCTATTTTTTTTTTATTATGTAGACTAAATAATATATAGTTTAAAATTGCAGCTGCAGCGTTTTAAAAACGGCCTATCATTCGAATATCCTCGCTTGAAAAAAAAAATTGTGCGCACATGGTCACAGTCTATCAATTCCATGAAAAAAGATAATCCTGTTCAAGGTTGATATTTAAATGGCCTAGATGTCTTACCTTTGTGGGCACCAGTCCATTTTCTTGAAATACCCATTTGAATCGATTGATCAAGAGGTTATAACAAGTGGTTATAGCCTACTGTTATAACCTGGCATACTTGACAGATTGGTGCCATATCCAAGTTTTTATACTGCATATTTTACTTTAAATAATTTGAATAGGCTTACAACATCTGTAAAATGTTTTCCTTAGGCCTATATAAGTGTTCTGTTGTTCTGAGATATGCAACATTGCAGTTGCTTTTATGACAAGTATGCCTAGCCAGGGCTCGAAATTAAGGGCATTACAATTATTAGTCGTTTTTTTAAATTTATTTTTTTATTTTTATTTTTTTTATTTTATCCCCTTTTCTCCCCAATTTTCGTGGTATCCAATCGCTAGTAATTACTATCTTGTCTCATCGCTACAACTCCCGTACGGGCTCGGGAGAGACGAAGGTCGAAAGCCATGCGTCCTCCGAAGCACAACCCAACCTAGCCGCACTGCTTCTTTAACACAGCGCGCCTCCAACCCGGAAGCCAGCCGCACCAATGTGTCGGAGGAAACACCGTGCACCTGGCCCCCTTGGTTAGCGCGCACTGCGCCCGGCCCGCCACAGGAGTCGCTGGAGCGCGATGAGACAAGGATATCCCTACCGGCCAAACCCACCCTAACCCGGACGACGCTAGCCCAATTGTGCGTCGCCCCACGGACCTCCCGGTCGCGGCCGGCTGCGACAGAGCCTGGGCGCGAACCCAGAGACTCTGGTGGCGCAGTTAGCACTGCGATGCAGTGCCCTAGACCACTGCGCCACCCGGGAGGCCCATTATTCATTTTTTTATGTCAAAAACAGACTCTAGGACAATTCTGGGATGATAGATCCAAAGTTCATACAACTCCTGCAAATCCCAAAAGTAAAAAAAAACGATACAAGACAAAACATTGTGCTTGTTAAAATGTTGATACATTATTATTTCTTCCCAATAAAGGCTAAGCGCAGCAATGCACACATGGCAATACGCGCAAATGTTCCATAATGCAAGTAGGCCTAGCGGAAACCACCATTCTAATGCGCACTGCACATGATAGCGGTTTCCTTTTTAGAGGCAAATATTTGCTTGTGAATTTGCGGCTCAGTTGACAGCCGCATTCATCTATTTAAGTACGGTTACTATACTTAGCCTATTAAAAGCCATGTCCTACGCAAATCAAGGAACCATCATTGTTGTGTGTTCTCTCCCAGCTTCATGGTTTGAAAGAGGCACACAATTCCAGTCCATACTACAGGCCTACAGTATGCATAGCCGAATCATGGATACCATATATTTAAGAGTCCAGCCCCCCGGCTCTGACCCTTTTTTTTCTCTTCACACTGGCGGGACCACCATACGGACTGGTATACATTTCTAATTGGGCCGCGGGGTGGGGGCATTCCAATGATTTGGGTCCGGCACTGTTGTAACCTAATGCGTTGTGTTTATAACCAGCTACAACACAAAACCCTTCAAAAAGTATTATAAAAGGAGGGTGCTTTCAGTGCTTCATATGAAACTCTGCTTGTGTATACGGACGATTGCTAAAACTGTTCATTCAATCAAACATATTCATAAATATGGTTTAATGGATTGTATAATTAGGTTTGGACATTTTGAAATCACGCCATAACAATAGAACTGCCAATTAATTTACCTAATGATGCATGGTGAATTTATACCTGCCAGATACAGCAGTGGGGGGGGGGGGGGGGGGGGGAGAGGGAAAAAAAGTAGGTGTTTCGGCCTCCTCTTGTGAAATGTGGAAATGACACTGATCAACAATCAAATCAAACAAACGTGTGGCAAACAGTTTTAAAATGAATATAGGACAGTGCATATTCATAAACACCTAAGGAAGCGTCGGAGACAATAAGTTCAAGAGCTGCTATTGAAAAATGAATACATATGCTTACACACACACCTGATTTCCTCTGTCTGGGTCTTTCTGAAGTTCTTACCTCTTGGGCTCCAGTGTGGCAGCCACCAGCCGAGCTCCTCTCCACCCCTCCCCCTCCCCATTGTGGTAGGTGATTTTGATGGCCACATGGTTGAAGACGTAAAACGTATTCTTCTTGTTGAACTCCGACTGAAAGTGATAAAGATGCCAGTCAATTACCGCCAGATTCCATAGTGCATACTTATACTAAACACAACCACGTACAAAACAGGTTATCATTAGAGCTATTCAAAAAACAGCATGTCTCAGTCAAGGTCTAAACGTATGATGGTGTTATTATATTACTATAACACAACACAGCCTGGCTTGAACTACAATTGCCATAGCTTCAAATATCTGGCGTTATCAGATTGATATTGGGCAACCATCCTGTATGTGAGACAACGTAACAGTATGGCTCACATTGATGACACAGGCATCTTTAGCCCGGCCATCGGCAGTGACGAGGCAGCCAATGGGGAATCCAGGATTGCAGTATTTCTGGCTGTCTTCCACATCATAGCACCAGGTGACTGGCATGTTGTCAACAATCCTGAACACACACACATTTTGTTAAATCCAATTAAAATACTCTAAATACACTGGGGGGGGGGGGATCACTTGCAGGGTTTTTAGTTTAAACAAATCTGTCTCCTGTTCATCCATCTGTCTAACCAAAGGCTGTGCAAAAACACAGTGTTAACCAGTTGTATAGGATTAGTGTCATGCTAAGAGGCTCTACTATGCTTGGGGGGGTAAGTGGAACGGTTTCTGTAAAATTATGTACAATTATCTCAACCTATTCATGAGAAAGATTAGCTCACCAATGGTGCTGGTAGTTCAACTGCATTCCTCTCTTGAGGAAGTCCAGCATGTTCTTATCCTCAGGTTTGCCCTTCACATAGGCTTTGGTGCACAATTCCTGGCATTTCACATCTTTTTTGAATGAGAACTGAGGGAAAATGGAGGAGAGAGAAAAAAAAAAACTTTATAAGAACTACTGGGTATAACAGGAAGAACAGGGCAGACAAGATAGCGTGAATAACCGGTCTTTCCAGGAGTGATTTAGCAACACAAAACAATGCAATCCAATACCTGAAAGCTGAGCCCAGAGGACCTTTAGGGTAATTAAAGCCCAGTGGTAGATCAGACTATGAATGAAACCTGCAAGGAAGAGTCGCTGTTTGCAGATGGACTGCATTATTAGGGGATCTGAAAAACCACAAATCAATGATGGGAAATATCATTATACTCTTAGGTAAATTGTTTATTTTTAGTGCACTATCAGTAGAAATGTTACAAATAGGGAGGTTCAAGGTCCTCCTATGACATCGCTGTCAAAGTATTATACCATTTTGCCATTTCCTTTTGCAATACATCCTTCGTATTGTAGAAGGAAATAGCAAAATTGTATAATACTGGGAAAGATGGGTTAATCTGTGGACATCGGCACAATGGAGATAAGATTAGAATGAAATGGTTGATTGGCTGCCTGTGGGTGGTATTACAGCAATTGCAGAAAGAGGAAATTAGGAATATATGTGTAGCCTAATTAATTAACTACACGTAACATACATGTGAGCGAAAATAGCTCCAAGTAGCAGTATTGCTGTAAGTATTATTTTAACCACATTTTCTCCCCATTGCTGCAACTCCCCTACGGACTCGGGAGAGGCGAAGGTCGAGAGCCATGCGTCCTCCGAAACACAACCCTGCCAAGTCGCACTGCTTCTTGACACACTGCTCGATTAACCCGGAAGCCAGCCGCACCAATGTGACAGAGGAAACGCCGTCCAGCTGGCGACAGAAATCAGCTTGCAGACACCCGGCCCTCCATGAGGAGTTGCCAGAGCGCGATGGGAAATGAAATCCCGGCCGGCTAAACCCTCCCCTAACCCGGACGACGCTGGGGCAATTGTGCACCACCTCATGCGTCTCCCAGTCACGGCCGGCTGTGACTGGGAGATCGAACCCAGGTCTGTAGTAGTCGGGATCAAACCCAGGTCTGTAGTGACGCCTCAAGCACAGCGATGCAGTGTTTTAGACCGCTGCGTCACTCGGGAGGTGCTGTTAGTTGACTTCAATCAAGCAGGGATTAGAACTTATTCAAACAATTAATAGAACCCAAAATATTACTGCAATATTTAAAGGTGATCTACTACCCCCCCCCCCCCCCCCCCAAGGAAGATATATGATGAGTTCCACCTTGTATGGTGATGTCTCAATTCTCTCGCCAAATAGCACCTGGCCCAGGTTCTCAGACGGTCTCCTCTCGTTATCATCTTTGCAGAAGTCAAAGCTGTGAAAAAAAGAGATAACAATGAATGCGCAATGATCCAACAAAAATAAGGTAAAGTAAAGACGTATGTGCCAGTCAGAGCAACTACTTACACATCATATTCATAGGGCAGAACTGATTCTACTGAGTCCAAGCGATTCACAAATAGCTGGATGAGAGTCTGTAAGGAAGGAGAGAGGGTCTGTATATAGGCATGCAACAGTACAATGACAAGGGAAGACATGGATAATTATTGGGTTGTCAGTATTGGTATTGTTTCTAGCCATTTCAATCTGTATCATTACACACACACAGGGGCCTAACATTTCTACTTAAATAAATTACAATATGTTTTCCAAACATTATTCTAGCTACAAACTCTGCTAGTTAGCTATAGAGTAACTTACTTACAACCAGGCACGGATTACCAATCTGAACAGACTTGTTCGTCAACCTTATGAAAAGATAAGCATTGCATGACTCATGTTTTTCTAGCTAGCTAGCCAGCCACTGAGCAGCCAGCCGTGGGGCATAAGCTGCTAGCTAACGAGTTAATGATCTTGGCAAACTAAAAATCAAGTCTAGTTCTCTAACTAGTGAACAATAATTGGGACATAGTCAAATATCATATAGCCCACTTCAAATAATGAAATCAAAGTATATTGGTCGTGTACACAGATGTTATTGCAGGTGAAGTGAAACGCTTGTGTTTAGTTCCAACGGGGCAGTAATACCGAGCAATAAAAACACACAATTCATAAAAACAACAAAATGTCAGACCGAGCAACGTCAGGGACCGGAATATATATACAGTGGGGAGAACAAGTATTTGATAACCTGCAAAATCGGCAGTGTTTCCTACTTACAAAGCATATAGAGGTCTGTATTTTTTTTTTTCATAGTTACACTTCAACTGTGAGAGACGGAATCTAAAACAAAAATCCAGAAAATCACATTGTATGATTTTTAAGTAATTAATTTGCATTTATTTGCATGACAAAAGTATTTGATCACCTACCAACCAGTAAGAAATTCAGATCTCACAGACCTGTTTGTTTTTCTTTAAGAAGCCCTCCTGTTCTCCACTCATTACCTGTATTAACTGCACCCGTTTGAACTCGTTACCTGTATAAAAAGACACCTGTCCACACACTCAATCAAACAGACTCCAACCTCTCCACAATGGCCAAGACCAGAGAGCTGTGTAAGGACATCAGGGATAAAATTGTAGACCTGCACAAGGCTGGGATGGGCTACAGGACAATAGGCAAGCATCTTGGTGAGAAGGCAACAACTGTTGGCGCAATTATTAGAAAATGGAAGAAGTTCAAGATGACGGTCAATCACCCTCAGTCTGGGGCTCCATGCAAGATCTCACCTCGTGGGGCATCAATGATCATGAGGAAGGTGAGGGATCAGCCCAGAACTACACGGCAGGACCTGGTCAATGACCTGAAGAGAGCTGGGACCACAGTCTCAAAGAAAACCATTAGTAACACACTACGCCGTCATGGATTAAAATCCTGCAGCGCATGCAAGGTCCCCCTGCTCAAGCCAGCGCATGTCCATGCCCGTCTGAAGTTTGCCAATGACCATCTGGATGATCCAGAGGAGGAATGGGAGAAGGTCATGTTGTCTGATGAGACAAAAATAGAGCTTTTTGATCTAAACTCCACTCGCTGTGTTTGGAGGAAGAAGAAGGATGAGTACAACCCAAAGAACACCATCCCAACCGTGAAGCATGGAGGTGGAAACATCATTCTTTGGGGATGCTTTTCTGCAAAGGGGACAGGACGACTGCACCGTATTGAGGGGAGGATGGATGGGGCCATGTATCGCGAGATCTTGGCCAACAACCTCCTTCCCTCAGTAAGAGCATTGAAGATGGGTCGTGGCTGGGTCTTCCAGTATGACAACGGCCCGAAACACACAGCCAGGGCAACTAAGGAGTGGCTCCGTAAGAAGCATCTCAAGGTCCTGGAGTGGCCTAGCCAGTCTCCAGACCTGAACCCAATAGAAAATCTTTGGAGGGAGCTGAAAGTCCGTATTGCCCAGCGACAGCCCCGAAACCTGAAGGATCTGGAGAAGGTCTGTATGGAGGAGTGGGCCAAAATCCCTGCCGCAGTGTGTGCAAACCTGGTCAAGAACTACAGGAAACGTATGATCTCTGTAATTGCAAACAAAGGTTTCTGTACCAAATATTAAGTTCTGCTTTTCTGATGTATCAAATACTTATGTCATGCAAATTAATTACTTAAAAATCATACAATGTGATTTTCTGGATTTTTGTTTTAGATTCCGTCTCTCACAGTTGAAGTGTACCTATGATAACAATTACAGACCTCTACATGCTTTGTAAGTAGGAAAACCTGCAAAAATCGGCAGTGTATCAAATACTTGTTCTCCCGACTATCTATCTATATCTATATATATCTATCTATATATATCTATCTATATATATATCTATCTATCTATATCTATATATATATCTATCTATATCTATATCTATATCTATATCTCTATATATCTCTATATATATCTATATATATCTATCTATATCTATATATATATCTATCTATATCTATATATATATCTATCTATATCTATATATATATCTATCTATATCTATATATATATCTATCTATATCTATATCTATATATGTGTGTGTGTGTATATATATATACACATACATACACAGTACATACTGTGGTGTGTAAAGATATATGAATAGAAAAGGCATGTACAGCAGTAGTTATATAGGATGAGCCATGACTAGAATACAGTATATACATATAAAGTGATTAAACCGGCATGTAAAAACTATTAAAGTGACCAGTGTTATTACTATGTACATAGGGCAGCAGGGTAGAGTACCGGGTGTTAGCCTGGCTATAAAAGTGACTGAAGTTCAGGGCAGGCTACTGGGCCGAGGCCGGCTAGTGGTGACTGTCTGATGGCCTGGAGATTGAAGCTGTTTCTCAGTCTCTCTATCCCAGCTTTGATGCAACTGTACTGTCTCCTAGATGGTAGCGGGATGAACAGGCCGTGGCTCGGGTGGCTGAGGTCCTTGATGATCTTCTTGACCTTCCTGTGACACTGGGTGCTGTAGATGTCCTAAAGGGCAGGCAGTGTGCCCCCGGTGATGTGTGACCGCACCACCCTCTGGAGAGCCCTGTAGTTGTGGGCGGTGCAATTGCCATGCCAGGCGGTGATACAGTCCAACAGGATGCCCTCAATGGTGCATCTGTAGAAGTTCATGAGGGTCTTAAGGGCCAAGCCATATTTCTTCAGCCTTCTGAGGTTGAAGAGGAGCTGTTGCACCTTCACCACGCTGTCTGTGTGAAGGGAACATTTCAGGTTGTAAGTGATGTGCACGCTGAGGAACTTGAGGCGTTTGACCCTCTCCATGGGGGCGTGCTCTCTTTGTGGATGGGGGCGTGCTCTCTTTGCTGTCTACTGTAGTCCACTATCAGCACCTTCATTTGGTTGATGTTTAGGGAGAGGTTATTTTCCTGGCACCACTCTAGTGGTGGCAATCAGGCCTAGCACTGTGTCATAAGCAAACTTGATGATCGAGTTGGCGACTTGCGTGGCCACGCAGTCATGGGTGCACAGGGAGTACGGAAGGGGGGTGAGCACGTACCCCCACTTGTTACGTTAACGTTTTGATAGTTTAGCTTATGACCGGTAATAATAATAGCTGAGAACGCCACATCTGTGTGGCGATGCGTTTTGGCCGAGTGTACCTCCGACTAACTTACATCGAAACGGTAAACATGTCAATTATTTAATGCATACCTTGTTGTACCTAACTATGTTTGTCCTGTGCAAATGCGTTATTTTTTGGGCTGCTGCAATCCGTAGTATTTCCAACTCATCACCACTTAACTCCATTGTATCGTGGAGTTGAATTCTCAGCTAACGTTAGTTACAATAATAACTTACTCCTGGTGTCACTTGACTAGTTAGCAACTAACTAACCACCTAGCTAGCCAGTATGAAGGAGATAAAGTACAAATGGAACATTTATAAACTTCAATCTGAAAACATTAATATTTCAAAGAAAACCACCATCCGTGTTAATTTACCTGACAATCATCACCTCCTTTATCGTCTTCACAAAAGCTCACTGGGGCTAAACCCGGAAGGTAGAATCCTGAACAAGTACTGAAGACAACTAACGTGAACACAAGTACAAAATCCATGTCTATCCGCGTCTTCATTGTCCCGGTTTTGTTGCAAACTTAAATTCACCTGATGTGTAGTTTCGTTTTTAATTCTGCAAGGAGAAGTGACGTTAGCTAGCCAACTTGTCAGCCACTACGAAGACGGCCAGTTGAGTTTAGATAGCTAGCTAGTTAGCGTCCAACACGTCGTTTGTGTGATTGTCGTGAGGAAGAGGGAGGGGCGATACGTTTGATTGGTCGTTTTTCAGACTCTTCTTCTTTGGTTTTATTGGCGAACTACACGCAAAACGTGTATTATCGTCTCCAACTGGACGGCGGTGAAGAAAAAAATCACTAGAAAAGTTAATTCCACTACAGGGTGGGTGGGACCTGAGAGGGTGGGACCGCACGATTCATTAATCCATGTAGCGCCTCAGATGTTACATCTTCTAATCATAGAAATACCTCAGCTGCAGAAACAATGATGTCAATCTTTCTTGACATATTTTACATTTTGCGCTGTGCTGTTTACCATCATTGCTGTAAAAGCAACACAGTCCACTTTCTTCACATGTAGCATGCCTGGATCCTGCTGATGACACTCAGGCCTCAGTGCATGTTCTTCCAGACTCTTGTCTTCTCTGTTATTTTATACATCATTGGTCTTCTCGATAACATCATGTAATTTGAAATTTAGCAAACTACCTAAATTCTTCTTCTTCCATGCTTTCAATGTTCTATATTTGTATATCTTATTTAGAAAGTATGCTGAATATCCCATTAAATTGGGAAAACATGACATGCACATAAAAAAACAGCAGGCCGTGGTTGTTTCTGGACCCTTACTATCTGGGGTCCTTGGGACGGCACTACCACATTGAAGTTGACATTTAAAATTGTTATCGTTAGGAAAAGGGCTAGGAGGTTATCGAAAATGCTATCCTAACCTGCTACGAAAATCACTTCTGGTCTGAACTGTATCGAAGTGGCGTGAAGTTAAGGCAATTCCACAAATTATAGATGGATGTCAATTCTTAGATAAAATGCAATAGCAATTTCTTAAGAACTACTCTTACTTCTGAGTGTTTCTCTTCAACTTTGAAACGGAAATATATATGACAAGATTTCACTAGGATTTATATAGTCATAATAACAACCAGATACCTTTCTTTTCGTTTATCACCTAAAGCTAAATAAATTCTGTTCATCTCAAAACAATGAATGACATTTACCCATGTAATGATTTCTTAAGACACATATTTAACCTTGACCACTGTCTTTTTTGTAACTCTGCTATTCTACATTGTCGTCATTCAGCAGACACTCTTATCCAGAGTGACTTGCAGTAGTGAGCGCATACATGTCATACTTATTTCTTCTTCTCTGTAGTAGACCCCCTTGGGACTTAAACCCACAATTCTGGCATTGCAAGCGACATGCACTACCAACTGAGCCACACGAAAAACATCAGAACATGTTTTCTTCACATGTCAACTCACTAAAACCTGTTGGGATGCATTTCAATATGGTTTACATATAATAATCTTATTAAACCCACTTTAATTTATAACAATGCCAGATTTGGTTTCCTAATGTAGGATAGAAATGTTGCATTTATTTACAATAATTGTATTATTATGGAAACATATTTCAAACACAAATGTTGTTTCTTAAAATCTACCCCTCATTTTGTAGTATTTTTGAATGAGGTTACATTGTACATGAAGTCTTTGAATTTAGTTAATTCTAAACAAGCCCTATGTTTTTATAATAACTTTTGTACTCCGATGCTACTCCACGGCAAGCGGTACCAGAGTGCCAAGTCGAGGTCCAAAAGACTTCTTAACAGCTCTAACCCCAAGCCATAAGACTCCTGAGCAGCTAATCAAAGGGCTACCCAGACCCCTCTTTTACGCTGCTGCTACTCTCTGTTTATAATCCACGCATAGTCACTTTAACTCTACCTACATGTACATAATTACCTCACTTACCTCAACTAACCGGTGCCCCCGCACATTGACTCTATAGCGGTTTTTCTTAAACGTATTAAAGCATTGTTGGTAAGGGCTTAAGTAAGCATTTCACTGTAAGGTCTGTAAGGTCATCTGTTCTATTCGGCGCATGTGACAAATACAAATTAATTTGATCCCTGGTTAGAAAACGTTGTCTTTGTTTTGTTTACTTCTTTGTTTAATTTTATGTTATATTATTTATTCGTGATTTTTCTAGTTGCTCGGTCTGTTAATTAGCGCAAGTGTTTTTTTGTATGTAAAAGGTGGCAATTTGATTGTAAAAATGTTTGAATAAATTTAACAAATAAATAAATAAAAAGGTTGGCAACTACTTCCGGATGCGTGATACCACGTGATCAGTATACGTTTACCTTCGTCGTTTCGTATTTTCCTGGAGGAGGCTTCGAGCGTGTCGTGAAATTTTAAAAGGTAGGTGTTAGACACTGCTCACATTTGTGCACAATGGCTTGTCTGTTTTGCAGATATTAAACAGCCAACACACTTTAATGTTTTATAAAAATCCGTTGAACGATACATTTATGCACGCACGTTTGTTTTATCGACCAACAGCTTGCCAACCAGTCGCCATTTTGAGCTTTGTTGAATGAATCCACAGTTTCGTCTTTTTTTATTTTATTGTTAATTTACTAATAATGCACTTGAACTGACAATGCCCCCACGTGGTTATTTTATTGTAAACTAACTAGCTAGTTTGTAACGTAGCTTCCAAACAAGTAAGCCATCTTAACTGGAAGGAGTAGCCACAAATGTTTGGAAATGCTAGTTAGCTTGTCATTCATTCCCCCTTTGACGCCATTTTGTGCTGTTAAAACGTACCATTCTAGTGTACAATGCCGTTGTTGGTAAACGTGGCATACTTCCAACAGTTAGCCACCGCGTATATTTGAATTTAATATTATGCTAGCCAAGATGGCTACCTGCATGTTTCGAAACCGAGGTCAGGACAAGTTGTTTTCTCAAATATGCCCTAGTCCAAACATGCTCATTTGTTTCACAAACGTTGATCTGGTGTCTCCATGGAATAATGACTGTTCTCTTATTAATAGCTTAAACCGACCCAAATATGGCAGAGGCTGACCGACCAGGGAAGCTCTTCATCGGTGGCCTGGACACTGAAACCAACGAGAAGGCCCTTGAGAAGTATTTCAGCAAATATGGCAGAATAGTAGAAGGTAAAAATAAATGCGTTGGTTAACTAAATCATTCTAAATGGATTGCCCATGCATGGCTAATACATATGTATGAGGACAGATTCAGTAGTACCAAGTTGAAATGTCTTGATTCCTTTAGTGGATAAACTGTTATGATTAAGTAAAGTGTGAAAAAGTAAGTTAATAACCAAATGGTTTTGATGAGCAATAGGTTCGGAAAAACGCACAATACCTCTAAAAAGTAATGAGTATCAGTTCAGATTAATATTTTGTAACCTAGTACAGTTCCTGTGAGCACTAAGTAGATATTTTTCCTTTCCAGTTCTGTTGATGAAAGACCGTGAAACGAACAAATCAAGAGGTTTTGCTTTTGTGACCTTTGAGAGTCCGGCAGATGCAAAGGATGCTGCGCGTGAAATGAATGGGAAGGTAAACAGTTGTGCACTGTCTTTTTCTTCAAACGACCCCAACTTATGTAGATTGTATACATTTGTAATATTAACGTTATAATCTATTTACTCCTCAGTCACTTGATGGTAAGCCAATTAAGGTTGAACAAGCAACAAAACCTCAGTTTGAGTCAGCAGGAAGACGCGGCCCACCCCCCATGCGTGGCCGCGGTCCCCCTAGAGGTCCTAGAGGATCTAGAGGAGCACCAATGAGGGGTCCACCATCCAGAGGTACCTTTACAGAAGTACTCACAGGGGTTGTGGTGTTGGGCATTTATGCAAAGTCTTATTGTAAAACCATCTAAATAAGTATGTAGGCTATGAAACTGGATTTGTTTTGTGAGTTCTGAGCTTGCCATTAATATTTGCATTTCTTGTCTGCCGAAAGACTACTATGATAACGTAGGGATTGTAGAACCCTTTTTCAAAGGGATTTCGTCCAGAGGCCCCCCACCACTGAAAAGGGGACCTCCGATTCGTAATGGAGGCCCCCCACCCAAGAGACATGCTCCTTCTCCGATGGGCAGACGTAAGTGTGAGGACCTCTCGACTTTATCACTGAGGACTGACTAAGCATGTAGTGCCACAAAGACTTATGATGTTTACATGGGATCTTGTTTTCTTTAGCTTCCATGTCTAGGGACAGGGACCCCTATGGCCCACCCCCTCCCCGCAGAGACTCAATGTCCAGAAGGGATGATTACCCATCACCAAGAGATGAGTATTACAGCACAAAGGACAGGTGGGTGTTCCCGTGCAACAAATCTCTCACTACCCATTTGTGGTTGGTTACACATTCTGAATGAAACTTCTTTAGAAATGTCACATTGCTTGTTTACACATGTGACATGTTTTCCCATTTGGCAGCTATTCTAGCCGGGAATATGTGAGTTCCAGGGATACAAGGGACTACGCACCAACACCACGGGACTATCCGCCAAGGGATTATCCCCAATCCAGTTCCCGCGATGAATATGGGTCAATGTCAAGGGGCTACAGGTATGGTTGACTTGTGAATCTAAAGATTGTGTAGGTTTCCGTTGGCATCAATGTGAAGTAATGTTACACCATTTCTTTCACCAGTGATGGTTATGGTGGAGGCCGGGAACCCAAAAGCTATATGGAGCGCCCTAGTGCAGCCTCTTATCGAGAGCCCTACGATGGTTACGGTAAGATTGACCACTTAAGTGTAATGGCATCAAGTTGCTCTAGTCTCGCAACCTGCTCAATGTGGCCCTGGGATTTGGTGACCGTATATGCACCACGAGTCGGTGGAAACGCCCAACAAAGCTTCTTGACCAATCGTTGTTCGTTCGACAGTGTCACAAAGGAATCATGCACATAAGTCTGTTTTTGGGGGTTAAAACGACCCTCACAAAACCATCAAGACCTCACTGAAAAACACGTGTGACCAATGTGCGACTCGAACAACTGGAATTCTAAAAGGAAAAAAAACAGCTACTCAACAAAACATGGCATGCCGAAAGGGGTTTCATTGCGTATTTTATGTTCTGCCAAGCTTGGATAAATAATCTGCCAAAGCACCTAAATGTTCAGTGTACCTTTTTGTTCAGATCCGTAGCGTATTGGAGATTTAAACGTGTAGTTGCTATTGATTGTCATTAAGAAATACTCACGGAAAAGATTGGCTCATAACAATTCAGCAAAGTGTGTGAAGTGCAACTTGCCAATTACCTGACCCATTGACCCTGCAGGTAACTCACGCAGCGCCCCACCCTCAAGGGGCCCCCAACCATCCTACAATGGCAGTGGCGGAAGCAGTCGCTATGACGACTATGGAAGCAGTTCCCGGGATGGCTATGGCAGTCGTGAAAGTTACCCCAGCAGTCGGAGTGAACCATACCCTCCTAGCCGTGGTGAGCGAATGGGCAAGCAGGAGCGGGGGCCAGCACCTCCAATCGAGAGAGGCTACCCCCGTGAAGCGTACAGTGGCTCAAGTCGCGGGGCGCCCCGTGGTGGCCGCGGCGGCAGCAGAGTCGATAGAGGAATTGCCCGCAGCAGATACTGAGATAAATATGACATCAGAGCGATCGTTACACAACGCCTGCTCATTCACTACTTGTATAGTGAGGGGGGAAAAAACTAGGATGTCAAATTCCGTGGACAAGCTTAGGTTTTTAGCTGTTTATCCTCAGCCTGTCAATTTCTTTTTGTTTTAAGTGTTAAAATTACTTGTTTTATATTTCCCCGGCCCATGTGATACCATTGCCAAGTGATGAGTGTTTAGTTTTTGTACATTTAGTGCTGTTATGTCCTGCTATAGTCTTGGATATGGCTTTCATACACTAATAAAGTTTTTAACCAAAGACCTTTCGCAACGCTAATGGATGTTCAGAAACTGACATGAATGTACACCCATATCTCAGCGCACATCTACAAGTTCTGTCCACTAGAGATCAGTTGAGATGCAGTTAACTGTGAAGCTTGTAGATAATACTTAACAGTCCTGTACTTTCAGTCAACCAACCGGTTGTCTGAGGACAAAGCAAATGTCACTTTCCAAACTCTTCATCGGTGTAGTTTTCTCTGGATATGGATCCTTCGCCATAGAGCCAAACAATGGTGGCTTGCTACGACCTAACCAAAGAAAGACCCCAACAACCAAACGCAAGAGTCTTTTCAACACGACTGATAGTGTCAACAGCTGGTAAGCAAAGCAAACCTTTTTGTTTCTCGTCTGAAATTAATTTCATACCCGTAAATTGGTCTTCTCAAATAGTTGGTGTGCGAGCCACTGGGTGCACCAGGAAGTGAAATGAAACAATGGCGTTCAATTTAAATTGTCATATTTCGTCAACCAAATTGATATCAGCAACTTAAGGAGTTATATTTCGCTTGATAAATGATGACTTTGCCACTAAACCTAGGTTAAGGGTCAACAGGTAACTTGTCAACAATGTGCAGAATCACGAGGAGATCACCTTTGCCGGAGACCTTTTTATTTATTTATTTTTTTACTTAAAAGTATGGTAAATTAGTTTATTTTACTAGGTGCAATATTCATAAGGTATCTTTGTTTTTGTGTACCATGGATTTAATTTTCTATTTTTAGTAAGTGGTGTAGTCAAAGCTCATCTTGTCACAAGCATGCCGACTCTCACAAATGGAGACAACTCGGAAGACCAGCCATGTCCTAACAACAAAACTGGAAAGTGAATGGGAGCGAGAAAATCAAATCGGACCATTGACTTATTTTCAAGGGAAACTGGCGGGTTGGGTTATCAACTTTCTGTAATACAAAATCAAAGAAATGGCAGGACATTAATTTATATTGTCTTGTTTCAGGATGAGCTCTAAAAGAGCAGTCTTCTGGAACTATTGCTGATTCAAGCATTCCTGTTGGTTGATGTTGGACCATTGCACAGAGAACCGAACAGGTATGTCCAGCACCAATTCAGGGATCAAAAGAACAGTGTTTTAATAACTCTTAAACACATTTGAAGAACACCTGTGGACGGCTACATGCCCCATGTTAACTTTGTGATAGACTATGCATCTTTTCTTCACTGTTTCAGGTACCTGTGCTGTCACCGCTCCCAATTACAACTAAGAGTGGCAGGCGCCTGCATGGAAACAGCCAACATCATTGAACACAAACCAGGCAGAGAAATGAGACTCAAAAGGAAGGTCATTCCAATGCCTGGTTTCAAAAATAAAAACATTTGGAACAGCAAAAGTTAGGAATTACACCGTTCCCAAAAGCACAATAATCATTCATTGCTGGAGTTATGCAACTTCATTAAGATGGTACACTAGAATTGGAATGCAGATTCTGTTTGGTTTGCTGAGCCACATTTGTGATAGGCATCTCTTACAGAAATCTAGATTATGGAATGTTTCTTTGCCGGATATGGTAGAGCCCATCAGATAACGATTTTCTGTTTCCTGATGTTATTGCAGTGGAATTGGAATCACACGCACACAACCATAGCTCAGAATTCTCGAGTGTCTCCCAGGTGTGTACAGGAGAACAATTATTACAAAGAATCGAAAGACCCATTAACCCCTGTGTGTGTTTGTTATTCACCCAATGTCTAATGGACCCACAACATTATTGGGTTAAAACAATACCGCCATAACAATATACTTAGATGTTGACTTATCAATTACAAGCAATATAGACAACATACATGGTTAATAATTGACATTTACCTCTGCTAGATCACATTTATCAATATAACCGCTATTTATTTTCTAATGTTTTTTTTTTTTTTTAAGCCAAAAATCTATAATCAAGACATTGGTGGAATAAATCATGTTTATCTCGAACAAATATAAATGATTGGTTTTTATCACTATTGATGTTTATTGCTTTGAACTGGACAAATTGGAAGGACAAATTGTATTTTATGGAAAAGATAAATGAGCCCCACTGAACATAAATAATTAAAGCCGGTCTACACACCGAGGGATTATTTTACTGTGTTGGAAATGTATTTCTTGCACTAGATGTATGTGTACTGTGTCTTCTTGTCCTTGTGTCCATACACATCGCAGCGCCGCTTCTTGGTGCTATAGTTATAACATATAGTTACAGCAGGCCATGGTAGGAGAGTCAGGCACACACATGCAACAACATCACTCACTCTTCTGGTATTGGAGTGGTTGGTTCTGTGGGTTGAGCGGATGGTGGCGCCAGCATCCGCCTGAATCCTTATGATGGCTGCAGAACCTGGGGACCTTGGGATATGTTGAATCCTCTGGATTTGAGGTTTTACCCATGCCTTGCCCAGCTCTTTGAGAAAGAGCCATCTCTTCTGGAGCTTCCCTCTGCTCCAATCTGGGTGCTACGCCATCCAGATGACAAATGCGTTGTATGCCAAAATGTTGAAGAATATCATGTGGCCAGTGTAGGGTTGTTTTACAGCTGTAGCCAGGCACCAGCTTGTCTAAATGGTCCACCCCTCCTTTTGTGGCATTGTAATCCATTATGATTTGTTTTTTGATGTTCCTGGCCACAGATTCTCCCATCCCTTTGCAGTGTTCTCATGAGTACCACATTTTTGCCTTTCTTTGGCACGTAGGAGACTAGGGATGTGTTGGCCATGAACACAAACTTAGAATAATTTATTGGTCTGTTCTGTGTATTCAACAGCTGAGGTGGGAGCTCTGGCTTGTTTTTTTCGTACTGTTCCTACCATTGTCAGCTTTGTCTTGAGGAGCTTGTCCGAAGTAAAAAAGTTATTGCATGTGGTGTGGCCACGGAGTCCCTGTGTCTTGTCCAGGACAACCTGCCTCACTTGGTTCTTCTCAGGGGCTTCTTCTGGCTTCCCCGTAAACACATGTAAGTTCCACGCATATGATGAAGCAGCGTCAGATCTTGATTTCATATTTTGCGGGTTTAGACGGTATCGGCCCCTAAATGCCATAAGCTGCTCGTCAACAGTAACGTTGGGCCCAGGGTTGGAAAACGGGAAAGCGGTCCACCCATTTGTCCCACACTGACCTGATTGCAGCTAGCTTGTCGCTGCCGCAGAGCTGGTCTGGTGTCTCGGTTATCGAAGCGGATAATACTGGAAGGAATGTGGAAGATTTCCAGAGACATTGTTACACAGAAAAGTTCTCTGCCGGTTTCTGTATCCTACAGGGATTCTGTGGACTCCCCATTGGATCTGAAAACACCAGCAAGGATAAGAACACCAAAGTATGCATGTAAATGAGTTTGGTCCATCTACCTCATGGAGCTGGTTGAGAGAATGCCAAGAGTGTGCAAAGCTGTCATCAAGGCAAAGGGTAGCTACTTTGAAGAATCTCAAATATAAAATATAAAACACTTTTTTGGTTACTACATGTGTTATTTCATAGTTTTGATGTCTTCACTATTATTCTACAATGTAGAAATTAGTTTAAAAAAATAAAGATAACCCCTTGATTGAGTAGGTGTGTCCAAACTTTTGACTGGTACTGTACAATATAAATGAAAATGTGTTCTTTTACATGTTTTTCACAGAAAATGAGCCAAGGCCAATAAGTTGAAAAAATAATTAATTTTTTAATTTTTTAAAAGGTAAACATTGAAAATGGGTCCCTTAGATCCGAACGCCACACAAGGGTTAATGGCTATATGTCTTTGTACAGTGCTTCTTATTAACCAGTAGGGCTACCCCCATACTAGTGCTAACGGAGTTTTTACAAGCAGAAGTGTGATACGGATGTGGGTAACAACATTTTGATACAGAGTTCTAACTTTGCGCCTTCGTTGGGGATGCATAATAAGGAGGGTTAATTTGAGCTATGAACCCAGAGGAGCAGACGGTTACGTGGCTGATATCATTAGGGGTACTTAATTCACCCAAGAAGAACATAGCTGACCCAGAGGAATTTCTGAAAACATCTCTGAAAGATGGGGTCGTCCTGTGCAAACTTATGGAGCGGCTTGTGCCCGGCTCTGTTCCAAAGGTAAGCGCAGCATTGTGACTGCACTGTTATAAGTGCAATATAACAGTGAGTGATAACGGGAAAAGTAATTTACAAAGTCATAACGCTTTTCAACTGCGAGGGGGAAAAAACACTGGCAGCGCCTCTGGAGAGGAAGGGAGGGGTAGTTTGATCAAATTGCTCATCTAAGACATGTAATGTAACATGTCTTAGTTAAAACATTTGGAATAAATGAATGTGCCACATGCAACTTTACGATGAGCCATTTATCAATAATGTAAAATATTGTTACATTTGTATAGGATAACTTGCTGACTTCCTGTGAAGTGAAAAGTGTTCCGCATTCTGAAGTTCACTAACGACTCGGAAAGAGTTTAGTTATTGTTCTGTGGTTTAGTCTTAAAAGTAACTATAACGTTCCAAAACACATTATGTAACCAAATATCCTAATATATTCAAACTGATGCACATTCTGCTATCCGATGCTTTTTCTCACCTGTGCTAGATGCATTTGCATCTATTGTTTATGTTGAAGTCACATCACATGAAAGAATATCTAGGGTACAATTTTAGAATGATATGATGGTTACAAGTTAAACTTTTAGAAGATATCACTTTTCTTAATTGTGGTTTTATTAATGTATAGTAGTTCCACGTGCATTTTATGATACAAAAAGTAGGCTCCGAGACAGAATAAATGACAATCAACATGCACGCATATCGATATGCAGCGTTGCACTTTTAGCAGGTTGATTTATTTGGGGCACCAGACATTCACTGTACTGTAATGTATTTTGTACATGCCAACTGAATGCAGTCCGTTAAACAAAGGAAAACATACATGATTCATTTAGCATACATCGGCTGTAGGCACTCTTCTAAATTAATTTAATCCAATTTAAAACTGATGACTGTCACTGACTAAACAAAAAAATAAGACGCAACGCAGCGGAGAAGCGAGAGGTCATCTGCACGTCACTTCCTTCTCAAAGGCTCGCTTCCTGATGCGACTGCCCCCTTGAGCGAGAGGTGGGTTTATGACCTGGTGGGTTTATGTATACATGAATGAGACAGGCGTAGGAAGAATCCACAGTTACTTTGTAAACTGTAAGATATACCAACATTCTAAAGGATACAGTGGATTGTTACTTTGTTTCTTTTCCCATCTTAAGTTGTCATTTGCGTCAACGCCTATAATTAAACTAAATTAACCCGTTATCTTTATTTCCAAGGTATGCTATGTTTTTATATATTTATTTCATGTCTGGTTTTAGTACTGTCAGGATCCGAGAAACGAAGCCGACTGCATCGCCAATATCAAGGAGTTTTTGAGAGGATGTACATCCTTGAAAGTAGAGGCAAGTCATTTCAAAGATCTTTTGTTTGTGGTGGTTGTTTAATGAATCTATTTTATGTTGCAATGTTTTGCTTTCTTAAATCATATCACATTTTAATGGTCGCATACACATATTTCGCAGACGTTATTGGGGGTGTAGCGAAATGCTTTTCTAACACATCTTATATGATAATGTGTTTGTTGTTGTTGGACATTTTGACTTGAGTTGGTTGCCGAATTCTTGTTTCTAGGCTCCAGTAAATAGTTACCAACAAACTTATTTGAGGACTGGTGTCATAGCTGAGAAATGTGAAGCCATGGTTAGAAAATAATACTGCATGACTGTGGCAATATATTCAACACAGGTTAGTCTTAACTTGCCTAGAACTGGTTTGCTGTTATTTCAGCACAGGTTGTTTTCTTCTGCATGTAGAATGTTTTTGTCACATGTCTCTTGATTGCCTTGTGGAATGGGCTACCCTCTTAAGTAGGCATGCTTTCAGTCACTCCCACAGAACACACAGACAGACAGCGGCTTGTTGATGGGTCTCAACTGAGACTGCTTCTGTCTTGAATAAGGCTCCACTGTCCACTGTTTGAGCAGTGTGCATTGAGCAGCAATGCAATTAAACAGAAATTAGACATCTAGCTGTACTCTCTGCCTTTCAAGTGCAAATGATCCCCCCCCTTCAGCCACCATAAGAAGTTACATTGATATTTATGTCTGCATGTAGCATATTCAGCAGAATCCGCACTAAACTAGTCTCTCCCTCAGGCCTAACATATTTCCAGCACAATGAGTGGTGATGCAGATAATAAGAGGGTGATGGAAGTCCTTTCCTTCCCTATGCAGTATAGTGACTGCTGTGTTGGACAGTAGTGCCTCTCACTCCCCAACCTTTTATAAATAGTCCTTTCTGGTCTTGAACCACATAAGTTGGTTTGTTAAAAAAGAGTAATTGAATCAGCCAGGCTCGCTGCTGCAAGTCAAGTGGTTGAGGAAGGGAAACGCTGGCTGGCCTGTTTTTGTTTTGGGAGGTCCCTTCTGCTTTCATGCAGCGATCCCACTTCTCCTCCATAATTAGAGCCTTTGCGGCAGTGCAGTAGCTCACAACCGTACGGATTTGGAGAGCCCCAGTAAAATGGCATCTTGACTTTTTTTCCGGACCAATGCAGTTCGGCCCTTCCCATGCTCTGGTCAGTGATGTGATGCTGAAACCCTCTCTCTTTTTCTTAACCACAGACAAAATAGGCACGTGGGGCTGTCATGTGACTAGAGAAAGGCAGCAGTCACTCACAACTTTTCCTTCTGCGCAGAGATGCACAAAGGGGAAGCAGCAGCAGTGGATTGAGGGCTAACTTGACCAGTTCTAGTCGACTACAGTATAGTTTAATTTTTAGAGCCTGAGCCTGCAGTCTTTTTTTTCATAGACACCTACAGTAATATACAGTTATAACATATGTGAGTCACATACTACCCAGCCCCTGCTCAAGGCTCTTTGACAAAGACGAACAAGTGAGTTTCATATGTCATATTTTAGCCTCAGATGTCAGATTGTTCAGCTTTTATGTAACTGTCTAGTTTTGATCGATGCTTCAGTTCTCTGTGGATGTTGTCAAAAATGAACAAGCAACAGATTGACACATGTCAATATTACAAGCTGCCCCAGTAGTCTGTCATCTTGACATGGTTAACAGAGAGCCAAATGTGTTGTGATAGTCTCACCAAAGCTGAAGCGTGGCTTATGCACTACCCCTGAGTCACAGTAGCTTTGGCTCTGAAGGGCTAGATAGTCAACAGATTCCTCATGCCCTGCTACCCAAACTCTATATCTAAGATGTTTTATTTAAAATGTGAAACTATAGCTGCTAGAGGAAAGTGGATAGCTGGCTGTCTGTGAGGCCGGGAGACCGAGAGCCAGCGAGTGCTCAGTGTGCATCGAATGGCAAATGAGGAGGGAACCGTCTCTTTCGTTACCAAAACCGCTATGCCACGAAAAATATGGTTCACATTCAACATGTCTCTGTCTTGTTGTGTGCAAGTCGTATCCCATTGTGTGTTGTTGCTGGGCTGCAGTCAGGCTTCTCAGTGTGATAGTTAGCAAGGCAGCATCTCCTACTTCTTTGTTATCAGTGAAAAGCCTCTCTGCTGCTAATGATTTTTGACATACTTCTCTTCCTCTGCTGTTTTCAGTCATATGAGCAGCTAGGCATTTTGCTTTTGAATTGAAAGTGTCTTCTTTGTGTCTTTTCTCTCCTGCCAGGGATTTGAACCGGAGTGCCTGTACACTGGGGAGAACTTTAACAAAGTGCTGACCACTCTGCTGGGAGTCAACTTTGCCACCCAAGGTCAGTCTGATGACTGTATTGATCTGCTCTGGGCCTCATTCAGGAGGATGCAAAGCTGCAACACGTTCAGATAGAAATGCACTGTGTAAAACGGACATGATTCTCACTCTATACAACTAGCTTATACTGCTATCTCCAAGGTTGTAAACGTTGCACCCCACCGAATAAGACCATAATGGTTTTTTTTAAGGCTGAGACTGAAATAATATTTACTCACCTTCATTATTATGCAATGTAACATTGTAATCATTGATGTGTATGCTACTAAAGATTATACACATGTATGCCACATGACTAATCTGCCCTCTCTAAAAGACGAACCAAGTGGAGTGAGTCATTTCACAGCTACTTGTTAGCGTGTGCTCTGTGCACTGCCGAGACTCCTAATGACCACGTGTGGCGTTGTTGTTTATAACGCACTCTGCCATGTCTGTGAGGGTGTAAATATGCTTGTGTGTAATTTTTTTTGTTTTTGTTTTGTTGCCTGGATTGGTCCCAGAAGGCCTCGTGAATCATGAAAGGTGTCTTGTTCACAGGCAGCTAGCATGGCTGTGTCTCGCTGTTTCTATGGGCCTCCTGCGGAGTACCATATTTACTATGATGACTACCGTGTCTTTGGCTCTCGTCCTACTGAACACGCCTGTCTCTTTTCTGTCACATTGCATTTGAAAGACACCTGGCTGAGCTTGAATAAGGCTTTATTTGTTGCAGCAAGTTCAGTGGTATGAGTGGAATTTACTTGGCGGACACAGTGTCTCATTGTCAATATGAGGAAATTGTATTTTAAGTCAAAGCAACGGTGCGGCTAGGCTCTAAGACGTGCACGTGCTAAATGACAACCCGATACTGTCACTCCAATCAAACCAGTGTTTGTCTTTTTGCTAGTGCGAAGCTTTTGCTGCTAAGTCTAAAAGCTTTCAATGTCTTCAAAGCCATCAGTTCACTGTGTCCGTTGCAGTCTCGTTATCAGTTTGAAGTTGTCTTAGCGCCAGTCCTCATCAGAGAGCATGGATAGTACAGGCCACAGCATGAAAACTGGACCAAAAGCTCTCGCTCTGCCCTCTCTCCTCTCAGTGATGTGATCAGCTTGATATGCAAATCATCTAATGGAGTCAGAGGGCCAGAAGCTATTTGCCAATCTTCAAAACTTCTAGTGCTGTTGATTTGGGCTGAATTAGTCACACACGCTTTAATGTGATTAAGAAGAGGCATCTCTCTGTGTTTCTGCTGCCTGTGATTTTCTGGCAGGCCTCAGCACTGAGTGTCCTCTCTCTGTCTCGCTGTCTCTCTGTGTGCTTGTGTGCACCATCTGACAGTGCAGCTGCAAGAAGCAGTGGTGGCCAGGCCACAAGGAGGGAGCTGCTGACTACAGGGCATGTCTGGGCGTCTCACTGCATGTGCAGAGGCATGTGGAATCCGTGTGATAACCCCCCCCTCCCCCCACAGCACTAAGAGAAACACAACCACTTCTACTATATTGGCCTGTCGTTTTTGCTCTTTTGGCCCATCTGCAGCTGCAAAATTATGAGGAATGGGGGTGAGGTCAAGATTGGCTTTGACTCTTGGCAGTGCCCTAGAAATTGTTGGCTGAACCAACATGGATATACAGTACGTAGACCTCATGCTGATGGGAGTGCCCTCAATTGTTAAAGGGGAACTCAGAACCCCGGAGGCACCTTTTGTCATTTGATATCTGGCTGTGTCGTTCCTGTAGCATCCATGGCCAGGTCTCCCATGGATTTGTTTTTCTCAGGTCTAAAAGGTTGAATAAAAACATAATCCTGGTGTTCTTTCCTCCAGAGTCGTTTCCAGACTGTAGCAATATGGTAAATAACATGACTCACTGATCAGTGTCAGAGATACCGCCTCTGCCAATCTCTCTTTATCAATCCTCATTACAATGGTCTCAGTCTGTACAACTAAGAGGATATCTAGCTAATCCTGTCTTCCAGATGGTTGGCTCTCTATCAAAACATGTCTAAAAAGCTTAGCGATGATCCACTCCTATAACGAAAGGAGATTAGACAAAGGTGTTACTCCGGGACACTGGATTTAGACTCCGTACCAGCCAACAAGGATGCACATGTATCATGTAAAGTCATGTGTTAGCTCATTAAAAGAGGATTTGCTGTCACGTCCCGACACCGATACAAGTATTGATCTAATACTGTGTTGGCTCAGTCGTAAAGGATGGCTATGGGTCCATATTTGGCTTAGTTTTAGCAGCTTGCATTGGGAAAGAGTGTGGCTGTGGCAGAGACATGCCCAGGTCTGTTGGTACTGCTGTGGCTGGGTGGCTGTTTGTCTTATCTCTGTGTGAATCATAAGGAGCTGATGCATCACTGCGCCTTCAAGGGAATCCTCTCACATGATTGTTGCCAGGTGTTTTCCAGTATTAGTCTGGTAGTCCTACAAGGCTTTCCTCCTGTCTGAGAATGCTAAAGAGAGTTTGTTAGTCAGCTCTTTGAAGACGGTTTTGTTATTGTCCAAATCAACCTACAATACATTATTTACCATTCATTTCTATTGGGCACAACACAATCTGAAACGCAAACCAAAACCAACTGCAAATGCATCCAACAAGTTTGTAGAGTCACAAGCTTGATGTAGTTATTGTGTGCTAGGAATATGGGACCAAATATGATACTTTTGACTTCTTTAATACACTATAAGTGAATTTGTTCAAATAATTATGACGCCTTCAAATGGAGGTACTAGATGCATAAAGTGCTTTAATTTCTAAACAGTAAAACAGATACAGTACCAGTCAAAAGTTTATTTTTACTATTTTTCTACATCGTAGAATAATAGTGACGACATCGAAATTATGAAATAACACATATGGTATCATTTAGTAACCAAAAAAGTGCTAAACAAATCAAAATATATTCTTCAAAGTAGCCACCCTTTGCCTTGATGACAGCTTTGCATTTTCTCAACCAACTTCATGAGGTAGTCACCTGGAATGATTTTCCAACAGTCTTGAAGGGGTTCCCACATATATTGAGTAGAAGTCGACCGATTAATCGGAATGGCCGATTTAATTAGGGCCGATTTCAAGTTTTCATAACAATCGGTAATCTGCATTTTTGGACACCGATTATGGCTGATTACATTGCATTCCACGAGGAGACTGTGTGGCAGGCTGACTACCTGTTACGTGAGTGCAGCAAGGAGCCAAGGTAAGTTGCTAGCTAGCATTAAACTTATCTTATGAAAAACAATCAATCTTAACATAATCACTTGTTAACTACACATGGTTGATGATATTACTAGCTTGTCCTGCGTTGCATATAATCATTGCGTTGCCTGTTAATTTATCACCGAATCACAGCCTACTTCACCAAACGGGTGATGATTTAACAAGCGCATTCGTGAAAAAAGCATTGTCGTTGCACCAATGTGTACCTAACCATAAACATCAATGCCTGTCTTAAAATCAATACACAAGTATATATTTTTAAACCTGCATATTTAGTTAAAATTGCCTGCTAACTAGGGAAATTGTGTCACTTCTCTTGCGTTCTGTGCAAGCAGAGTCAGGAAATATGCAGCAGTTTGGGCTGCCTGGCTCGTTGCGAACTGTGTGAAGACCATTTCTTCCTAACAAAAACCGTAATTAATTTGCCAGAATTGTACATAATTATGACATAACATTGAAGGTTGTGCAATGTAACAGCAATATTTAGACTTAGGGATGCCACCCGTTCGATAAAATACGGAACGATTCTGTATTTCACTGAAAGAATAAACGTTTTGTTTTCGAAATGATTTGACCATATTAATGACCTAAGTCTCGTATTTCTGTGTGTTATTATATTATAATTAAGTCTATGATTTGATATTTGATAGAGCAGTCTGTCTGAGCGGTGGTAGGCAGCAGCAGGCTCGTAAGCATTCATTCAAACAGCACTTTCGTGCATTTGCCAGCAGCTCTTCACAATGCTTCAAGCGTTGTGCTGTTTATGACTTCAAGCCTATCAACTCCTGAGATTAGGCTGGAAATACTATAGTGCTTATAAGAAAATCCAATAGTTAAAGGTTTATGAAATACAAATGTATAGAGAGAAATAGTCCTATAATTACAACCTAAAACTTATTGCCTGGGAATATTGAAGACTCATGTTAAAAGGAACCACCAGCTTTCATATGTTCTCATGTTCTGAGCAAGGAACTTAAACATTAGCTTTTTTACATGGCAAATATTGCACTTTTACTTTCTTCTCCAACACTTTGTTTTTGTATTATTTAAACCAAATTGAACATGTTTCATTATTTATTTGAGACTAAATTGATTTTATTGATGTATTATATTAAGTTAAAGTAAGTGTTCATTCAGTATTGTTGTAATTGTCATTATTACAAATATATATAAAAATCAGCCGATTTTAATCGCTATCGGCTTTTTTGGTCCTCCAATAATCGGTATCGGTGTTGAAAAATCATAATCGGTCGACCTCTAATACTGAGCACTTGTTGGCTGCTTTTCCTTCACTCTGCGGTCCAACTCATCGCAAACCATCTCAATTGGGTTGAGGTCGGGTGATTGTGGAGGCCAGGTCATTTGATGCAGCACTCCACCACTCTCCTTCTTGGTCAGATAGCCCTTACACAGCCCGGAGATGTGTTTTGGGTCATTGTCCTGTGGAAAAACAACTGATAGTCCTACTAAACGCAAACCAGATGGGATGGCGTATTGCTGCAGAATGCTGAGGTAGCCATGCAGGTTAAGTGTGCTTTGAATTCTAAATAAATCACAGACAGTGTCACCAGCAAAGCACCATCACACCTCCTTCATGCTTCACGGTGGGAACCACACATGCAGAGATAATCCGTTCACCTACTCTGAGTCTCACAAAGACATGCCGATTGGAACCAAAAATTTCTAATTTGGACTCATCAGATCAAAGGACAGATTTCTACCAGTCTAATGTCCATTGCTCGTGTTTCTTGGCCCAAGCAAGTCTCTTCTTCTTGTTTGTGTCCTTTAGTAGTGGTTTCTTTGTAGCAATTTAACCATGAAGGCCTGATTCATGCAGTCTCCTCTGAACAGTTGATGTTGATGTGTTTGTTACTTGAACTTTGTGAAGCATTTATTTGGGTTGCAATCTGAGGTGCAGTTAACTCTAAATAACTTATTCTCTGTAGCTCTGGGTCTTCCTTTCCTGTGGCAGTTCTCACAAGAGCCAGTTTCGTCAGAGCGCTTGATGGTTTTTGCTACAGCACGTGAAGAAACTTTAAAAGTTCTTGAAATTTTTGGGATTGACTGACCTTCATGTCTTAAAGTAATGATGGACTGTCGTTTCTCTTTGCTTATTTGAGCTGTTCTTGCCATAATATGGACTTGGTCTGTTACCAAATAGGGCTATCTTCTGTATACCACCCCTACCTTGTCACAACACAAGTGATTGGCACAAACACACTAAGAAGGAAAGAAATTCCACAAATTAACTTTTAGCAAGGCACACCTGTTAATTGAAATGCATTCCAGGTACCTCATCAAGCTGTTTGAGAGAATGCCAAGGGTGTGCAAAGCTCTCATCAAGGCAAAGGGTGGCTACTTTGAAGAATTTCAAATATAAAATGTTTTGATTTGTTTAACACTTTTTTGGGGTACTACATGATTCCGTATGTTATTTCATAGTTTTGTTGTCTTCACTATTATTATACAATGTAAAAATAAAGAAAAACCCTTGATTGAGTAGATGTGTCCAAACTTTTGACTGGTACTGTATGTATGAAAATACCCTCAAATAAAATGTGACATTCTGTACTGTTGCTTCATATAAAACACAACTAATCCAAAATGTTGTAGAACCAAATTAAATGCTTTAGCTTCACCATCCAAATAAATACGTGTGTAAGCACATTAGAGGTATGAATCATTAGGCCTTTGCCCTCTTTGATGTTGGTCATTGATAATGTACAACAAGGTCTCTGGGCTTGTCTGTGTTAGATGGCTGCTCTGAGCTGGCCAGGGATCAATGCTAGCTAGCAGAGTTGAGGTGATTCTGTCAAGCGCAGCAGAGCCAACAGCCTGCTCTGCAGTACACAGCCCAATGCTGTTTGACCTAACTACTGAAGCAACACTGACGTGTATGAGAGAGCGAGATATTTTTGTCATCTCATCTGTTATGAGTAATGTGTAATTGTATAAATGTGACAGGGATTTTTGTACTTGATTACAAGAATGATGTAAGTTGTTGTATTCATGACTGACTGACAAACATCTATATAACCTCCTAAGTTATTTGAGTCCTTGCACTCACAATGTGTGTTTTTTTTTTTTGTGGATCAGAATGAAATATTCAAAAGTCTCGGTCTGTGTTTTTGCTCCAGACTGTGGCACTGAGAGGTCATGTCCCCAGTCCGGCACATCCGCTCCTAGTCAGTCCGCCTCTTCCCACACACTATCCTCGTCCAAGTCCCTGCGCAGACAATCCAAACCAGTGGTAGGGTCACACAAACACACGCACAGCACACAGAGTTCATGTCAATTCCATCTCAAGAATGTCTGTTTATGTCCTGAATTGGCTGCATTGAAATGGAATGGACCCCAACACTGGTCTTAACAGGTGCGGTTGTTTACCGCCCAGTAAACTGACAAGCATTCTACCCAACCAGGAGATGTCGGAGAACGGCGGGGGCGGACTGCTGCTGGTGAAGGCGCGCTTCCAATTCAAGCAGAATAACGAGGATGAGCTGTCCTTCAACAAGGGAGACCTGATCGGTGTGTCGCGCCAGGAGGAGGGCGGCTGGTGGGAGGGCTCGCTCAACGGCAAGACGGGCTGGTTCCCCAGCAACTATGTCCGCGAGGTCAAGCCCTGCGGTGGGTCGGGTTGGGGAAGAGTTTATGTATTACCTGGAATGGATTTAGACTAGATCATTTTGCATGTCACTTGCTGCTCCAAAACTCCGGTTCTAATTCCTTTATGTCCTGCAGATAAGCCTATGTCTCCTAAAGCCACTCAACTTACCAAGAACTACTACAGTGTGGTGAGTGGGCCCATCTCCCATTGGATCTCCCTTTTCTACAGCTCCGTATGCACTGGGCCACGACGGCTTTGCTTAGGGGCTCTGTATAGGCTGTAACACCATGCCTGTTTCCAATAGGATGTGGCTTATTTCAATGATCTTTCTCAGGTGGTGCAAGACATCCAGGAGCATGAGCGGGAGTTTGTCAAGGAGCTGCAGACAGTCTTGAGCTCTTACCTACGACCTCTACTGGCAAGCGACAAGTAAGCTCCAGGAACAAGGATGGAGGATTCATTCAGATGTCTTTTTCATCTTAAAATACCAATTGCTAAAGAACTTTGTCACGAATCTCTCTTAGAATGACCTATGTACCTTGTTTTAAAACATTTTTTATGAGTATTCATTCAACTCATTAATTCTATGTTGTCTGTTGTGTGGTGTCCAGACTGAGCGTTACAGACAGTGGCATTCTGGGCGCTAACCTGGAGGAGATCCTCACCTTCCAGCAGGGCCTGGTTCTGGCTCTGGAGGAGTGTACCAAGTAAGTGTGTGAGAGTGTTAATGGCTGTAGTGGAGGCACTGCTAATTTGAGGCAACTGAATCAAATCACATTACCCTAACCCCCATGTCAAATCTGCCACTAGACTTTTTACATGCCGGACTGTTTCTATCAGATATTCTGTAGAGAAATAGATTTGTTGCGATGTAGATCTAGATTGGATGGCCTCGGACGACGTGCACCCCCTAGTGACCGATATCTGAAACCAAAGATAAAGGAACAACCCAGCTGTTGTCTTACCAACTAACTCACCCACTTCTCTCTGTGCGTGTTGCAGGGTTCCAGAGAGCCAGCAGCGTGTGGCTGCCTGCTACCTCAACCTGATTGGTCAGATCAGGATGCTGTACCTGTCCTACTGCTCCAGTCACCCCTCGGCTGTCTGTGTACTCACTGACCACAGGTCTGGCCTTATGGGCGTCTCAGTTCTGCATGACATTAATCTAAATTTGATTCACATTTCATTGCATTTAACAGTCAGTATAATAATACAAGTAAAATATTTTTGTGGATAACTTTGGAATTAGTTGGTGTTTCTTTTTCACCCACTAGGTGTCATACTTTCTCTCTGTAAATGTAGAGGTGTAACCAATGATGTGTATATATAAACCCTGGATGACTGACAGGGGGCTTGTGTTGAAGCCACCTCGCAGCCATCTTGGTACTCCTCCTGCGTTGTAAAAAAGATTTTGGAAGCTATGGAGATGCATTTATTAATATCTGCATTTGTTTTTCTATTACAGACTCCTTAATGCATACTTTTAAATTATATCTGAGCTAAACCTAAAAATAAAAAAACCAAGAAAAAATAAATAAATTAACATTTTCCCTTTTTAAAGTATTTTTTGTTGTTGTTAGGGCTAATGTTACTGTCCCCAGTACAACAACAAAAAATACTTATATTTTGTCCTTGAAACATTTTAATTGAAATACTGTAAAATTTCATTCATTCCTATGGAGGACTCCTCCTACTTGGGAGTGCCAAAATGGCCGACCAGTGGCTTCAATGCCTCTCAATGGCCAATGCATATCGTCATAAATCCAGGGTTTATATACGTCATTGGACGCGACAGAGGGGTTTCTCACTTATCAGTTGTAACTATGAGTGAGTGAGTGACCTTCAGTGTGTAGCCAACCCTCATCATATCCTCACTGTGTCATTCACTACAATCAGCCCGGAGCCTCTGTGCACCTCTTAATGGTTCGTCTGCTGTCCTTCACACACGGTAGTGGTAATTAAAACCAAGAAATGAATCAAGCGATTGTGTAATTATTATGTTAGTTTAGCAAATTAATCATGTATGCTATTTTTCAACGATTGTTTATTTCCTTCGTCTCCTGCTGCACAGTTGTTAATGTGAAAAGATGCACTGCAGCGAAAAGAACACACACGTACAGGAAGCTGCACACAGGATATCTATAGTTGTGGTTGTTGTTCGAGACAGATGAGGCACTTTCGATTTCACACTAAACTAATTAGCATCTTTCATACTGTGGGATCTTTTTAAGTTTTGTCCTTTCACTATCAAACAAATTCAACATTGTCTTAATTGATTGTTCACTCAAATCAATGTCTTCTTTTTTGGGAATCTTGGTAGAATCTTTCTCCTTTATCTCTTTACATCGTCAGCCAGCAGTATAACTGTGTGTGTGTGTGTGTGTGTGTTGTAGTGAGGAGCTGGGAACGTTTATGGAGAGCCAGGGGGCCAGTATGCCGGGCATCCTGACCCTGACCACCAGCCTGAGTAAACCCTTCATGAGGCTGGACAAGTACCCCGTCCTGCTGCAGGAGCTGGAGAGACACGTGGAGGTACAGAAGGCCTCATCTAGAGCCAACATGGAGGGCAGTTGCTTAACTCTCTATAGGCCCATCTATGGAACCATATGCAACTGAAATTTAACTCGCCTCCACTGTCCCAGATGGCACTCCGCTTCAATCCTCAAATACCATTGATATACCATGTTTTGATATCCCTCCCAAACGTCTTAATGTAGTTGGATTACTTTTTAAATTATTTTTTACATCCACCTTTATTCAGGGGTGAAAGTATATTTAATGTCTTACTGGTACGGTACTCCGTGTGTGTGTGTGTAATAGCCTAGGTGTAATCCTAGAATTACATATAGAATCCCTATTCATTTCATATGATCTCTGTGGGCCTAGTAGGCTTAGTAATGAATTGTCATAACATTTGGCATATATTACATTTTAATGTGGCATTAACACACTCAGTCATGATGTCTTCATCTGATTGTCGAACAATCACATGAAAAAGGTTCTCCTGTAGGCTACCTGTGCACGTTCGTCCACTCACAAAATAATTCCAGCATCCGAACATTGCACTGTGCGTGCGCCCACCATTTGATGAATGGAAAGGGCCTTCTGTTACAAAACACCTAAACGTGTATTGTAATTACATTCTGCGATGGTCATTAGACTACACGATGGATGCGTCCCCTGCTGTCTGCGCACGTCTCTGTCTCGGCCACTCGTCTTCACCTTGGCAAAATGGAAGTGTTCTCGTCGAACCACTATGTAACCCACTTATTATTTTCCATTGACTCCGTACTGGCTTACTTTCACCCCTGCCTTTTTATAAGGTGTTGTGTATAAAATCTAAGTTATTTAACATTTTTTTGTTGTTGTTGACTGTCTTGCAGGAGGCTCACCCGGACTACAGTGACATCTTGAAGGCAACGGTGGCCTTTAAGAGCTTGGTGGTAGGTACAGAACCCCTGTGGTTCCTCGTGCAATGTTAATGTTGGCATGGTCCATAGAGATGAACCACGCGCATTGTAGAATCTTACTAGTCTATAGTAGCATCATCTATTCTATATTACTAACACACTACAGAGAGAGAGAGACAAGTCACTGAAAATTATCAGTGAGTACATTTACATATACAATAATAATTGAATATTAAACGGATTATGGCTGTAGGCAAATTATGAAATAGTCATGTAAACAGGGTACGGTGTTTATCCTCATCGGCGTAAGGTCAAAATCTAATTAAACACATGCCGATTTTGTAACACCTGGGTTTCTGAGCAATCTTTTGAATGATTAGGACATGTAAACAGCTTAATCAGCGTTCCAGCGGTGTATTTGATCTGTGCATGTGCCAGGACCAGTAGCACAGAGCCTTCCTCTAACGCTCGAGTGAAGTGAGTTCAGAAAAACTGAAAATACGCATCTTAGAAATAGTTTTCGCATACACACGTTATATGTCTGAACTCCGAATCAAAAAGCTTTCGCAAAAATAACATGGTCAATGTGGCAGGTTTTATTTTGATTGCCAATTTTCTGCATTTCTCAAAAGTCCCATCAGGTAGCCTGATTTCAGATGTGTCCATGTAAACAGGATTATTATGGACATCGTTATTCTTGCCAAGCATGTAAACGTTTTAAACAAACTATTATATTAACCTTACTATCCACAATAATCGCATTATTGTGTGCATATAACCGCGCTCAGTGTCTTCATGCAGGCACATTTTCATTGTATGAAATTAATAAAGGCTTATCTGAAGATGGGTCAATGTTTTTTGTATCTAGTTCTTATGTTGCCAAACTGAGGGGGAGGAGCATCACACGAGACAGCCTTGCATAATAAAGGTCAAATAGGGGGTGCTTATATTAACCTGTGTAAAAGGGCAATGATACGCCCATCTCTGCAGTTTTAATGAAGAAAATATATTGCTTCCTGTGTAATATGTCCTCAGTGAAAAGCTTTTTCCTAAGGTGGGTTGTTACTGAAATAGCAGCACAGATTTTGAAGACGAGCGTTAGATGAGAGTCAATACAAGGTGTCTGTTGGAGAAATAGTTTGAGAGGCAGTTTCCACTGTGGCTGAGAGTACTGTAGTCTCTTGAGGTGTCTGTGTGAGATGTGTGCTGGGGCGTGTGTTTGTGCTTCCCAAAGGTTAACTTGTTCTTTTGGGTCACCCAGGCCTATTTACATACGCTCCTGCTCTTTATGTCTGAGTCAGAACTTGGTGGATGTTGCTTTGTCATTTTGTCTTTGTGAGAGGGGGAATCCCCCTTCTGGTCCTGTAAACTGTTCTCTGTAACTCACCTTTGCGTGAGGCACAGTTATGTTATACCTGTTGCAGTAATGCCGTATCATGGACATTTTATATTACAGAGTTACTAGCTTTGCACTAGTGCAAATGGCTATTTTATTGTGTGTCTGTTTCCATCACACACTAACAGTGTCTCATATGCACTATACATTAATTGACACCTCTCCCTCTCATTTCAGACCCAGTGTCAGGACCTGCGGAAGCGTAAGAACCTGGAACTACAGATCCTGTCAGAGCCAGTGAGAGGCTGGGAGGGAGACGGAATGAAGTCTCTGGGTCACGTGGCCTACATGTCCCAGGTGCACATGCAGAACGGGACCAATGAGGTGAGAGCAACAGATGCAGGTGTCCTTATATGCTGAACTAAGATCAGTCTTGCATCCCCCCCCCCAATGGTTAATGTTAGGATTGGGGGCGGTAAGCTAATCATAGATCTGTGTGTAACGGCAACTATCCAGACGGAGCGCTACAGGCAACCTCCGAGAAGGTCAAAGTTCAAATGAACGACTCCAATGGCTCCTTTCACAGCCATGTGGTTGAATGGATATTAATGTTTTGAGCAGCATGAATGTGTGCTTGGGCAAAGCAAATAACGGGAAAAGTGAGGTGGACCAGTTACTTTTTATGCTTGACAAACAGGAAGTAAAATTGTTGCTTGTTTGTTTACTCACAGGCTTAGAATCGATCCAAGGACTTATTTCCCCTTTCAGAATTGTAATATTTCAGCACCTGACGACTTTATTCGGAGCAGATAAGTTTGTTTCCGTCCAACACGTTCTGGAGATGAGTCCTATATTGTTATTGCCACCGCCTCTCCCACATTAAGCCAATCTTATTCAAATATTTGAATTCATTATGAATCAGAAACCACAGACTGTAGAGTGAAAAGTCATCCCCCTGTAGTGTGGTTTCTGTGTAGGGGTCGAATATGAGGATCTGAGGGCTGAGGGGAACAAATGTCTGGCTTTGTTTTAGTCTTATTGAAGCACCAACCAACATCTATCTAACATATTTCAAACAGATAACCTGTTTTCTTTACCTTTTTAAAGCTGCAATATGTAACTTTTTGGGTGACCTGACAATATTCACATAGAAATGTGAGTTACAAATCTTTCATTTTCATTGAAAGCAATTCTAAGAAGTGGTAGATCTGTTCTATGTGAGCTTTTTCTTACTTTCGGTTTTGTAAACTAGCTTCAAACAGCTGAAAATACAATATTTTTGATTGTGGAAAAAAATTATGTATTTCACAGCGGTTTAGATGGTACAATGATTTTTTACACTATATTCGCTTGCTCTGTCACATAAACTGAAATTTGGCGAATGATTTAGAATTTTAGCAACACGGGAAATGGTAGAGCAATTTCTGCATAGTGCATCTTTAACTTAGCTGAAATATTATGATTTGTGGATTCATAAACTACCATATTTCTCCCCAAATATCATCGACGCAACTGATTTTCACGTCCCTTTGCCAGAGTTCTCAAACACTCATCTCTGTCTGTGGGTGTCAATGTGTGTATTTGACACACAGCCATGTCTGATTCTTTCATGCTGTATCTGTGTTAATGTGTGTTCTCCATAGGAGAAAGAGGAGCGCTATCTCATGATGTTTCCCAGTGTGCTGGTCATGCTGTCTGCTAGTCCGCGGATGAGCGGCTTCATATACCAGGTAACCTACGAGCACCAGATGTGTGCCCTCTAAATGTGTCCCAGGTGTTTCCCAAGTATCTGTGGCAGTGTGTCACCCCCTCTCCTCCTCTCTCTTTTCCAACAGGGAAGGCTGCCACTGACGGGCTCCACGGTATCCAGACAGACAGACGACACAGAGAACGGCCACTATGCCTTTGATATCACAGGTACAGTAAATTAATCTCAGAGGAGATGGAGAAAGACCGGAATACTCTATAATGTGCGGCACAATTATTGAAAGGGCCGTATCATACACAGGTCCTGTTGAGTAGATTGGAGGTCACTGGTCCGTAATCATATTCCTATTACATCAGTGGGTTGTAGGCTATTAATGGCCGTTTGCGCCTCATTTAAGTGAACCAATGGAGTATTTCTTATATAGCATTCCTTTGATAAAATAATATCAAGCTGCTTTGGCAGTCATTCTTATTCCAGTCCCTTCAGTACAAACTCTGGCTGTGTAAACCTTGATTTAATGTCTGGTTAAACGATTTGGGACTTATGACATTCACTGAGGGGGAAAGGAAACGATCCGATCCTAAGTGAGTTATGTGAACTATGAATCATAGTGTTTATGTAATGCTTTCTTTTAACATGACAAGACTGCTGGGAGAACCACTCATCAGAGTTGTTTTATTTACTTGCCACTTGACACATGCTATGATATATGCCGAGTTCAAGACAACTGGGAACTCTGAAATAAACGAGCTCAGACTGGGGGAAAACTGGATTTGAACGGTCATCCAACTCGGAATTCCAACTCTGGAACTCGGGCCTCTTTCTAGGAGCTCCTACTTTCCGACCTGAAGATCGCTGACGTCATGATTTGACCTCGTATTCTTCAGAGTTGCCAGTGGTTTTGTACTGAGGCTTACTTGTTTTGTAACCATGACACCATGATCCAGTTTGTCATCCAGTCACGACACTGTGCCATGGTGGGCGTTTATGATTCATGTCAGACTTGTGGGCTTTAACGAAACATCTCGCTAACAAAGTGTTACCCGTACCTAACTTTAGGTAGCTTAGCCTGGAACTTCCCCACAAAGTGCAACCCACTGAAGTGTATGTGTGTGTGTGTGTGTGTGTGTGTGTGTGTTGCAGGGAGCATGTTTGATCGTGTCACAGTGATCTGCAGTAACCCCCAGGAACTGCAGGACTGGCTGGACCATCTCAACGCCTACACCAAAGGCGGAAGCCCTGTGGGCACCATAATCAGGGTAAAGACATGACACACACACGTGTTCATACACACGCAAGGAGAGCACACTGCATTATTTATTGTTTCAAAGATACAGGAAGTGCTGTTGTGTGTAGAGAATGTGCACTAAACAAAATGGTGTATTTCCCTTTAGACATGGCCAGTGGTGTCACAACGTGCACACCACTCCACACGTAGCTAGAACTCACACTGAACTATGAACTGCCACTGCACTTCACACATGGCTGGCACTTGCATTAAACTTCCATCACACATCCCCTCTTTCTGACTGTGGCTTACCTCTGTGTATGGATGATATAGAACGAGGGGGGGAAACCGGTCAGTATGGTGGGCACTCCCACTCACCAGTCCCACCTGCCCATCTTCAGCACCCCCAGCCAGGCCAATCGGGGACCACTGGAGCCCCCCAAGACCACCAAACCCTGGTCCCTGAGCTGCCTGCGTCCCGCCCCGCCCCTCAAGCCCTCTGCTGCACTGGGCTACAAGGAGGTAGGCCAAACCAGATTTATAGTCCATCTATCTCTGGGTTCTTCACTCTTGATTCTGGAGAGCTGCAGTGTGCGCAGCTCTGTAGCCCAGCACTAACCCTCCAGATTGTTCTTATCGAGGTCTGGAAGAATAGTTGATTACTTGAATCAGGATGTTGGGCTGGGCTAGGACAAACGCCTGCACACACTAAGTTTCTTCAGGAGCTGGGGTACAGAACACTGCTTTACGTCTCACAGTAACTTGAATCTAATAGGACTATGGAAAAACCCTCTGGGATATAGCTCTGTTTGTGTGGGCAGAGTGCTTAGTAGATGAGTAGGCAAACGGTGCTCCCGGAAGCTATAGGATGACCGTGTAGTGGAGGGGGGGGGGGGGTGTATTCGTGTTTAGTAACCACATTAGTTCTGGTAAAGACTTGTCTTTGAGTGGTGTTTGACCTGGTGGTTGGCTGCAACAGATACAGCTGTGGTCATTGTGAGATGAGGGTGAGCTAGTATGATCAAATGTTAAAGTTCTCTCTAGTTCATTCCATTTCCATTTATTTAGCCAGAATAGTCCTTTTTAAAAAATGGCTATAGTTTTGCGAGTCCTGACATCCATTTAAAAAAAAGCAGACAAAAGACGTTACATACATGCAATAACCAAAAATGGGTTATGTGTGGTGCGCTTGAGTGCGACAGTTCATCACTGAGAATTACGCACCATGCTCTCTGCCCCCAGGGTTAAAGCAGCTAATAACTGGGACTCCTTCTCTACCCTTTTGTATAATGCATCCATCTCCCCTTTAACTCTCTCCTCTACCCTGTTATATTTTCATCACTGTTTTCTTCACACTACAGGATGGGGGGGGGGGGGGGGGTACTGAAATGTTCACTGTTCATCTACTTCTATCAAAATTCTCAAAGAAAATTCTCTCTCTCTCTCTCTCTCTCTCTCTCTCTCTCTCTCTCTCTCTCTCTCTCTCTCTCTCTCTCTCTCTCTCTCTCTCTCTCCCTCTCCAAACTGGCTTCTATAGAGAATGTCTTATATATTGAAGGTAAGGCTAGAACTATCTATCTCTCTTACTGTGTGGATATGTGTGTGTGCTTGTTTGCGCCCTTGGCAACACATTGCTCTGTTTTCCTCTTCCTCTGCTGTAAGCTGTTGGTTTCCTGTGTACTCTGCTGCCTTGTCTGTCTTTTATCCCCCGTAGTCACCCAAAACCTCTGGCAGACGGTCTACCTGAGATCTCTATCTGTTTTCTAGGTAACAACAAAGCCCGATTTCTAGGTAACAGAAAGCCATACTTGTACAAGTGGAATTTGACGCAGAAACACTCATTCCCTTTCCAGGTTTTCAAAATAGAATCGTTTACAAATAGAATACAAATGAAAGGATTACATTGAATTATTCATTGTTTCAATTAGGATCTTCATCTTTGGCTCGTTAATGGTGAAGGATATCCATTTTAGCTGACATGACATCATAGGCCACACCGTTTGCTCCAAGTGTGTGACGTGTGTGCTGGAAATCACATGTTAATTAATGACTCAGAGAGGACAATTTTGTTTTTTAAAAGTAAACTGTTTAAAATGACACCAGGGTCATGTTCATTAGCCACCAAATGGAAGAAACCTGACTGAAAGAGGGAGTAACTACTTAGACTTGTTCAATAAGAAACGCAACATGAAAAGAAAATTGGTGTGTCCTACTGAACATGACCCAGGTTTCTTTGGTTTTTTCCGTCCCATGCTTATGCAATATGTAAGACTTTGTTCGACCTTGTTTGTTTTTGTCCATGGTGGCAATGTGTGTTACTGTAGGCTTACAGTTACCGTTGTCTTTTTCCCCTGGCTTGACGACGTTTGTCACTGTGTACTCTACCCTGCTAACACTTCTCCCCGACTCCTACAGGACTCAGGTAAAAGTCCGAGGCCCATTAAGAAGTTCCTCCCGAAACGCAAAACGGAACGAAAACCTTCCGACGATGAGTTCCTCCTGCGGAAAAGTAGGTTTGATCATTACACACTATTATGTATAATTTCCTAGTGTCCACATGTGTTGCCACCAAGGAAAGCACAGATTCACACTCTGTGTGACAAATTCCACCCGCCACCTAACCAATGACCAATTTCTAGCTCTGTGAATCAACACAATGTAATTCTCTGCATATTAGCTCAAACGTGTATCTCATGCGGTTGATGGTAACTCGCAGTCGGTGCCTTCTCAAGGTGAGATTGAAAGTCAGTTACTCATCAAACACATCCAGCTTCTTCTTATTAGTGTTTAAAGTTGAACTCGTACCCAAATAATGTTGTAATGTAAATTCGAGGGGGGGGGGGGGGGGGGGGGGGGGAACACCACCTTGTATCTCAAACAGACTGTTTCAAAAATGCTTTCTGTTTCCTCGTTTAACATGACGTAACATTGGTTTACTTGTTGTCATTAATATATTTTTCATGACCGGCATACACCCACACAATTCTGTTGTTGGGGTACGCCCACACCGTTCCAACACAGAAAAGCTGCTTTATAATATGCTTAATTGCCATTTCTTGGAAGGAAAACTGTTTTGCTCATGTTATGTTGAAATAAAAGTCATATTTCATAGACATCTGGAAACACTGGACTGTTACTTTAAATTGCATGGAACGATGAGAGGGAAATGGACCATCGGTAGCATAAACCCATAGAGATGCTGCAGCTAAATCTGTTGGACCTGACTGTCAGTGGAATGTTGACGGTTTGAATATAAAGTCAGTTGTTGTGGTGCAGAAGGCACCTGACCCATTTCCCCCTGCGTGCCTTTGATTGACAGGTACAGCTGCTCTGGAGGAGGATGCACAGATTCTGAAGGTGATCGAGTCCTACTGCACAGGGGCCAGCCTGCATCAGAACAACACAGGTGAGACGGAGTGTGTGTGTGTGATTGATGTCTCTTTTTTTTCAACCTGTCAATCAAAACAAATATATAGTTGAAGTCGGAAGTTTACATACACTTAGGTTGGAGTCATTAAAACTCGTTTTTCAACCACTCCACAAATTTCTTGTTAACAAACTATAGTTTTGGCAAGTCGGTTAGGACATCTACTTTGTGCATGACACAAGTAATTTTTCTAACATTTGTTTACAGACAGATAATTTCACTTATAATTCACTGTATCACAATTCCAGTGGGTCAGAAGTTTAAATACACTAAGTTGACTGTGCCTTTAAACAGCTTGGAAAATTCCAGAAAATTATGTCATGGCTTTAGAATTTTCTAATAGGCTAATTGACATCATTTGAGTCAATTGGAGGTGTACCTGTGGATGGATTTCAAGGCCTACCTTCAAACTCAGTGCCTCTTTGCTTGACATCATGGGAAAATCAAAAGAAATAGGCCAAGACCTCATAAAATAATGGTAGACCTCCACAAGTCTGGTTCATCCTTGGGAGCAATTTCCAAACGCCTGAAGGTACCACGTTTATCTGTACAAACAATAGTACGCAAGTATAAACACCATAGGGCCACGCAGCCGTCATACCGCTCAGGAAGGAGACGCGTTCTGTCTCCTAGAGATGAACGTACTTTGGTGTGAAAAGTGCAAATCAATCCCAGAACAACAGCAAAGGACTTTGTGAAGATGCTGGAGGAAACAGTTACAAAAGTATCTATATCCACAGTAAAACGAGTCCTATATCGATATAACCTGAAAGGCCGCTCAGCAAGGAAGAAGCCACTGCTCCAAAACCGCCATAAAAAAAGCCAGACTACGGTTTGCAACTGCACATGGGACAAAGATCGTACTTTTTGTAGAAATGTCCTCTGGTCTGATGAAACAAAAATAGAACTCTTTGGCAATAATGACCATTGTTATGTTTGGAGGAAGAAGGGGGAGGCTTGCAAGCCGAAGAACACCATCGCAACTGTGAAGCACGGGGGTGGCAGCATCATGTTGTGGGGGTGCTTTGCTGCAGGAGGGACTGGTGCACATCACAAAATAGATGCCATCATGAGGTAGGAAATGTATGTGGATATTTTGAAGCAACATCTCTAGACATCAGTCAGGAAGTTAAAGCTTGGTTGCAAATGGGTCTTCCAAATGGACAATGACCCCAAGCATACTTCCAAAGTTGTGGCAAAATGGCTTAAGGACAACAAAGTCAAGGTATTGGAGTGGCCATCACAAAGCCCTGACCTCAATCCTAAAGAAAATTTGTGGGCAGAACTGAAAAAGCGTGTGCGAGCAAGGAGGCCTACAAACCTGACTCAGTTACACCAGCTCTGTCAGGAGGAATGGGTGAAAATTCACCCAACTTATTGTGGGAAGCTTGTGGAAGGCTACCCAAAACGTTTGACCCAAGTTAAACCATTTTAAGACAATGCTACCAATTACTAATTGAGTGTATGCAAACTTTTGATCCACTGGGAATGTGATGAAAGAAATAAAAGCTGAATTAAATTATTCTCTTTACTATTATTCTGACATTTCACATTCTTAAAATAAAGTGGTGATCCTAACTGACCTAAGACATGGAATTTTTACTTCGATTAAATGTCAGGATTTGTTAAACTGAGATTAAATGTATTTGGCTAAGGTGTATGTAAACTTCCGAATTCAACTGTATATTTGTCACATGCGCCCGAATACAACCGGTGTAGACCTTACCGTGAAATGTTGACTTACAGGCCCATAACTCTATTTATTGAACTGCATTGTTGGTTAAGAAAATATTTACTAAATACATTTTTGTAAAAATTTAAATAAAAAGTAACACAATAAAATAACGAAGCTATGTACAGGGGGTGCTGGTACCGAGTCAATGTGCGGGGGTACAGGTTAGTCGAGGTAATTTGTACATGTAGGTAGGGGTAAAGTGACTGTGCATAGATAATAAACAGCGAGCAGCAGCTGTGTAAAAACAAAGGGGGTGTTAATGTAAATAGTCTGGTTGGCCATTTGATGAATTGTTCAGCAGTATTATGGCTTGGGGGTAGAAGCTGTTAAGGAGCCTTTTGGACATAGACTTGGTGCTCTGGTACCGCTTGCCGTAAAGTAGCAGAGAGCACAGTCTATGACCTGGGTGACTGGAGTCTTTGACAATAGTTTATAGGTCCTAGATGGCAGGAAGCTTGGCCCCAGTGATGTATTGGGCCGTACAAACTACCCTCTGTAGCACCTTACGGTTGGATGCCGAGCAGTTGCCATACCAGGCGGTGATACAACCTGTCAGAATGCTCTCGATGGTGCAGCTGTATAATTTTTTGAGGATCTGGGGACCCATGCCAAATCTCTCCTGAGGGAGAAAAGGCGTTGTCGTGCCCTCTTCACGACAGTCTTGATGTGTTTGGACCGTGATAGTTTGTTGGTGATATGGACACCAAGGACCTGCTCCACTACAGGATCTGCTCCACTACAGGACCTGCTCCACTACAGCCCCGTCAATGTGAATGGGGGCGTGTTCGGCCCTCCTTTTCCTGTGTTCCACGATCAGCACCTTTGTCTTTCTCATGTTGAGGGAGAGGTTGTTGTCCTGGCACCACACTGCCAGGTCTCTAACTTCCTCCCTATAGGCTGTCTCATTGTTGTCGGTGATCAGGCCTACCACTGTTGTCGTCAGCAAATTTAATGATCGTGTTGGAGTCGTGCTTGGCCACACAGTCGTAGATGAACAGGGAGTACAGGGGGGGACTAAGCACGCACCCCTAAGGGGCCCCCGTGTTAAAGATCAACGTGGCAGATGTGTTGTTGCCTACCCTTGCCACTTGGGGGGGGCGGCCCATCATGGAAGTCCAGGATCCAGTTGCAGAGGGAGGTGTTTACTCCCAGCGTCCTTAGTTTAGTGATGAGCTTTGTAGGCACTATGGTGTTGGACACTGAGCTGTAGTCAATGAACAGCATTCTCACATAGGTGTTCCTCAGGTTTAGGTAGGTTACTTTCTAAATGTAATCAGTTAGTTACTAGTTACCTGTCAAATTGTAATCAGTAACGTAACTTTTGGATTACCCAAACTCAGTAACGTAATCTGATTACGTTCAGTTACTTTACTTTCTCCTTTAGGCATTAGAAGAAGACAATATATGTTACCAATTGAACAACATCTATTGCAGGATAAAACAATGTTAGTTTACATAGCTGGCCATATATGGATGTTAAATTTTACTTTGTGGGTTGGTTATTTGGCTTCTTCTAACCCATCACCTTCTACTACATATAGTAATACGATTAAATTAGATCTTTAGACTTTGGTTTATAATGTATCAGAATTCCAGTCATTCCAATAAATGTTATACCCCTTGATCTTCAAGAATAGGACTTGGAAATATGGAAGTATAGATTACCCAAAGTTTTTGGCTTATGCTGAGGTAAAACAATAAGGAGTTCGATCCATCAAACACATTTGGTGTGTCATCATAGTGGTCTCTGACTTGTGGTCAGACACGCTCAAGTGAAACTTATACTTGCGCCTTTTTTCAATGTTGATTGGAATGTCATTGAGAAAACAGAAGTGTCAAAGATTTTTTTCAAACATCCTTTCTGAATTTAAAAGTAATCCTCGAAGTAATCTAGTTTTTCAAAAGTATCTAATCTGATTACGTTTTTGCTGGTAACGTAACGGTTACTGTTTTTTTTGTAATCCCTTACATGTAATAGATTACAGATTGTGTAATCAGTTACTCCTCAACCCTGGTGTTCCTTTTGTCCAGGTGGGAAAGGGCAGTGTGGAGTGTGATTGAGATTGCTTCATCTGTGGATCTGTTGGGGTGGTATGTGAATTGGAGTGGGTCTAGGGTTTCCGGGATGATGGTGTTAATGTGAGCCATGACCAGCCTTTCAAAGCACTTCATGGCTACCGACGTGAGTGCTATGTGGCGGTAGTCATTTAGGCAGGTTACCTTCGTTTTCTTGGGCACATGGACTACGGTGGTCTGCTTGAAACATGTAGGTATTACAGACTCGGTCAGGGAGAGGTTGAAAATGTCAGTGAAGACACTTCCCAGTTGGTCTGCGCATGCTTTGAGTACACGTCCTGGTAATCCGTCTGGCCCCGCGGCTTTGTGAATGTTGACCTGTTTAAAGGTCTTGTTCACATCGGCTACGTAGAGCATGATCACACAGTCGTCCAGAACAGCTGGTGCACTCATGCATGCTTCAGTGTTGCAGTAACTTACCTCAACACGAGCATAAAAGGCATTTAGCTAGCCACGTAATACATATACGCGTGTGTGTGTGTTATACAGACAAATAGTTTTCTTCAACACATCCAAGATGTGTGTGTACCGCACCTTTTAATGGCCCATAGATAGACATGGCAATGACAAAGGCTTACTCGCGTGTGTGTGTGTGTGTATTGTGTGTATCTGCAGCGGTGAGGAAAGATTCTGTCCCTCAGGTCCTGCTGCCGGAGGAAGAGAAGATGATGGTGGAAGAGATGAAGAACAACGGTCAGACCATCATAGAGGAAAAGTAAGACTGCCGTCACTCAGGAGAATAGACTCTTATTAGGCCATTACATTACTGTGTATGCACATGGATCTGCAGTTAGTTATCGTTCAGCCGGTCGTTTCAACACATCTAATCCGAAGCTTTTTCAAGGATACTGTAGGACACTAGTATTTTATTTATCAGTTAAAATTGAGAAATTAATGTCTTTACGTGATGACCTTGAAGTGTTGGCAAAACAGGGGTTTTGTCTTGAATGTTGAATAGCAAGAAATTGTGGTCAACATTGAAAAGCATGAAATTGGGACTTAACAATTTAACAAATATTAATGTTCAACTACCGCGAACACTCAAATTCCAAAGCCTTTATCATATTGTAACATGAAAATAATTTGCTATTGTCCGGCTTTCTGATAACCTTTTGTTTCTTGACTTGCAGGAGTCTGGTTGATGCGGTGTACGCTTTAAAGGACGAGGTCCATGAATTAAAGAAGGTAAAATAACTGTTGATCTAAAACTCACTCTGACACATTTAAAGTCTGACAAGCCATTTTGTTCAGGAGCGTCGGTGTTGTGGTTTATGTGGGTGCGTGCTTGTCTATCTGCAGGTACATGTTGTGATTGTGGGTTCCTGCTTGTAGGTGTGTGGGAATGTGTGTGTTCTCACATCTGCTGAGTTTCAATGGATATTTGTGTATGTGTCTCGCCAGGAGAGTAAGTGGATCAAGCAATGTCTGGAGGATGAGCAGAAGTCTCGTAAGGAGCTGGAGAGAGTGGTCAGGAAGCTGGCCAAGCAGAAGAACGACTGCGCCTGGGAGGATGGAGACCACTGAACAACCCCACACACCTATCCATTTACCTATACCGCATATATGTGTGTGTGTGAGTAAGTGAGCAGTGTGTGACTGTGCAGTGTGTCCATGCTTCCATCTCTACAACACAGATTCATTTAGCTGGACTCTGGTTGGAACAACTCTCTGTTCTGATGCTTGGCCTCACACGCTGAACTATTCATTATCTGTCTTCCTGATCCAACCCTGTTGGAGGATTTTAAAGTCATGACCATGGGTCTTACTCAAGCACCCGGAAAAGCTAACTGAGACCAATGGGAGGGGAATAACCAGAATCGAACATTCTGATTGGTTGCATCCCTTCTGCTGCCACTGTAATTGGTTAACTCTGATGGAACCATTTTGGACAAAGGATAGATAACTAGTCCTGCAGTGTCACCAGCTGCATCGCCACTCTGGACTACTGTGTCTACATTTCAATAGGAAATCTAATGGGTGCGAGAAGCCTTCTTTAGGTACAATGGATGTTTTCTTGCATGCCCTTGTTTCAGCGGGAGAGTGACTCCCTCCACCATAACTAGGGCTCATCTGTCCCACTCTACATCTGTTACAGCATTGTTTGTCGTTTGTTTGTTTAGTTTGGTGTTGAGGACACCCCCGCAGCCTTGTCGGGAAAGAGAGAAGCTTGCATCGAGCTTCAGTGAACACGATTGGCATTTTGCGATTGCACATTCTAGACGTGAGACTGCATCTCCAAGATATTTTGTAGGCTTTAGATTTTCATTTCAGATAGGTGAGACCTTTCCATAGACTATCAAAACGGTCTACTATCAAAACGGCTCATGGAGAGTGGATTTCAATACTGCTCCAAGCTGGTATTCATTTCATTGAATAAGGTCCTTGACTGTGTACCTTACAATCTGCATGGATGTACAGTGTTTCTAAGATAGTATTACGCATTACACATGCTAATCAATATATAGTCCAAAGCTATCAGGGATATAGATATTTATAAACTGGGTGGTCCGAGCCCTGAAGTGCTGATTGGCTGACAGCCGTGGTATATCAGACCATATATCACGGGTATGAGGACATTTATTTTTACTGCTCTAATTACATTGGTAGCCAGTTTATAATAGCAATAAAGCACATTTGGGGTTTGTGGTATATGGTCAATATACCACGGCTAAGGGCTGTATCCAGGCACACGGCGCGTTGCGTCGTGCTAAGAACAGCCATTAGCCGTGGTATATTGGCCATACACCCCATCCCCTCGTGCCTTATTTCTTAAAAGTGTATTGTGTATAGAATACACACATACTTTCTTACCGAAATAACAATATATAAATAACAATTCAATACATGTACTAATAATTCATAGCTTTGCTTTATTTGGGGGTTAAATAATATATATTGCTTATTTATTTTCCATTAAAACATTTAATTGTGTAGAAAAGTGTATGTTGTATGTATATGGTACTGGGAACCCACTTGGGGCGGTCGTTATGGGTTTTTGCCTTTTTTTAAAAATGGGCTGGAATTCAATCCAACCCGAACTGCAGAAACGACCTCTACAGAATGTTAACCTTGTTCTGATGCTAAGGGGAAAACGTTTTTAAGTGATCTTATTTATTGGACATTGTCCATTGGGGAAGACTAAATAACTCAGTTTGATTTTTAAGAATTTGGTACAACAGGAACATTCTTATTTGTATGTAGTAGAGGCTATGTCCCACATTTTGAGTTTGGTATAAATTCTAAGAAAGTCTCATTACATTTAACATCAGTGTTCTGGGCCCGTATTCACAAAGTATCATAGAGTAGGAGTGCTGATCTAAAATCAAGCCCCTCCTGTCCATATGATCACGTTTAATTATGGTCTAAAAGGGAATAAATGATCCTTGATCAGCACTTCTATTCTCAGACACTTTAGGAATACCGTCCCTCGTCTCATAGTCATTATTATGCTTCCTTCCCATGTTGGAGCTAATCCAGGCAGAAGGAAAGATGTCCCCACTTTGATTGTGTTGTTGGAGAGCGTATAGAGTGAGTCAGTGTGAGTAGTGTAGGAGAGGAAGTGATAAAGTGCCTCCTGATAAATTAAGTGACAGGGATTAAATGGGTTTTCTAGCAAATTGCCCAGGTTGGTTTTTATGTCATGTTTTCACATTTCAATGCGTCTGATGGCACTGGTTAGATGTTCATGGGGAGAGGTAAGGGTATTATAACAATTCTGTGTGGATTTGGGCTTTGGTGCCTTATGTCAGGGTTTCCCAAACTCTGTCCTAGGGCCCCCCCCTGGGTGCACCCAGGTGGAGCCTCAGGACCGAGTTTGGGAATCCCTGCCTTATGTCGAGGCCTTAGGTGAGAAATGATTCATTGCAATCACAGCACTTCATCCCAGGATTATATGTAGTGCATACACTGTAACACCTGATGCTGCAGAGCAATAGTAACAGTAAAAAACTTGTGACTGCTTCAGTTTGGCTGTTTTACTTTACAGCAGGGTTCCCCAACTGGCGGTTATTTTGGCCCCCCAAATATTTTTTTAATTTTTATTATTAGAATTTTCATTGTTGGACATAAGACTGTAAAAACAGCATGAAATCAGCACCAATTGATAACCATTTTAGATATCTGTTCCCAAGTATTCTCACGCATAATAGAGACCTGTGATCGTATACAAATGTAAGGTTTTAAATGAGATTTTAGTCATATTAGATCTGTTTGGGCTTCTTGCGGTCAATTTGCAGTCTAAACATTATTTGTAAGTAAGTTCAGGCCCCCCAACCAGCCGCTCAAGAAAAAAAATCAGCCCGTGGCTGAATCATCTAATCGGTGATCCCTGCTTTACAGTGTCACTCTGAAACGGTCAGTTGGGCAAAGTAGAACCAGGATGTATAAAGAAATAATGTGCAGTGATGACTCCTCCTTTGCCCCTTTAACCAAAATGAGCCTGTCTCAGCAGTGTGTTCTCTCTAGTCATGATGGATAGCAGCATTCTGGAACACGCCGTTGTGTTCAGGTCCCATTGTCAATGTCAGCTCAGTTCTGCATGTTTTGTCACCTGTACAAATGTCCTTCAGTATCATTTGTTCATGTTTTATTGCTAAGTTGATTATTATTATTATTATTACATCAATATTTGTATTGAATAGTTTTCATACAGTGTCTTATAATGTTTAATGCCTGAAAGCCTAAGTGAGCACTTGGAGGGATATAACCTATCCCATCCTTCTCATCGAGGCTTGTCAGACTGCTCCATGTGTATCATTTAAAAAAAGTTATTCTATGCAAAAGTATGACTGTTAGAAGTATAAGTCTTTTTTGTAGCGGCTGCTTACTTTCATGTTATGCTTTCAGTATGCTCATTATTTTAATAAAAATGTAACGCAAACCATAGTTTTATTAACAGTATTCATTCATGTTGTGAAAGTCCATTGGTAAGCCTATTCCACTACAGGGATCATCAACTAGCGACCCGTGGCTGATTTTATTTGGCCACCTAAAGTTTGCTGATATCTTTTTTTTAAAGTGTACAGTGGGGCAAAAAAGTATTTAGTCAGCCACCAATTGTGCAAGTTCTCCCACTTAAAAATATGAGAGAGGCCTGTAATTTTCACCATAGGTACACTTCAACTATGACAGACAAAATGAGAAAAAAAAATCCAGAAAATCACATTGTAGGATTTTTAATGAATTTATTTGCAAATTATGGTGGAAAATAAGTATTTGGTCACCTACAAACAAGCAAGATTTCTGGCTCTCCCAGACCTGTAACTTCTTCTTTAAGAGGCTCCTCTGTCCTCCACTCATTACCTGTATTAATGGCACCTGTTTGAACTTGTTATCAGTATAAAAGACACCTGTCCACAACCTCAAACAATCACACTCCAAACTCTACTATGGCCAAGACCAAAGAGCTGTCAAAGGACACCAGAAACAAAATTGTAGACCTGCACCAGGCTGGGAAGACTGAATCTGCAATAGGTAAGCAGCTTGGTTTGAAGAAATCAACTGTGGGAGCAATTATTAGGAAATGGAAGACATACAAGACCACTGATAATCTCCCTCGATCTGGGGCTCCACGCAAGATCTCACCCCATGGGGTCAAAATGATCACAAGAACGGTGAGCAAAAATCCCAGAACCACACGGGGGGACCTAGTGAATGACCTGCAGAGAGCTGGGACCAAAGTAACAAAGCCTACCATCAGCAAGGGCATTGAAGATGAAACGTGATGGGTCTTTCAGCACGACAATGATCCCAAACACACCGCCCGGGCAACGAAGGAGTGGCTTCGTAAGAAGCATTTCAAGGTCCTGGAGTGGCCTAGCCAGTTTCCAGATCTCAACCCCATAGAAAATCTTTGGAGGGAGTTGAAAGTCCGTGTTGCCCAGCAACAGCCCCAAAACATCACTGCTCTAGAGGAGATCTGCATGGAGGAATGGGCCAAAATACCAGCAACAGTGTGTGAAAACCTTGTGAAGACTTACAGAAAACATTTGACCTCTGTCATTGCCAACAAAGGGTATATAACAAAGTATTGAGAAACTTTTGTTATTGACCAAATACTTATTTTCCACCATAATTTGCAAATAAATTCATTAAAAATCCTACAATGTAATTTTCTGGATTTTTTTTCTTCTCATTTTGTCTGTCATGGTTGAAGTGTACCTATGATGAAAATTACAGGCCTCTCTCATCTTTTTAAGTCGGAGAACTTGCACAATTGGTGGCTGACTAAATACTTTTTTGCCCCACTGTATATACATACATACATACAGTTGAAGTTTACAAACGCCTGAGCCAAATATTTTTTAACTCCGTTTTTCACTATTCCTGACATTTAATCCTAGTAAAAATTCCCTGTCTTAGGTCAGTTAGGATCACCACTTTATTTTAAGAATGTGAAATGTCAGAATAATAGTAGAGAGAATGATTTATTTCAGCTTTTATTTTAATTTTATTTCACATTCCCAGTGGGTCAGAAGTTTACATACACTCAATTAGTATTTGGTAGCATTGCCTTTAGATTGTTTAACTTGAGTCAAACGTTTCGGATAGCCTTCCACAAGCTTCTCACTAAGTTGGGTGAATTTTGGCCCATTCCCCCTGACAGAGCTGGTGTAACTGAGTCATGTTTGTAGGCCTCCTGGCTCTCACATGCTTTTTCAGTTCTGCCCACAAATTTTCTATAGGATTGAGGTCAGGGCTTTGATGGCCACTCCAATACCTTGACTTTGTTGTCCTTAAGCCATTTTGCCACAACTTTGAAAGTATGCTTGGGGTCATTGTCCATTTGGAAGACCCATTTGCGACCAAGCTTTAACTTCCTGACTGATGTATTGAGATGTTGCTACAATATATCCACATAATTTTCCTACCTCATGATGGCATCTATTTTGTGATGTGCACCAGTCCCTCCTGCAGCAAAGCACCCCCACAACATGATGCTGCCACCCCCGTGCTTCACGGTTGGGATGGTGTTCTTCGGCTTGCAAGCCTCCCCCTTTTTCCTCCAAACATACCGATGGTCATTATGGCCAAACAGTTCTATTTTTGTTTCATCAGACCAGAGGACATTTCTCCAAAAAGTACGATCTTTGTCCCCATGTGCAGTTGCAAACCATAGTCTGGCTTTTTTAAAGGTGGCTTTGGAGCAGTGGCTTCTCCCTTGCTGAGCGGCCTTTCAGTTTATGCCGATTATTGGACTCGTTTTACTGTAGATACTTTTGTACCTGTTTCCTCCAGCATCTTCACAAGGTCATTTTCTGTTCTGGGATTGATTTGCACTTTTCGCACCAAATAACGTTCATCTCTAGGAGACAGAACGTGTCTCCTTCCTGAGTGGTATGACGGCTGCGTGGTCCCATGGCTTTTTCTTTGCAACTCTGCCTAGAAGGCCAGCATCCCGGAGTTGCCTCTTCACCATATTTATACACACACGTATGTATGTGCATATCTCAGACTGGCCAATAAAAGGAAAAGATTAAGTTGGGCTAAAGAACACAGACACTGGACAGAGGAACTCCCTAAAATGCCAGCATCCCGGAGTCGCCTCTTCATTGTTGACGTTGAGACTGATGTTTTGTGGGTACTATTAAATGAAGCTGCCAGTTCAGGAATTGTGAGGCATCTGTTTCTCAAACTAGACGCTAATGTACTTGTCCTCTTGCTCAGTTGTGCACCGGGACCTCTCACTCCTCTTTCTATTCTGATTAGAGCAAGTTTGCACTGTTCTGTGAAGGGAGTAGTACACAGCGTTGTATGAGATCTTCAGTTTCTTGGCAATTTCTCGCATGGAGTAGCCTTCTTTTCTCAAAACAAGAATAGACTGACGAGATTCAGAAGAAAGTTATTTGTTTCTGACCATATATATGTGTGTGTATATATGTGTGTGTTCGGAAAGTATTCAGACACTTTGCTATGAGACTCGAAATTGGGCTCAGGTGCATCCTGTTTTCATTGATCATCCTTGAGATGTTTCTACAACTTGACTGGAGTCCACCTGTGGTAAATTCAATTGATTGGATATGATTTGGAAAGGCACACACCTGTCTACATGAGGTCACACAGTTGACAGTGCATGTCAGAGAAAAAACCAAGCCATGAGGTCGAAGGAATTGTCCGTAGAGCTCCGAGACAGTATTGTGTCGAGGCACAGATCTGGGGAAGGGTACCAAAGCATTTCTGAAGCATTGAAGGTCCCCAAGAACACAGTGGCCTCCATCATTCTTAAATGGAAGAAGTTTGGCACCACCAATACTCTTCCTAGAGCTGGCTGCCCAGCCAAACTGAGCAATTGGGGGAGAAGGGAGGGCTCAGGGAGGTGAACAAGAGTCCGATGGTCACTCTGACAGAGCTCTAGAGTTCCTCTGGGGAGATGGGAGAACCTTCCAGAAGGACAACCATCTCTGCAGCACTCCACCAATCAGGCCTTTATGGTAGAGTGGCCATACAGAAACCACTCCAGTAAAAGGAACATGACAGCCTGCTTAGAGTTTGCCAAAAGGCACCTAAAGGACTCTCAGACCATGAGAAACAAGTTTTTCTGGTCTGATGAAACCAAGATTTACTCTTTGGCCTGATTGCCAAGTGTCATGTCTGGAGGAAATCTGGCACCATCCCTATGGTGCAGCATGGTGTTGGCAGCATCATGCTGTGTGGATGTTTTTCAGCGGGAAGGACTGGGAGACTAGTCAGGATCAAGGGAAAGATAAACGGCGCAAAGTACAGAGAGATCCTTGATGAAAACCTGCTCTAGAGCGCTCAGGACCTCAGACTGGGGAGAAGGTTCACCTTCCATCAGGACAACGAACCTAAGCACACAGCCAAGACAATGCAGGAGTGGCTTCGGGACAAGTCTCTGAATGTTCTTGGGTGGCCCAGCCAGAGCCCGGACTTGAACCCCGATCAAACATCTCTGGAGAGACCTGAAAATAGCTGTGCAGCGACTCTCCCCATCCAACCATACAGAGCTTGAGAGGATCTGCAGTGAGGAATGGGAGAAACTCTCCAAATACAGGTGAGCCAAGCTTGTAGCATCATACCCAAGAAGACTTGAGGCTGTAAACGCTGCCAAAGGTGCTTCAACGAAGTACTGAGTAAAGGGTCTGAATAGTTCTGTAAATGTGATCAGTTTTTTATTTTTAATACGTTGGTAAAAAATATTTGCTTTGTCATTATGGGGTATTGTGTATAGATTGATTAGGAAAAAACAAATGTACTCCTCTTTAGAATAAGGCTGCAATGTAAAAGAAATTGGAACATTTTCCCGAGATGATGTATGTGTTTGTATATATACACACACACACACACACATCTCTACATGACCAAAAGTATGTGGACACCTGCTCGTCACATCTCATTCCAAAATAGTGGGCATTAATATGGAGTTGGTCCCCCTTTTGCTGCTATAACAGCCTCCACTCTTCTAGGAAGGCTTTCCACTAGATGTTGAAACATTGTTGCGGGGACTTGCTTCCATTCAGCCACTGGAACATTAGTTAGGTCAGCCACTGATGTTGGCCGATTAGGCCTGGCTCGCAGTTGGAGTTCCAATTCATCCCAAAGGTGTTTGATGGGGTTGAGGTCAGGGCTCTCTGCAGGCCACTCAAGTTCTTCCTCACTGATCTCGACAAACCATTTCTGTATGGGCCTTGCATTGGGGCATTGTCATGCTAAAACCGGAAAGGGCCTTCCCCAAAATGTCGCCACAAATTTGGAAGCATGGAATCATCATTGTATGCTGTAGGGTTAAGATTTTGCTTCACTAGAACTAAGCTCGAACCATGAAAACCAGCCCCAGACCATTATTCCTCATCCACCAAACTTTACAGTTGGCACTATGCATTGGACAGGTAGTGTTCTCCTGGTATCTGCCAAACCCAGATTTGTTCATGCCAGATGGTGAAGTGTGATTCATCACTCCAGAGAACGTGTTTCCACTGCTCCAGAGTCCAATGGAGGCAAGCTTTACACCACTCCAGCCGACGCTTGGTATTGCGCATGGTGATCTTATGCTTGTGTGTGGCTGCTCGGCCATGGAAACCCATTTCATGAAGCTCCTGACGAACAGTTATGCTTCCAGAGGCAGTTTGGAACTCGGTACACAATATGGGCTTCAGCACTCGGCGGTCCCATTCTGTGAGCTTGTGTGGCCTACCACTTCGCGGCTGAGCCATTGTTGCTCCTAGACGTTTCCACTTCACAATAACAGCACTTATAGTTGACTGGGGCAGCTCTAGCAGGGTAGAAATTTTACAGACTGACATGTTGGAAAGGTGGCATCCTATGACGGTGCCACGTTGAAAATCACTGAGTTCTTCAGTAAGACCATTCTACTGTCAATGTTTGTCTATGGAGATTGCATGGCTATGTGCTCAATTTTATACATCTGTCAACAACGGGTGTGGCTGAAATAGCCTAATCCACTAATTTGGATGGGTGTCCACATCCATCTACCTGACAGGTGTGGCATATCAAGAATCTGATTAAACAGCATGATCCTTACACAGGTGGCCCTTGTGCTGGGGACAATAAAAGGCCACTCTAAAATGTGCAGTTTTATCACACAACACAATGCCATAGATGTCTCAAGTTTTGTGGGAGTGTTCAATTGGCATGCTGACTGCAGGAATGTCCACCAGAGCTGTAGCCAGAGAATGTAATGTTCATTTCTCTACCATAAGCCGCATCCAATGTTGTTTTAGAGATTTTGGCAGTATGTCCAATCAGCATCACAACCGCAGACCATGTGTAACCACACCAGCCCAGGACCTCCACATCCAGCTAATTCACCTGCGGAATCGTCTGAGATCAGCCACCCGGACAGCTGATGAAACTGACAAGTATTTCTGTAGGTAATAAATCAGTTTTGTGGCGAAAAACTCAACGCCTATGCCCTCCCAGGGCCACCCATGGCTGTGCCCCTGCCCAGTCATGTGAAATATATAGATCAGAGCCTAATTTATTTATTTAAATTGAGTGATTTCCTCAAGTAAAATCATTGAAATTGTTGCATTTTGTGTTTATATTTTTTGACATAAATACTGTAAAATCAACAGGAATTCACCTCAAAATAATTTTTATTCAGGAAATCTATTCAAGTATTTCCACTCATAGAGAGATGTAATCATTTACCAATGTAATCAATATTTTAAATTATCATGTTTTTGTCCAATGCAATATCTATTTGGGCTTCTTCTGTCAATTTGCAGAGTACAAATTATTTATAATTATGTTCAGGTGGCCGGAACATAATTATGAAAAAATGTGTTCCACCGCTGAATCTAGTTGATGACCCCTGCACTACGGGTACATAGAATATGCTACAGTGACTAGCCTATGTTGAGAGACCCATTACATTGGTGAGTAGAGATGACATCCTGTGAATGCCACCTCCCCTCTACACCTCTGGCAGGGTGTTCTGCACCTCTGTGCTGTAGACTCGCACTTTCCATGCCGTTAAACAACTCACTCACTCGTTCTCTGGAGTGGAATGGTATATATGACAGCAGGGCTGTGTAGAGTTTCAACCTTTGTACTGCCCTTACCATTTTTTTTTATACACACAATAGTCATTGAATAGATGTTACTTTACACAGTAGCTTACCGTCAGTGTTAAGATCTCATATTGTTGTCAAAGCATCATCATGTTATGGTCTGGTGAAGAACCTCTTACACACTGCACTGATCTATTTCCAGTCTGTGGTTTTCCTGCACAGATCTTCTTGCTGTGGTGCATAGGTCTGGAAGGTCACTGTATTACATTTGATGTGAGGGGATGCAAAAGGATGCAGAAGGTTTGAGTGCAAGGCTGCAACTTGGTTTCATAAACTTTGTTGCTCTGTGGGGCACCATAATGCCTCCTTACAAAGTGCATGACCTTTGACATGTCTGTGGTGATGTCTCATGCTCTTGATCAGCCTATTTGGTGGTGTTCTTGAGCCAAACAACCAACCATTGGTTTGATCATTACACTTAGCAACCCACAAAACTGCAGGGAGATGAGGGGGCTTGTGAGGTTTCACAGGCTGCATCAGTTCCAACCACCAAGCACTGAGCCGATACTGTATGTGATAAACCAAGTGGAAACTTAGCACAGAGATACTTACTGTATGTGATAAACCAAGTGGAAACATAGCACAGAGATATACGGTTATATTTCATTAAATAATCAAGAACGTTTTCAATAAAAAATAATTTATTATCTATACAGACACCATACGTCACAATAAATACACAGTCATTGCCATATTCCTAGTAATTAATATTAATATCTAACATCGTAGGGCTGGGATACTAAGTTATCCAATCAACAGAAATATGTTCCAGTTCCAGGGATTTGTGGGTTTCACCGTGGGCTTGGTAAAAAGATTCTAAGTTTTAAATTGATCTAGTCCAGATATTCCCAAACTGGGGGGTACGCCAAATAAAAATGTGATTCACTTTTATTTTTATTTTTAAAAAATATATAAAAAAATCTTCCCATTTTCAAACAGTCCATTTATATTTTCCAATGGGGCTATACATTTGGGTGAGTTTTTTTTTCTCTCGCCTGAGTAGCCTCATTTCACTGCCAAAAATTAAATTAAACCATCTAGTGTTCAGCGAAATAACAACACAATGTCAAATACAGGTAGCCTAGTCAAATAATTAACATCCAATCGCATTAACCGTTACTCTCTTACGGGAATTCCACTAACGGTCCGTATGTAGCCAAACGTAGCTGCTGTTCATGTTGGTATCTGTACTGTTGGCGCAAAAGCCATGACACGGAGACATAGTGGAGTGGCAGTTGCCCCCGACACCGCTTGGGTACACTGCAGCATCCACCGAGAGGCTCTTGCTACCAAGGGAATGCCTGACAGCTTGAAAGATGTTTTGGACACTACAGTGAAAATGGTTAACTTTGTTAAAGCAAGGCCCCTGAACTCTTGTGTATTTTCTGCACTGTGCAGTGATATGGGCAGCGACCAAGTAACGCTTTTACAACATACATAAGTGTGTTGGTTATCAAGGGGTAAAGTATTGATGCGTTTTCTTGAATTGAGAGACGAGCTTAAAGTTTTCTTTACTGACCATAATTTTCACTTGTTTGACCGCTTGCATGATGACGAGATTCTCATACGACTGGCCTATCTGGGTAATGTTTTTTCCTCACCTGAATGATCTGAATCTAGGATTACAGGGACTCTGCAACTATATTCAATGTGCGAGACAAAATTGAGGCTATGATTAAGAAGTTGGAGCTCTTCTCGGTCTGCATTAACAAGGACAACACACAGGTCTTTCCATCATTGTATGATTTTTTTGTGTGCAAATAAACTCAAGCTTATGGACAATGTCAAATGTGATTATAGCTGAGTGAGTGCACAATTACGCAGGTACTTTCCCGAAACGGATGACACAAACAACTAGATTCGTTATTCCTTTCATGCCCTGCCTCCAGTCCACTTACCGATATCTGAACAAGAGAGCCTCATCGAAATTGCAACAAGCGGTTCTGTGAAAATGTAATTTAATCAGAAGCCACTGCCAGATTTCTGGATTGGGCTGCGCTCAAAGTATCCTGCCTTGGCAAGTCGCGCTGTTAAGACACTGACGCCCTTTTGCAACCACGTACCTATGTGAGAGTGGATTCTCGGCCCTCACTAGCATGAAAACTAAATACAGGCACATACTGTGTGTGGAAAATGATTTAAGACTGAGGCTCTCTCCAATACAACCCAACATTGCAAAGTTATGTGCATCCTTTCAAGCACACCCTTCTCATTAACTTCTTATGGCTGCAGGGGCAGTATTGAGTAGCTTGGATGAAAGGTGCCCAGAGTAAACGGCCTGCTACTCAGTCCCAGTTGCTAATATATGCATATTATTATTTGTATTGGATAGAAAACACTCCGAAGTTTCTAAAACTGTTTGAATGATGTCTGTGAGTATAACAGAACTCATATGGCAGGCAAAAACCTGAGAAGAAATCCAAACAGGAAGTGGGAAATCTGAGGTTGGTCGATTTTCAACTCATCGCCTATCGAATACACAGTGGGATATGTATCAGTTTGCACTTCCTACGGCTTCCGCTAGATGTCAACAGTCTGTAGAACCTTGTCTGATGCCTCTACTGTGAAGTGGGGCCGAAGGAGACAGGAATGAGTCAGGTCTGCCATGAGCTGACCATGCTCTGACCATGTGCGTTCACATGAGAGGGAGCTCTGTTCCATCGCACATCTGAAGTCAATGGAATTCTCCGGTTGGAACGTTATTGAAGATTTATGTTAAAACATCCTAAAGATTGATTCAATACATCGTTTGACATGTTTCTACTGACTGTTACGGAACTTTTTGACATTTCGTCTGCTTTTAGTGAATGCGCTTCCTGACTTTGGATTTGTTTACCAAACACGCTAACAAAAATAGCTATTTGGACATAAATGATGGACAATACCGAACAAAACAAACATTTCTTCTGGGAGTGCATTCCGACGAAGATCAGCAAAGGAAAGTGAATATTTATAATGCTATTTATGAGTTTTGTTGACTGCACAATTTGGCGGGTAACTGTATGGCTTCCTTTTGTGGCTGAACGCTGTTCTCAGATTATTGAATATTGTGCTTTTGCCGTAAAGCTTTTTGAAATCTGACACAGCGGTTGCATTAAGAACAAGTGTATCTTTAATTCTATGTAAAACATGTATCTTTCATCAAAGTTTATGATGAGTATTTATGTTATTTGACGTGGCTCTGCAATTTCTCAGGATATTTTGGAGGCATTTCTGAACATGGCGCCAATGTAAACTGAGGTTTTTGGATATAAATATGAACTTTATCGAACAAAACATATATGTATTGTGTAACATGAAGTCCTATGAGTGTCATCTGATGAAGATCATCAAAGGTTAGTGATTAATTTTATCTCTATTTCTGCTTTTTGTGAAAAATGGCGGTGTTTTTCTGTGATTTTGCGGTGACCTAAAATAATAGTTTGTGGTGCTTTCGTGTAAAGCCTATTTGAAATCGGACACTTTGGTGGGATTAACAACAAGATTACCTTTAAAATGGTATAAGATACATGTATGCTTGAGGAATTTTAATTATGAGATTTCTGTTGTTTGAATTTGGCGCCCTGCACTTTCACTGGCTGTTGTCATATCGATCGTTAACGGGATTGCAGCCATAAGAATTAACCTGTGGTGAGTTATTCACAATTTCCGATGAACAAATACGGTTTTATATGTAAGATGGTTAAATAAAGAGCAAAATGATTGATTATTATTATTTATGCTCTGGTCCTATCAGAGCTTTTTGTTACTTCCCATGAGCTGGGTTGTGACACAAACTCACACTCATTCTTATGTTTAATAAATGTATCGTATACTGTGTGTGGCAGGCTTACAATGATGGCAAAAAACAACATTTGAGAGTGCGCTGACCCTGGTGCTAGAGGGGGGTACGCAGCTGGAGGTTGAATGTTTGAAGGGGTATGGGACTATAAAAAGTTTGGGAACCACTGGTCTAGTCCATGTTTAGATCCATTTAGCAGATTTGTTTTCAGTTCTGTCCCACTCCAACCACTTACATGGCCTTGATTCCATTCATCGCTCCAAAAACAGGCATAATCCAAAGTAACGCAGTCCATCATCTCCATACTGTAGGCAATGTCCATTGTGATGACCAGCCTACAGCTTGTACAATCCAAAGGTGGTAGTCCCCTCCTCATAGTTGACTAGGCTGGGGTCCGTCACCCACACACTAAGCTGATCGTCTGGCTCCAGACTGAACACTCCTCCCTGGAAAGCTGTACACACGTCTGTATGATCCTGGTCCCCCAGGCTGCAGTAGGCTGTCATCAGGTCTTTCTCCTCTCCCGTCTCCCCCTTCCTTAGCTTCACCCGGCTGGCCAGAGGGGTTTTGGGGTGCCATTTGGAGAAGGCCACCTGGGAGTAGATGTTGTAGTCTCCAGGCTGCAGCACCTTCAGCCAGCTGGACATGTAGTACTGGACGTTCCTCCGCACTGAGTGGCCTATGTTCCACTCCAGATACTTTGCTGTTCAAGCAGACAATTTACATGTTTAAGTGCATTTTAAAACCTTATACTGAAACTCTTATATCTTGTAGGAACATAGCTACAAAACAAACCTAGAATTATAGGGGTATGTAACATCTCTTACTTGGAGGCGCACCAGAAACAGGTTGCTTGACGATCATGCGTGCCATGGCTCCATACGAGGGCCCACCCCCAGTGAGTTTAGCAGCTGAAACAGAACAGACAAACAGTTAGTCTTCACCCTCTCCGAAGAGAAGGTTCTCTGCTGACAGAAGGTGAGCTTGGTAGAGTAGCAAGTAAAGAAAATATATATACATACGTAGATGCTATAAAAGATTTGAACATACCTCTTCCTTCCTTTTGTGAGACCTTGAGAGGAGAGACAGGAGAGCACAGCATTGCTTAATCATATGTTAATACTGCATGTTTTTTCTTCTACAAAATGTACTCACGAAACCTCAGATATCTTCATTTGAGTCTCGGCAACCTCGGCCTACCTTTGCCAGGATGCTTTTGTATTTCTCCACAAGCGTCTTACAGTCCAACACTGACTGGATGTCTTTCTCACACTCTTCCAGTCTCTTCAGGACGATCATATCATCCAGGTACTTGCGTTCAAGGTCCTCGTGATACTGAGCCCCAACAAAGCAGGAATAAACGTTAACTCTATTCTAGCCAAATGCTTCTTAATATCAGCACTGCTTAAGGATGATCATATTTCAGTCTTTCAAGTTCACATCAGGACAAACTCATGAAACGTTAGGACTAGGCGGTTGTTGTGTACGTGCTGTTTCTAAATGTATCTGTTGGAAGTTTTATTGGGATCCTGGGAAGTTTCCTGATAGACCCCCTGTGCTTGAAGAATAGGCCTAGGTTGTCACTGACGTTTTTTTTTTATGTTGAAAAGATGCTCTTCATTAAACCCCATCGCTCTTTGAAGAGTGATCCAAGAGGTCGTTCTCACGTGTAGTCAAACAATATCCCACTCTGTAAGACACCCCAGGATAGATTTTCGCTATAACACTGTTATTATACAGAACTAAATTAATACATTTATATCATTCCCACTTACACGCACATTCTTGAGAATATTTTTTTAAATGAAACTTTAGGAAAATAGGCCTACTGTCTTTATAATTGATTATTTTTTAAGTAACTACAGTGAAACATGTTATTCTCAAATAGGCTGCATAACAAAAATAGACTTGTATCCAAGATCTATGATAGTTATGAATTTGGCACTAAGAAACTTTGCCCAACACCAATGAACCTGAAAGTCAGACCCACTCTTAGACATATAACTGTGTCTATATATTTAAAGAAAGGTGAGTTCTTACCTTGTTGTCCGTGTGGTACAGGTAGGCGAATCCCCCCAGTAGCAGAACCATTTGAAGCACTATCATACCAATGAGGAATTTGAGGAGAGGTTTGCTGTGGCCTGGTCCTGGTGCCGACATGACAGAGCCTAGCCGTGGGGGAATAGGTGGTGGAGGCATGCTGGTCTGGTAAGTGTTGATCATGGTGGTGCAGAGGGAGAGGAGAGATCTGACTGCCTTCACACACCATACACATCTGAACAGCTACTGTCAGTTGTCACTAGCTAGTGTATTTCTCTGAGTTCACTTCCTGGAATCTCTCAACTTTATGATGTGTGTGTGTGTGTGTCTCTGAATGCATGTGTGTGTCTGTACAGTGTGTCTGTACAGTGTGTATGACTTGAAGGCGTCAACCCCTCCAAAAAAATCTACTTTTATTCTTCACATGCTTCGTAAACAACAGGTGTAGACAAACAGTGAAATGCTTACTTACCAACAATGCAGAGAGAGAGAAAAACAACCCCAGACAACCCCCTTTTACATTTAGTGTTCATTCCTTGACCTTTCACCTGTTGGTTTCTCAAGTCCAGGTTTCCCCAAGGATTAATTCCAAACAGTTCCTTTCTTGAAGTAGTTGGTGTGTGATATGATAACAGCATATCAGAAATGCCCATGAAAATCTCCCGAAAAATTGTTTGAATGTTGCGCAATCAATGAATTTGCTGAGCAAGGTATTGCGAAATTTGTCCATGTAACCGAAGAAAAATGCAACCAGGGCAACAGCACCTAAAGATACATCTACCCAGCAAACAGGGTAGATGTTTCCCTGAGGAATAGATGTTTCCCTGAACAATTTCCCTGAGGAAATTCGGCGACGTCCTAAAAACGTCCTAGGGACAAACTGGGAACTAGACAAAACCTCCAGGGAACCATGAGACAACGTCCTGAAGACTTTAGGCGACCATCATGATTCACAGTGGACAACATAACAAGCTGAAACTTTACACCACTGAATCAGTTGATCGGATGCAATCCAAAATAATAGACAAAAGCAGTGTCTATGCACATTTTAACTGTGTCATCAAATTGGTGTTAAGTGGAAATCAGCCCCTCTTTCAGGTGCTCCAAAACCCACACTGTTTGCCCTGGTTACAGAAAGCGGTTTCATATTTGACACGTCAACGTACACTCATTTAATAGTCTACTTATTTGATGCATAGCTTTCTTTCTACCTACCGTAGCTCTATCTGTCCATGAGATTTCCACTGAGGTTGCAGAATTAGTCAGTATCAACCACACCAATGCTTGTGTGGCCAATGTTGGCAAACCCCAAAAAAAGCTGGATGGTTGGTTTTCTTTAGAATGATGAATGTTGCTTTAAGAGCCACCCCCAGCCTCTCTTTTCACAGTTAAGTATTTATTTGGACTAGCGAGAATGGAAAGACTGCTAGCTTGAAGACAACGTGTTATTATACATAGGGTTTTACGGGTGTCACTGAAAATGCAACAGTGGTCTGCATTCCCATGCAAGATTTCAAAGAGGGGCTGTGTGCACAAAGTCATCCCCTGTGGCCTGCCTTGAAACAGACCTCAAAGAGGTGACGACAACCTTTAAGATCCTGATGGCTTGATGGCCTGCAGTTGTTGTGAAGCTTTCTTTTTACATGACAGATGTTTGTTCTTCACCCATATGAATAAACATATTTAAATTATGCAAATACAAAGACACTTTCTTTCTCTCATATCTCTATTCGCACACACACACACACACACACACACACACACACACACACACACACACACACACACACACACACACACACACACACACACACACCCTAACCTTAGACCCTAACCCCTAACCCTAATTCTAACCCTAACCCTTGAACCTAAAATAAACGTTTTCCTTGTGGGGACAGGCAAAATGTATAGTCCTTGTTTTACTATTCTTGTGAGGACTTCTGGTCCCCACAAGGACGGTAAAACCAAAAACACAAACACAGACGCTCTCGCTCTCTCTCCTTACTTTATGAATCTTGTACTGTATGTCTATGCAGCACCTGTGTCATCATTGGCAGGATAAGCCAATTAGAGACTAATTTAATGAATCTACCTGTTAAAATGTATTTTACACCAGCGCTCGGAATGAGCATCTTTTTACATTCGCGCTAATTCAAACCTTAATTATGTCATTCAATTTGGGGAAAACATTTAGCTGCCTTTTGCTAAATATTTAGCAGCCATTTGTTTGGCCCAGCTGCAGTAGTTAAATCAGGAGAGAAAATGACTGTGCTTGTATTACAGGCACCTTAATGAGAGGTAGGCTACTTGAAACACACTCAAGTCTTCATTTCCTTCTCTAAAAGCCAATACAAGCAGGATGCTAACAGCTGGATCAGGATCTGACATTCCCCATGGAACCAAGGTTATAGAGAAATAATTTACATTTTCTACTTGGTTCCCCCAGAAATTGTACCCCTGGGTGCAAATGACACTTCTCTCCATCAGCGTGAGGGGGCAGGACTTCTAAAGTGCATCAGCAGGTATCATGACTCATACATCACATTTTTAAAATGTAACCTTTATTTAACTAGGCAAATCAGTTAAGAACAAATTCTTATTTACAATGACGGCCTACCGGGTTAACTGCCTTGTTCAGAGGCAGAACGACAGATTTTTACATTGTCAGCTAGGGGATTCGATCCAGCAACCTTTCAGTTATTGGCCCAACACTCTAACCACTAGACTACCTGCCGCCCCAGGCTGGCATACATGACTATTTCTCTCTCACTCCCTTTCTCACTTACAGACACACGAGGTGCAAGCGTGCACACACAGACACATACACACACGTGCACACTCCTACACACTCTTACAGGGTACAGAAATCACGATGTGGAACTTCGAGAAGGGGAAGACTATGGTCAAGTTGGGAGTTTCTCAGACAAGAATCTTTCCATTTACTAATTCTATTGAGTCAAGCAGTTTCCATAGAATGTCAACACATGTCATCTGCCGGCTCATTTGGAGTGTTAGTCTGCGTCCTAAATGGCAACCTATTCCCTTTTATAGTGCACTCATGTTGACTAGTGCTTTTGTCAAAAGTAGAGCACTATGAAAAGAATAGGGTGCCATTTGAGAAGCAGACATAGAGAATGTCTTGGGTTGACATTCACTCTGCACTAGCAGTAACAGAGGACTTTAGACAAACTAGAAATAAACTCAACTTTTATTTTCATAATGCACATTGCTAAGCAGAGAAATGACACACAATTTGGAGTGTCCCATTACTGAATGCAGCATTGGCAACAGGTTTAAAACGGCTACAAAAAAACTGTCTTGGCGTCAGCTTGGTTATGTGAAAACTTTAATTAAAATAATATCTGAACAATGTCATGTACTTCAACAATACTGAGACTAATATTGAAGCATATTTACATGCAGACTGGCAAGCTGTCCTGCAATACACAACTGCCCAAGCAATACATTCTACAGTATAGGCATCCGACCGTAAGTTACTTCAGAAGGTAGTGCGTACGGTCCAGTACATCACTGGGGCCAAGCTTCCTGCCATCCAGGACCTATATACTAGGCGGTTTCAAATGGCCACCGGGACTATTTACATTGACCCCCCCCCCCCCCTGTTGTTTTTACACTGCTGCTACACGCTGTTTATTATCTATGCATAGTCACTTTACCCCTACCTACGTGTACAAATTACGTCAACTAACCTGTAACCCCACACATTGACTCGGTACCACCTTTATATAGCCTCATTATTGTTATTTTATTGTGTTACTTTTTATTACATTTTTTTATTTTATTTAGTAAATATTTTCTTAACTTTATTTCTTGAACTGCATTGTTGTTAAGGGCTTGTAAGTAAGCATTTCACGGTATGGTCTACACCTGTTGTATTCGGCGAATGTAACAAATACATTTGGATTTGATTTGATTTTGAGAGTTATAAAAAATAAAAATAAACACTTAGATGTTATGTGGCTATCAGTAATATGACGTAGGGCTTCCCCTAGTGGTGTAAGTATTAATCTCTCTGGTGGCATGCCACTCTTAAGTGAGGGCCGCATTCTAACTTGAAATCCATGTGCTTACCTTAGGCTGGCATTAAAAGCAAAAGATGCGAGTCTGACATAAGGCTAGGTTGAGGATGAAGATACAAGGCTAGAGCTACATTTAAGGTTAAAGTTCAAGTTAGGTTGAAATTAAGGTAAGAGCTAGAGCTACAGTGGATGTAAGATTGGAAATGTTTGAATAGAAAAATCCTCACTACTGGCAAAGCCTCACAGTTTAATTAACCCAGAGTGTCATGTAATCGCAACGCGATTCCGGGTAGAACAGTCCCAGTGGTGCCTTCAGTTCAAGTGAACATGAGCCTGTATACTGTACAGTATTCACACCCCTTGACTTTTTCCACATTGTGTTGTGTTAAAACAGATTTGTCATTTTTTGTCAACCACCTACACAAAATACTCTGTCAAAGTGAAAAAACACTTCAACATTTGAAAAAAAAAAGAACAAAAAAACACTATCTTGATTAGAGAAGTATTCAAACCCCGGAGTCAATACATGTTTGAATCACCTTTGGTAGCAATTACGGCTGTGAGCCTTTCTGGGTAATTCAAAGAGCTTTGCACACCTGGATTTTACAATATATGCACACTTTTTACAATTCTTCAAGCTCTGTCATATCTGTTATTGATCATTGCTAGACAACCATTTTCAGGTCTTGCCATAGATCTTCAAGCAGATTTAAGTCAAAACTGTATCTCGGCCAATCGGGAACATTCACTGTCTTCTTGGTAACAACTCCAATGTAGATTTGGCCTTGTGTTTTAGGTTACTGTCCTGCAGACTCATCTCTGCAGGACAATCTCCCAGTGTCTGGTGGAAAGCAGACTGAACCAGGTTTTCCTCTACGATATTGCCTGTGCTTAGCTTCATTCCGTTTATTTTTTATCCTGAAAAACTCCCCAGTCCTTAACAATTACAAGCATAACTGTAACGTTCGTCTTGTGGTGAATGAACGGACCAAGGCACAGCAGGTGAGGAATACATACTAATTTATTGAATGGAAGACGAAAACACTGACAAAACACTAGAACAAACTACAAAACAATAAACGAAGGCAACAGACCTGAAACAAACGAACTTACATATAGACGAAGAACGCACGAACAGGAACAGACTACCTAAAACGAACGAACAAACGAAACAGTCCCATGTGGTATACACTGACACAGGAACAATCACCCACAAACAAACAGTGAGAACAACCTACCTTAATATGGCTCTCAATCAGAGGAAACGACACACACCTGCCTCTAATTGAGAACCATACCAGGCAAACCATTAACCCAACATAGAAAACACATAACATAGACTACCCACCCCAACTCACGCCCTGACCAATTAAACACATACAAAACAACAGAAAACAGGTCAGGAACGTGACAATAACACAATGCAGCCACCACTATGCTTGAAAATATGGAGAGTGGTACTCAGTAATGTGTTATATTGGATTTGACCCAAACATAACACTTTGTGATCAGGACAAAAAGTTAATTGCTTTACCACATTTTTGCAGTATTACTTTCATCCTGTTTGCAACAAGGCACTAATGTTTTGGAATATTTTTATTCTGTACAGGCTTCCTTCTTTTCATTCAGTCAATTAGGTTAGTATTGTGGTGTAACTACAATGTTTTGATCCAGCCTCAGTTTTCTCCTATCCCAGCCATTAAACTCTGTAAATGTTTTAAAGTCACCATTGGCCTCATGATGAAATCCCTGAGCGGTTTCCTTTCTCTCCAGCAACCAAGTTAGGAAGGACGCCTGTGTTTTTGTAGTCACTGGTTGTATTGATACACCATCCAAAGTGTCATTAATAACTTCACCATGCTCAAAGCGATATTCAATGTCTTTTTTGTATTTTTACCAATCTACCAATATGTGCCCTTTGCGAGGCATTGGAAAACGGGTCTTTGTGGTTGAATCTGTGTTGTAAATTCACTGCTTGACTGTGGGACCTTACAATTATCTGTATGTGTGGGGTACAAATTGAACCTTTATTTAACTAGGCAAGCCAGTTAAGAACAAATTCTTACTTACAATGATGGCCTAACTGCCTTGTTCAGGGGCAGAGCGAAAGATTTTTACCTTGTAAGCTTGGGGATTCGATCCAGCAACCTTTCTACCTCAAAGATGAGGTAGTCATTCAAAAATCATGTTGAACACTTATTGCAGAGTGTATCCATGCAACTTATGTGACTTGTTAAGCACATTTTAGTCCTGAACATATTTAGTCTTGCCGTAACAAAGGGGTTGAATACTTGTTGACTCAAGACATTTCAGCATTTAATTTTTTAAATAATTTGTAAACATTTCGAAAAACATAATTCCACTTTTACATTATGGGGTTTCGTGTGTAGATCAGTGACAAAAACTCTCAATTTAATCCATTTTAAATTCAGGCTGTAACACAACATGTGAATAAAGTCAAGAGGTGTGAATACATTCTGAAGGTACTGTAGCTACATAACACCAGGCTCATCAATCTGACTGAATTAGAATATAGGTAAGACACTGCACTGGTGTTGAGATATCAAAAGGGAGGAGGAAACATCATGGCACTGACAGAACATTCAGGTAGCCTAAGGCGTCTAGCTGAACGAGTGTGCTCGTATTCTCCTTTAAAAGACCTTCGCTTGAAATAAGAGAAAAAAGCGGCAATGGTATACGCTTCCTCAAAATAGTCTGAATTAATCTAAAATAACTCAAGAAATCTGTCAAATTTTTGTTTTTGCCGAGGAGATCTTAGTTGCGCAATTTTACATCTAACTAAGATGCTTGGTGCAGTATTTCTCAATGAAAACATCTGCATGAAAACGAGTCGTCTATCGTTGAATGACAGACTTTATTGAAGAATTCCTTCTGTTGACCAATCACCGACGATGGGGCGTAGACTTCGGCTCCGAACTTCGGCTTGCCTCTAGAAAGAAATGTGTGCTCAAACAGCCGGAAAAACTCAAAGTCCAAAACATCACAAAATGTCATCATAATATATGTACAAACTCTTCCGAACTATTTCATCTGGGTAGCATGTGGACGCCTTAAGAGATAATCTAAATGCTACAGGTCAGGGTGGGCTGAGTCTGACATTAAAGTGTTAATGTTGTTGGATTTTGCACAATGAGAACGGTAAAGGTAGAAGGTAACAGGAGCTGGAGAGGGAGGACCCAGTTGGTATACATCTTGTAGAATCCAAGGCAGAGTTTCCTAGATGGCTGGGGAACAACTGATGGGTCGCGACCAGTTCCTTTTGGTTAAGGGCTTAAGACTGGGTTGACTTTGCTCATCTAGTGGATCACAAAGAAATTCAGAAGGTTCCACAAGAGAATGCAGGTGGCTATCTTTTCTCTGAGCCTCTCCCACCTCAAGAGTGTGGTTCCCCCAGCCCAGTAGAGGAGGTTCTCAGGGGGTGTAGTGGACCACCAGAGACATGGTGCGCCGTTCCCGCCGCAGGCCACACAGGGGGGCATTGCTGGGGCTCCTGTAGCTCTCGGTGTGTGGGGAGCAAAGAGAGGGCTGTTTTTGGGCCAGGGAGGGGCGTGAAAGCGGTTTCCCGGGGGTAGCGTTCTCCTCTCTGCTGCACTGCTGGGTGTTAAAGCCGTACACAGACTGGGGCTCCCCTCTGCATCTCACAAAGGCAACGAAGCATCTGTAAAACTGACACACACACACACACGTCACTTTGAGTATCAATCTCACTCACACACACTGAGGCGATAGCATTTGACACATCAACAGTTAGATGGCACCGACAGATATGGCAGCTCTGCTTCTAGCTCCTAAGCAACTGTGTTATTTCTTACATTATTATCCCAGAATTTTTTGGGGTGTTTTTACATACATCCGGAAATAACTTTTGGATATCAGAGCGGCAGTAACTCAGCATTACGACCAAGAATACGACTTTCCCGAATTGGATCCTTTTTTTGTACCCCCAGGGCAATTTAACTTATTCCAGAGGCTACTTCAAAACACCGCCAGCGGAGAAGAGGTATTCGGATTGGACTTCTAGTCAGACTCCGGAGGCGTGCACACCATCCACCTCTTCAGAGTATATTACTAATATTCAGTCTCTGGATAATAAAAGTAGACAAGCTCAGGGTGAGGATCTCCTTCCAGAGAGACATCAGGGATTGTAACATACGCTGCTTCACAGAAACATGGCTCTCTCGGGATATACTGTCCCTGTCCATTCAGCCATCTGGGTTCTTAGTACATCGCGCAGAAAGGAATAAAAACAAAAACTCTCCCGGAAGAAGAAAGGCAGGGGTGTATGTTTCATGATTAACCCTCCCTTCTGCAAATCTGATCACGACTCCATTTTGCTCCTCCCTTCCTATAGGCAGAAACTCAAACTGGAAGTACCCATGCTAAGGTCTATCCAACGCTGGTTCGACCAATCGCAATCCATGCTTCAAGATTGTTTTGATCACACGGGCTGGGATATGTTCCGGGTAGACTGAGAATAACATTGACGAATACACAGATACGGTGACTGAGTTCATCAGGAAGTGCATAGGAGATGTTGTACCCACTGTGACTATTAAAACCTACCCAAACCAGAAACTGTGGATAGATGGCAGCATTCGCGCAAAACTGAAAGCGCAAACCACCGTATTTAACCATGGCAAGGTGACTGGGAATATGGCTGAATACAAACAGTGTAAGTATTCCCTCTAAGGCAATCAAACAGGCAAAACGTCAGTACAGAGACAGTGGAGTCGCAATTCAACGGCTCAGAAACGAGACATATGTGGCATGGTCTACAGACAATCACGGACTACAAAACCTCATGTCAACATGTTAGGACATACCTCAATGATATCCATAGTATGGACTCTGGAGGCTGTGTGTGATTTGTCTTTCTGGCCTCACATGCCAGGCTTGAAAAAATAAAGGAGAGCCGCACACTCTAGGAACTCAGATGCAATAATTGAATAACCTAATAACCAATGTTTCGACAGACAAGATGTCCTCATCAGGGTATAATGACAAACACTGCGGGTCACTAGTTTATATAGTGTCAAAGGACACACACAGGTGTCTGTAATCATGGCCAGGTGTGGCCTGATATCATTGGTTCATTCTCAGATATAAAAATAACATACCAAAAACGTGAATGGATAGCATACGATCATAGATACAATATGGCTACATAGGCCTACAAACATTTACAATAACAAAATCACAATAATCACAAGAATGGCTTCAGATCAAAGTCTACGTTAAGACCGAAGGGAGCAAGGGTCTTTAAAATAAAGATCCAGGCAGCCTCTCGTTTTAACAATAAATTGTCGAGGTCACCCCCTCTCTTAGGGAGGGTGACATGTTCGATGCCGATATAACATCCATTTAAGTGTCACGACTTCCACCGAAGGTGGTTCCTCTCCTTGTTCGGGCGGTGGTCGGCGTCGCGTAGCCATCACCGATCCATTTTTATTTTTTCCGTTTGTTTTGTCTTTGGTTCATTCACACCTGGTTTTTATAGGCTTTATGTATATGTATATTTGTATATTTGTATATTTACCCCTGTTTCCCCGCTTAGGTTTGTGCAGGATTATTTTCATGTTGCTCGTTGAAAGTTTCCTCAGTTTATTCTCGTGTGTTAAGTATAGTAAGGAGCGTTGTTTTTTCTCCTTCCGTGAGTAACTGTGTGTTCTATTGTCTTGGGCGTTTATGGACATTGTACCTGTACCGTTTTGGGACTTGCCTATTAAAGACGCTACATTGACATCTCTGCTTTCCTGCGCTTGACTCCTTAACTACCTTCAGTACGAGATCGCAACATTAAGGAATACATTTGCTCCCCTAATAGTGATATTTCTACTGAACATGTAGGTTTCTCACCTGCACATACTCTGACTCCTTTTAGAAGTAAGAGTTATTTTGTACCTCCATCCAATCACAATCACTCTATTGAGACGTATTGCAGACTCGTTGAAAAATGTTGTTCGTCTCCTTAAGAACAAACAGGAGTACATATCTTTCCATAATTTACCTAAGGATGAAAAACAAGCTTTGCTTGATTTACCATTCGACACGTCAGTCCTTACCCGCCCTGCTGATAAGGGTGGGTTGGTTGTACTCATGGATAGGACAGTTTATGTAAATGAGTGTAATAGACAACTGCTTGACACCTTTTACAACAAACTCAGAAGTGACCCCACTGCCCAATTTCAGAACAATATCTTTACTGTCCTACATTGGTATTTAAGTTCTGGTCAGATAACCAAAAGATAACACGACTTTTTGGCTATTCAACACCCTAAAATTGCTACTTTTTATACTTTGCCGAAATTACACAAGAATGTTACAAAACCTTCTGGGCGCCCTATTGTAGCGGCCATTGATGCAGTAACGGCCCCTCTATCGACTTTTGTTGACTTTTTTTCTAGACCACTCGCAGAACAGCTCCCCTCCTTTGTAAAGGACACCAGCAGTGTGATCTCTATTACTGAATCTCTTGATCCTCTCCCTGATAATACTTTGTTAGTTACTTTTGATGTCGAGTCGTTATACACGAATATTCCACACGAGGGCGGTATTGCAGCTATGTTACATTTTCTTATGCAACGTGACCCTAATTAACTATCTTCCAGTGCAGGCATTATAACATTGGCTGAAGTAGTACTCTCACACACAACTACTTCATGATTCTAAATTATTTCTTTATTCAGACGAAGGGTACTGCTATGGGATCCCCCATGGCTCCTAACTATGCTAATTTGTATGTGGGTTACATGGAGAAACAGTCCTTTTTCAATCCTCTCAACAACAAAAAATCTTGCCTAACATCATTATTTGGAAAAGGTATATTGATACAATTTTTGTTCTATGGAGGGGTGATGCTTTTCTTAACTCTTGTTCTGAGCATCTGAGATTTACTATGCAATCTGACACACGTCAAATCAGTTTCCTTGATCTTCTGATCTTGTGTGAGGATAATGTTCTATACACTGATCTTTACAGGAAACCTACTGATCGTAACAGTTTGTAGAGGGCTGAAAGTTGTCACCCGCATCACTTGAAAAACAGTTTGCCAATTCAGTCGAATCAAAAGACTTTGCAAAAAAACAAAAGCAGATTTTGACAGAAATACAAAAATGGTACAAAAATGGTCCGATTAATATTGCTATTGAGAAAATTCAAAACAAAACAAACAAACAAACAAACCTCTGATTTACCACCCCAGGATATCCCTGCACAACGTCTATTTGTGCCCCTACTGGGTGGAAACTACAAGTGTAATGGCTGTGCTACATGCAATGGCACTTATAAATGTAGATCCTTCAAACACCACCAAACAGGGAAACAGATCCCAATCAAATGTGTTATCACGTGCTCCACTAAGGCAGTTATTTATCTTATAACTTGTCCTTGTGGTAAAAATGATGTGGGTAAAACAAAGCGCAAATTAAAAGTAGGAATCTCAGAACATGATAGCACCATTAGGTGCAAAAACTCGACTTACCCAGTTGCGGCCCACTTCTTGGAAGCAAACCACTCGATTCTGTCCCTACGTTATATCGGCATTGAACATGTCACCCTCCCTAGGAGAGAGGGTGACCTCGACAATTGTTAAACGAGAGGCTGCCTGGATCTTTAATTTAAAGACCCTTGCTCCCTCGGTCTTAACGTAGACTTTAATCTGAAGCCATTATTGTGATTTTGCTATTGTAAATGTTTGTAGGCCTATGTAGCCAAATTGTATCTATGATCGTATGCTATCCATTCATGTTTTTGGTATGTTATTTTTATATCTGACAATTAACCAATGATATCAGGTCACACAGACACCTGTGTGTGTCCTTTGACACTATATAAACTAGTGACCCGCAGTGTTTGTCATTATACCCTGATGAAGACAGCTTGTCTGTCGAAACGTTGGTTATTAGGTTATTAAATTATTGCATCTGAGAGTGTGCGGCTCTCCTTTAATTTGTCAAGTGTTCTACTCCGCTAGCCAGCACCTCACCTAAATAGGTGTGCGTTTCTTTCGCCTCTATATTACTCACATGCCAGGCTGTCATAAGGCTGTCTAAGCTGCATATAAGTTTCTCCCCACCGCTGTAAAGGCTACACGACAGGTGAACAACACCATTGTCCCTCTGGTCCGTCCTTTAGCGCCCCCTCTCACCTGGTTGTTGAACAGCACATAGATGACAGGGTTGATTACGGTGCTGCTCTTGGCCAGGACGGCGGGCACCACGCTGGCCACGGGGGTGACCAGGCCTGACCGGCCGAAGGTGGCCGCCAGGGCCATGACGCCGTAGGGCATCCAGCACAGCAGGTAGCAGGACACCATGGACAGCACCATGAGCAGGATGTGCTGCTCTCGCCTCTGGGCTGACAGCAGGTTGGTTTTAGCCACCTGGGAACAGGAGGGGAGAAGAAAATTGTCTGGCAAAGCTTTGCATTGATTATACTGTTGTATTCTTTTTTCTATTACCAATGTGTAGCACCCCACTCGTAATGCTGTAGTGCTGGTCATGTATGTTAAGGGTTCAAAGACAGTGGATTTTATGTCATGTAAGACAGATCCAAATGATCAGCTGTGTTGCAGTCTATTTTTTACTTTATCTGAAAATAAGGTTTTTCTGTGTCATGTCTTTGTGTCAAAAGTAGCTCGTTTCTGGCATGAGAACCAACAGTATCTTTGCCTAAGCCAGAGAGGCGTGTTTTCCACCTCCCCAGAGTTGATTTCATGCTCCCTCAGGTGCGTCGTTCTGTAATGTCCACTCTGACGCCTGTCGCAGCACCCCGACCAATGAGCATGGCCGACTGAGGATATCAGCCAATCAGGAGGAATAACAGGATGTCAGCTCCTGTGTCTCTGTCAGCGCCACAAACCTTTTACATGATCAACAGTGGAGGCTCCTCGGAGGAGGAAGGGGGTGACCATTGCCGTCAGTAAATTTCATGATTTTTTTTATTTAAATAGTGAAAAAAAACTATACTAAATATATTCACGTCACCAAATAATTTATTAAAACACACTGTGTTGCAATGAAGGTCTACAGTAGGGTTGACTATTTTACCAGTATTTTACAAGTGTTCCCTCCTAAGAATAAATCACTTTTCTCCCAGGTAACCCGGTATTTTCCACGAAAACCGGAAGTGTCATTCAAAAGCATTATAAAGCATATAAATAGGCCTATGTCTGGATTTGATTAGAGCTTTGATCGAAAATTGACGCCTGATGCTACCTGAGCCTGATGAGTCATACATTAATGGGGCGGCAGGTAGCCTAGTTGTTAGAGGGTTGGGCCAGTATCCGAAAGGGGTAGGCTGTCATTGTAAATAAGAATTTGTTCTTAACTGACTTGCCTAGTTAAATAAATTAAATACCTTTAAATGAGCCCAAAAACTCCCAAATGACTGTGCTGTTATCCAATACATATACAGTACCAGTCAAAAGTTTGGACACACATACTCATTCAAGGGTTTTTCTTTATTTGACTATTTTCTACATCAAAACTATGAAATAACACATATTGAATCATGTAGTAACCAAAAAAAAAAGGTGTTAAATCAAAATATATTTTATATTTTAGATTCTTCAAAGTAGCCACCCTTTGCCTTCATGACAGCTTTGCATACCCATGGCATTCTCTCAACCAGCTTCACCTGGAATGCTTTTCCAACAATCTTGAAGGAGTTCTTATATGATGATCACTTGTTGGCTGCTTTTCCTTCACTCTGCGGTCCAACTCCTCCCAAACCATCTCATTTGGGTTGAGGTCGGGTGATATTGGAAGCCAGGTCATCTGATGCAGCACCATCACTCTCCTTGGTCAAATAGCCCTTACACAGCCTGGAGGTGTGTTTTGGGTCATTGTCCTGTTGAAAACCAGATGATAGTCCCACTAAGCGCAAACCAGATCGGATGGCGTATCACTGCAGAATGCTGTGGTTGCCATGCTGGTTTTAAGGTGTGCCTTGAATTCTAAATAAATCACTGACAGTGTCACCAGCAAAGCACCCCCAAACCATCACACCTCCTCCATGCTTCACGGTGGGAACCACACATGCGGAGATCATCCGTTCACCTACTCTGCGTCTCACAAAGACACGGCGGTGAAAAAAAAAAAAATCTAATTTGAACTCATCAGACCAAAGGACAGGTTTCCACCGGTCTAGTGTCCGTTGCTCGTGTTTCTTGGCCCAAGCAAGTCTCCTCTTCTTATTGCTGTCCTTTAGTAGTTTTTGTGTTGCAGAAATTCGACCATGTATGCCTGATTCACTCATTCTCCTCTGAACAGTTGATGTTGAGATGTGTCTGTTACTTGAACTCTGTGAAACATTTATTTTTGGCTGCAATTTCTGAGGTTGGTAACTCTGCAGCTGAGGTAACTCTGGGTCTTCCTTTCCTGTGGTGGTCCTCATGAGAGCCAGTTTCATCATAGCGCTTGATGGTTTTTGGGACTGCACTTGAAGAAACGTTCAAAGTTCTTGAAATTTTCCACATTGACTGACAGTCATGTCTTAAAGTAATGATGGATTGTCGTATCTCTTTGCTTATTTGAGCTATTCTTGCCATAATATGGACTTGGTCTTTTACCAAATAGGGCTTCTTCTGTATACCCCCCCTCCTACCTTGTCACAGCACAACTGATTGGCTCCTCTGCATTAAGGAAAGAAATTCCACAAATTAACTTTTAACAAGGCACACCTGTTAATTGAAATGCATTCCAGGAGACAACCCCATGAAGCTGGTTGAGAGAATGCCAAGAGTGTGCAAAGCTGTCATCAAGGCGTGGCTACTTTGAAGAATCTCAAATATATTAAATAGATTTTGATTTGTTTAACACTTTTTTTGTTACTACATGATTCCATATGTGTTATTTCATTGTTGACATCTTCACTATTATTCTACAATGTAGAAAATAGTAAAAATAAAGAAAAACCCTTGAATAAGTCGGTGTGTCAACTTTTGACTGTGTCGTAACGTGAATGTTGTTAAATGTGAAGACTTTTATCAAATCAATTCTGTGTAATTATTACATAATTATTGGTTACTAACACAATGCATTGATAAGTCCCTAGTGGGCTAAACCGGTATGACGGCTTGGTAGACAATGGAAAGGGGTGGGGATAGATAAAAAGCGGGAAAGACAAAATGGATTCACTACAAACAGTTGATAATTATATTAATTGAAATGCTAATCCTTTGCACATGAACAGCCGCTCATTCGAAAATAATTGCAATGTATATATTTACGCCCATATGTCGTTGTTGTCTTCTCTTTTGGAATCGCCGGTCCGTCTGCTGGAGAGTCAGTTCATCAGAAAGTCTCTGGTTAACTTCCCCAGATGTCACAATGTCTTTCGTAGTTGTCGCTTTCTCAGCGGGTCTGGATAGTTTCTGTTGTAATGGATAAGTCAGGTGTACAGATGGTCGTGGCATAGAATAGATGTTTCCGCGGTTGTCGGTATTCTCGTACTAGACTTACATAATTTCCAGCTGCAGACTAGTAATTCTACGTCTTGGATTTGCTCTTATTCTGTAGTGATCGATAGTCTCAGAGTTTAACCATTTCCATCCGTGGGTGACTGGAATATGAATGACAGTCATCTAATATGCTGTAATAGAAATAAGGCCATGTTCATAAGAAAAGTAATCATCCTCCCTCATCTTAAAAGGCACCGACCACCACTGATGCTCAATTAGACACAGCCTTGTTGCCGGCCGAGTAGGCCATAACCTCTGTTACATACGCAATTTTCTTAAACATGTAATAGGAATTCTACTGCTGCCAAGCCATCACAAAGGGTATTTCCGGTGTATTGCCTGGATTTCTCGATTCCAGACCCACAAAGGAAGCAGGCACTTCTATCTTGGAGGCTCAGGCTGTTCTTTTCAGGAAATGGATAAAAAAGGTACATTTGTGACACCTGGAGATTTGGCCATGCATTGGAGTAACACATTAGGATGCAGTCGAATCGATATTTATGCTGAGGCACAGTTATGGCATGATAAATCTCACAGTGATGTGAGACCATGGGAGAGGCTTTTACGACCAACAGTGTGCCTGGAATTAAGATGTGCAGTGAGGCCCAACCATAAAATCCCACCCTTGATACATACTGATTCTCTTCATATGAATGTCATTTCTCTGTGTGATGTGTCACTGCATGGTGAATTGTAATTCACCTTTCAGATGACGGTACTGCTCCACAAGCTGGCGCTTGGTTTCTAAGAAAAGCCTGAGGGGGGGCAGCTTCAGAAGGAAGGTGACTGGTGGATCAGCGAAGCGAGAATTCACAAGTAATCAGGCCTGCAGCGCTGGTCCCCTCAGCTGAACAGGGTTAAACAAACCCAGGGAAAATGAGCATGAGGGCTGCCGATTCCACAGCCCAAAAATAGCTCCTAGATGATTCATTCATGGAGTAGCGCTGGCGGGTAGCATAAGGCGAGGGCACTCTGAGCAGGGCAGGCAGCCACAGCCACCAATTGGAACCCTTTAATTACAAATTGGTTGTGTGAGCCAGATGCCCAGGGTTTATAAAAGCCCCTCAAAGGCAAGGATGATTCACAAAAACCTGAGGAGGGTTGAACACAACCAGGTCCAGATTCCCCAGAGAGCCTGCGTCCAATACTCCCCAGAGAGCCTGCGTCCATTACTCCCCAGAGAGCCTGCCTCCATGACTCCCCAGAGAGCCTGCCTCCATGACTCCCCAGAGAGCCTGCCTCCATGACTCCCCAGAGAGCCTGCCTCCATGACTCCCCAGAGAGCCTGCCTCCATGACTCCCCAGAGAGCCTGCCTCCATTACTTAAATAGCCATGAAAACACTGGGCTACATGTTAATTGGACACTGCCCATGAGCCAATGTCTAGCTGCTTCTCCTAATAGACATGAACTATTTTCTTCCATGCTACGTGTTACCATAGATCTTTATAGCATGGTCACAGCAGTGGTAAAAAATACATTGAGGAAATGATCTAGATTGTGTCTCCGTATGTGTTTTTGAAACATCTTGTTTGTACTGTGTAGTGCTATCTGGTTTTGGCCTCCAGTCATTAAATGAAGGAAATACTTCCGTATAAATGTAATAATATCTCCCAATCATCCAGCCAGACAGATATATACCCAGATGCCCTGTTTGTCAAAGGGATAATGGGTCCAGAAGCACAAAGGCTGAGTAGGGCCCATAATTGTGTATAACGGTGAATCATGGTCTGGCTTGAACCATTATGCCGGCAGCCACAGAGCCTGCCGGCATAATGCCTGCAGACATTTTGATTTCTGTCAACATCAAAAACAAAGCTATTTTGGTATGCATTCTACAATTACCCGTATGAACTACCAATATCATTGGTATAAAATGTTTTGCAGTTACCCAACAGTAGCTCGATGTGCTGTTGATGATTTTGACCAGGATACACTACATGACCTGCTTGTCGAACATATCATTCCAAAATCATGGCCATTAATATGGAGTTGGTCCACCATTTGCTACTATAACAGCCTCCACTCTTCTGGGAAGGCTTTCCAATAGATGTTGGAACATTGCTGCGAGGACTTGCTTCTATTCAGCCACAAGATCAACAGTAAGATTGGGCACTGATGTTGGGCGATTAGGCCTGGCTCGCAGTCAGCATTCCAATTCATCCCAAGGATTTTCGTTGGGATTGAGGTCAGGGCTCTGTGCAGGCCAGTCAAGTTCTTCCACACAGATCTCGACAAACCATTAGTATGGACCTCGCTTTGTGCATGGGGGCAAACAGTTGCCACAAAGTTGGAAGCACAGAATCGTCTAGAATGTCATTGTATGCTGTAGCGTTAAGATTTCCCTTCATTGGCGCTAAGGGGCCTAGCCCAATCCATGAAAAATAGTCCAATGGCAGCGAGCTTTACACTACTCCAGCCAACGCTTGGCATTGCGCATGGTGATCATAGGCTTGTGTGTGGCTGCTCGGCCATGGAAACCCATGACGTTGCTTCCAAAGGCAGTTTGGAACTCGGTAGTGAGTGTTGCAACCGAGGACAATTTTTCCGCACCGCACGCTTCAGCACTCGGCGGCCCCGTTTTGTGAGCTTGTGTGTCCTACCACTTCGCGGCTGAGCCGTTGTTGCTCCTAGACGTTTCCACTCCACTATCACATGACTTACAGTTGACCGGGATAGCTCTAGCGGGGCAGAAATTTGACGAACTGACTTGTTGGAAAGGTAGCATCCTATGACGGTGCCACGTTGAAGGTCACTGAGCACTTCAGTAAAGCCATTCTATTGCCAATGTAAGTCTTTAGAAATTGCATGGCTCTCTGCTCAATTTTATACATCCGTCACCAACCGATGTGGTTGAAATAGCCAAATCGACTCATTTGAAGGGGTGTCCGCATACTTTTGTATATATAGTGTATATTTCAATGCAGACTCTCTGTCTTCATGTCATGTAAAGCACAGATCTGACAGGTAGAGTTACTATGTCACCAGCTGCAGAGTACACACTTCATTAGCACCGGAGTGCACACTTCATCACAATCTCATGATCTTCATCACGAGTCTCAATAAGGCACCAGACACCATGTAGCCAACCACCAATGAGAGACAGCACCACTCTAGGGTTGGAGTCCATTTAGGAAGAAGAACAAGAGCATTTGAAATTCAGTTCATGAATGAATGGAAATGGGAACATTTTCAATTCATACAATTCAATTCACTTCCGGTATTGACTGCTTTCAAAAAGTACCTTCCCCCACCTGAGTCCCACTCACTAGAGGTCGACCGATTATGATTTTTCAAAGCCGATACCGATTATTGGAGGACCAAAAAAGCCGATACCGATTAATCGGCCAATTTTTATATGTTTGTAATAATGACAATTACAGCAATACTTCTATTTTAGTTAATATAATACATAAATAAAATCAATTTAGTCTCAAATAAATAATGAAACATGTTCAATTTGGTTTAAATAATGCAAAAACACAGTGTTGGAGAAGAAAGTAAAAGTGCAATATGTGTCATGTAAAAAAGCTGAAGTTTAAGTTCCTTGCTCAGAACATGAGAACAAATGAAAGCTGGGGGTTCCTTTTAACATGAGTCTTCAATATTCCCAGTTAATAAGTTTTAGGTTGTAGTTATTATAGGACTATTTCTCTCTATACCATTTGTATTTCATATACCTTTGACTATTGGATGTTCTTATAGGCACTATAGTATTGCCAGCCTAATCTCGGGAGTTGAGATTCATAAAGTCATAAACAGCGCTGTTCTTCAAGCATTGCAAAGAGCTGCTGGCAAACGCAGGAAAGTGCTGTTTGAATGAATGCTTACGAGCCTGCTGCTGCCTACCACCGCTCAGTCAGACTGCTCTATCAAATTTCAAATCATAGACTTAATTATAATATAATAAACACACATAAATAAGAGCCTTAGGTCATTAATATGGTCAAATCTGGAAACTATAATTTCGAAAACAAAACGTTTATTCTTTCAGTGAAATACGGAACCGTTCCGTATTTTATCGAACGGGTGGCAACCCTAAGTCTAAATATTGATGTTACATTGCACAACCTTCAATGTTTTGTCATAATTATGTAAAAATCTGGCAAATGAATTACGATCTTTGTTAGGAAAAATGGTCTTCACACAGTTCGCAACGAGCCAGGCGGCCCAAACGGCTGCATATACCCTGACTCTGCTTGCACTGAACGCAAGAGAAGTGACAATTTCCCTAGTTAATATTGCCTGCTAACATGAATTTCTTTTAACTAAATATGCAGGTTTAAAAAAATATACTTGTGTATTGATTTTAAGAAAGCCATTGATATTTATGGTTAGGTACATTGGTGCAACGATTGTGCTTTTTTCGCGAATGCGCTTTTGTTAAATCATCACCCGTTTGGCGAAGTTGAAGTAGCCTGTGATTCGATGATAAATTAACAGACACCGCATTGATTATATGCAACGCAGGACAAGCTAGTTAAACTAGTAATATCATCAACCATGTGTAGTTAACTAGTGATTGTGAAGATTGATTGTTTTTTATAAGATAGGTTTAATGCTAGCTAGCAACTTACCTTGGCCCCTTGCTGCACTCGCGTAACAGGTGTTCAGCCTGCCACGCAGTCTCCTCGTGGATGTAATGTAATCGGCCATAATCGGCGTCCAAAAATGCCGATTACCGATTCTTATGAAAACTTGAAATCGTCCCTAATTAAAATCGGCCATGCCGATTTAAAACGGTCGACCTCTACCACTCACCCCCCTGATGGCAACCAGTATCCCGCCGTAGGAGTAGACCATGATCATGAGGGGCAGCAGCAGGCAGAAGATGAACAGGCAGACCACGTAGGAGACACTGGCCGGAGAGCGCTGGGTCCACTGGACAGAGCAGGAGGTTCCGGCCCCCTCCGGGCCGTAGCTGCTCCAGCCCATGAAGGGGGGCAGGGCCCATAGCAGGGAATAGAGCCAGGAGCCCCACACACACAGCCAGGCCTTTCTGAAGTCAGACACGTCAGCCTTGGTGGAGCGCTGCACCGTGGCGTAGCGCTCATAGGACAGAATGGACAGAGACACCAGGGACACGATCCCTAGGAGGGACAGAGAGAGAGAGAGGGAGGGAGAGCGAGGAAAAGAGAGAGAGAGAGAGAGATGAGGGGGAGGTTATCAGGGTGTCATGGGGCGCCTGGTGTTGTTATAACAGATGCCAGTTATCACCGTTTCTTTCACCAGTTTGAGAATTCAGATGCTAAGGAGAATGGGAGAAGGTTAGATAACAATCATTAGCTCTGTTTTTCCCTATTTTGGTAACATTTAGCTAAATGTTAAAAGTAATATTTAGTAAACCCAAGAGAGAGCTGGCATGCCATGCCACACAGGACAGTAAGAAAATGTATGGTGCAGTATTATATTCATACATGAAGTCAGACCACTGCAAGTTGGCTTTTAGTGCTGTTGTTTCCAAAGAGAACTGGGTGATTTAAGAGGCTTGTCTTTTATTATTTTCAGCCGAGGTTGAGGATAAGAACTTTTCATCAGATAAGCACTAAGTGGAGTGAGATAAAACATGAGGCACTTGAAGGACGTGCTGTACAAATCTTTACTGTGTGTGTGCACGTGCATGTTTGCCTGTCTTTCTGCCTGTCTGTAAGTGTGTGATTGGGACGTGTGTGTGTGTGTGTGTGTGTTTGTCTATAGCTGAGGGAAAAATAGGTTTATGTCTTTATTATGCTAGTCTGTCTCAGAGTACTAGCCTGACATTCTAGGAAGTGTGACTTGTTATTGAATTGACAGTGTGTCCTCTCAGGAGGTGAGAACTTGCTAAAAGTTTTCGTCCTGTGCAACAACTGAAAGGCAATGAAAGAAAAAGTTTGCCCAACTTAATTTAGTCGACCTAAGTGCTCAGAGTACTTTGAGACTTTGTTAGTTGTGAATGGATGCCATCCTTAATTAGTGGTTGCTGGCTGTTATGAAGAATGACAGCATATAGAGCCTTCAGGAAGCAGACAGAGTAAAATATGGCATTGATTAGAGAAATTGTTCAGGGCCGGCGTGATGTGCCCACTCCTCCCCTCCAGGAGTGTTTACAGGTTTGGTTGAGCTTTCTGCGGAGTGGGGGTTTGCATGTGTGTGCGCTTATGTGGTTGTGAGTCATGCATGCGTGTGTGTCACTGCCCTCCTGTGTGGTTTCAAAGGGAAGGGGAACAGGGGAGTCCAGTCTGCCCTATCGCTCCCATCGGGATAATTACTGGGCTTTAAAGATATCCAACAGCCAAATGTCACAGCATTGGACCAATAAACTGCTTTGACAATGTATTTATTTGCCAAGCTCATTAAAAACGATAGCCATTTTTGTACACTTTAATCAGAAACATGAATGACGCCAACATTTTTTAATCTAACCTTTATTTAACATAATGAACTGCATTTGTCAAACACCCACAGATTATATTTCAATCAATTTTGGTTATCCAATTTTGGATCCAGAGACATGCAAGGAGAGATGACAGATGAGAAGTGTACATGTATAAGATCAGCTACAGTTTGTATGAGTGGCTGATCTAAAAGGGTGCTGTAGGCTATGTTCTACTCTGTGTTGAATGGGCGGTCTCATTATGGGGTTATACATTAGAATAGTCGACATGCTTTATATTTTCAAGGTCCTATGCAAAGTCCCTAAATTTACTATGTCAAGCTTCCCAGTCAAGTGCACATTGAAACTTATTCACACACAGAAACGAATCAATTTTGGCATAAAGGTTGAATGCAAATGTCTCTTGCTCTTGCTAAAGCTTTATGCAACCGTTTTTCATTAATGTTCCACTGTTTCCATATTCAAATGTAGGTTAATGAAAATGTTACAAGCACAGGGAGGAATAAAATACCATTCATTTATTAATTAGATTGGAGATACTGTCATAAATTGATGATGAATTGTGCTCTGAGACTTTTCATAATGAGCCTGGAGGACTTATTTAAGAATTGATCGAGCAGTAATGATCTGATGGATTTGCATGCCCTTTTGCCAGTAAAGTTGCTTAGGCTAAGAAACTACTATATGCAAAATATTTGTTTTACTTGTCACATGGGGGTTAGCCTAAAGTGTAGGATACACGGCTTTCGCTGCCTGTTGAAATATTTTAAAAACTCACCGAAAAGCGAATTGGCGAAGCCGTACCACTTGCAACCATGGTGTCCAATGAGCCATCTCCCTTGTAGACTTGCCGCAAAACTGAATGGAGTTCCACAAATACACACGAGGATATCGCTCACGCTGATGTTCAGAAGGATGAGGTTGATGGGCGTCCAAAGCGACCGAAACTTTGCGAAGATAAGCAGGACAAGAAGGTTGTTGAAGAATCCCAGGACCAAAATGAGCCCAAGGCATACTGCCACCACCGTGTGGCCTTGCCTGCTCAGGTCGAGGGGGTCCTGGGGAACCAAGGTGTCCCGAACACTGACATTGGTGCTTAGGTTGGAAGCAGAGCTTTCGGTGCTGCTGAAATTCAGAGCTCGTATGTGGACAACCATCAGCACCCTCAGCGCACGCGGGGGTGACTTACAACACGAGGAGTGAACGCTCTCTCACTCATTCAAACTCGCTCACAGCGCAGAACACATGCTCACAACAGTCTCGGTGACAAAGAAAGACATACAGAACCCCCATTTATTATATCACCTTACAACCCAGCTAGCACATAACGTTCTGACAACCATATTGGTATGAAACAGACAGGGACCAGGTCTCGAACCCTCGACCTTCTAGCCCAAAGTCCAGCGCGCTATCGACTATGTCCCAAAAGCAGGCAGTCGATATCCGCCCTTATAAACACAGGGTCGTTACACTACTCCCTCCTTTCAAAGAGTGCGTCCTCGCGCTAGCTTGAGACTCATCGTCTGATAGGAACGCGCTCAACGGCCAATGTAATGAAACGGCAGGGAGCAGGCCTCGAACCCTCGACCTTCTAGCCCGAAGTCAAGCGCGCAATCGACTGTGCCACAAAAGCATGCTCAAGCGGCACAGTCGATATCCGAGCTTATAAACCCAGGGTCTTTACAATATGTTTCTTAGAGTTTGGTGAGAGCGTGGTTGTCCTATGATTATTTTGCATACAACCTTCCAACAACTTCCTGGGAATGGTGCAGGATAGTTACTTGACTTTGTAACATTCTCAGCACATTTAAGAATCTTAACAAAAAAAAAAACGTTATTTCTTGGCATTTCTTTACTTTAACAGAACGATTCCTACAAGTTAAAACATGGTTACATTTCATTTACATTTTGGTAATGTTCTAGGACCGTTCTCCAACTGGTTTGACATTGGGAATGTCCTCAAATGGTTCAGAGAACGTTAAGAAACAACGTTATTTTGTGGGAATTTCAGTACTTCAGCATGGTTCTATTAAAATTAATATTCTCAAATTGTTCTGAGAATGTTAAGACTTTCCATAAAAAACACATGAAAAGTTTAGTAACATTTAGAATACATTCTAAAATGTTTATTTAAAAACACATTCCTTTCTCAGATTTTTTTTTTTTAAATTAACCTTCTAAGAATGTTATTTAAAAGGCCTGTGGTTGCGAATACAGAGTTTTTGTCCCTGCCCCGCCCCCTCCGGAAACCTATTTCTCAAAGCTAAGAATATGGATCACGTTCTGCGCTGTGTTAATTTACGCACACAACTTAGTTACTGCTCATGCTCCCCCTCCTTTAATGTTTATCTCTTTACTCACCCTCTTCTGAACCATGATGATGTAGCCTATGTCTGCTTCATATTTCTGAATAAAAAACCCTGCAGCTATTTGAACAAACAAAATATATATTGAAAGCTAGCCTTCTCTGTCTGTTGTAACGCATATTGCAGTTACACAAGAGGTACAGAGACCCTGTATTATGTGTATGTGAATAACTCACGTCAGAGTTTTGTAAAATGCAAGCATAATCCTTTACTCAGGTATCACATGTTACAGGTCATGACATCCCACTCAGACATTCATAATAACCCAGTTTATATATCCTAGATATACGCCTTTGTAGATGACCTCTTCCTGCATTGTGAGTTTGTCTCTGTATGTCCAGTAGTCCCTCAACAGGATGGGCGTACTCTTTGAGTCCGGCCAGCCTCTTAGGATAAAAGACTGAAGCATTCGAGAAGTCTTGTCCTCTGCTGAATGAGCTTTGATAGTATCCCGTGTCTGCAGGCAGATGTTTTGACCTGTAGCATGGTTCACATCTTCAACCTCAGCCTGTAGAGCAAACACAGTCTCATTTGTCCGATATTGCGGGTGACTAGTTGTTGGTAGTGATGCCCTAGACAATAAATCTGCAATGTGAAGCTCTGTTCCTTCTTGTATACTACCTGTAGTTGATAACGCTGAAGCTTTAGCATCATTCTTTGAAGTCGCTTCGGGGCAGACAAAATTGTTTTTTGAAGATAACCTCAAGCGGCTTGTGATCAGTGTGCACCGTGATAAAGTCCCTACCATCAAGGTATTGATCAAAACGTTCACAGGCAAATGGACACTTGCTCCGTGGGTGTCAATGTCCTTGAAGCAAATGCACTGGGCTGCCCCTTCTGCAGGAGCACTGCCCCTGGGCCTTTGTCACTTGCATCACATCGTAGGGTCACTTCCCCAGAGAGGTCATAGTACCTCAGTATTGGTTGGTTGCTTATCAATTTCTTGATTTGCTCCAATGCAGCATCATGTTGAGGAAGCCATGCCCACAGCACATTTTTATTGGTCAGCCGACGCAATGGCTCACATACGTCAGAATTTGGCTAAGTCATTTACAAAACCAAGCAGTCGCTGCACTGCTTTTGCGTCTGTAGGTGGCGGCATTTGCTGTACTGCCTCCACCTTCTTGGGGTCTGGCTTCAGGCCTTCAGCTGTCAAAATATGTCCCATGTATGGAATACTTGTGAGCCTGAGCTTAACTTTGTCTTTATTCGGCTTTAGATCCATCTCCCTTGCTATTTGTAAGAGCGGAGTCAGGTTGTGGCCATGGCCCTGCACTGCTTCTTCCATTGTAGCACCACAGACTTATACCAGGATGTCATCAGCTATGATGCTTATTCCTTGCAGTCCCTGAAGTGCATCATGTTGCCTTCGCTGTCATTCCTCTGCAGCTGGTGTCACTCCAAAAGGTAACCTTGTCCACCGATATCTACCTTTGGGGGTCCAAAATGTGGTGAGGTAACTACTCTCTTCATCCAACCTTTCCTGCCAGTACCCATTTTTTGCATCCATAAACAAAAAGATTTTCGCTTATGCCAGGCTTGGCAGTACTTCTTCAATAGTAGGTATTTGGTAATGTGCCCTACGTAAGGCCTTGTCCAGGGCACTTAGATCGAGGCAGACTCTTATTTTGCCAGGCTTTTCCACCACAACCATGTTGCTTATACACTTAGTAGGTTTGGTGACCTTTGTAATGACACCCTGTTCCTCCATTGAATCAACGGCCTTTAGTGTCTTTTCCTTCAGTGGAACGGGGATTCGGTGGGGAATCTGTTGAACTGGTCTAACAGACTCCTCCACCACTAGCTGAAGCTCCCTGACAGAGCACCCTCCCTTCAAAAACATCATCAAACTGCTTCAGTATTGCCTCTGAGGTGTTCAAGTCTGATGGGACATTTTGTTTTTCTTGAGTGCTGACATGATGAACGACATGTTGGTGCTTGAGCTGTAGCAACTTAAGCGTTTCACACATTTCTGCTGAAAGGAGAGACTTTTGCAAGGTTTTCACCACTTGGAACTTTAGAAAATATGTTTCCCCATCATGATTGGCTTGTAGTTCACACTCCTCTTCTGGTGCAATGCACATTGCATTGGTGCAATGCACATTGCATTGGAGCAAAAACGGTCAGCGTTTTGTGTGTTGATGTAGGTTGGCTAATCTTTATAGTTGCTGAGATGTCGTAGCCACTAGCCAGAGCTCCTGAAAAAAAGCACACTACTACCTTGACTTCCTGTCTGCCTCCTGCTTAGCCAATGTTTGGAATTATGATGGAAAAAATAACAGTAAATCGCTAATAACACTGCATGTCTGTGTCTTGCTAGCAGTTCCACCTCTGGGCAGCCGAATGTTCTAGGCAGCCGACCATCTGTATCCTGACCGGTAACCAGAGTCTGACAATAGGCGAGTTTGTTTTGTGTGTTCATAATAATGCTGCCATATTGTAGCAAGAGATGCTGAAAAAAGAACTAGCCAATTTTTGTAATGAAAATTATCTATATTTTGACTGCCTGTCTGTGTCTTGCTTGTGTTTGATATGCTTGCCTAAATAGCTGCATGTAACTCATCAGCTAATAACATGAAATATACTGCCTTTGTGTCATGTTTATGCACAATAAAGTTTGTACGAACACATCGATCAAGGCCTTTTGTATACAACATGATAGCTGCATGTAGCCTAACATCCCTCCTGAAAAAAGAACATGACATCGCATTTGAGGAATGGAATGAATATTTAGAACATGTCAACCGTATACTTAGTGTACAACATTAAGTTTCCCCTTCCATGTCAAGGGGTCGTCACTAGTTACCACAGCCAAAAAGTCACAACAGGGGGCAGCGGAGTAATGGGAGCACTGAGTGAAGCTATGTAGGCAGCAGAGTGGGCAGCAGCTACAAAAAAATTAAAATGATGCACAGAAATCTCTGTATCAATAGCCACTGCAAGTCGGGTTACAGAAAATCCGGAACTGCAGCCACTCCGTATTTAAAAACATACAGTACAAAATCTGTTCTCAACATCAACAAAACTTGATCCTCTATCTTGTTAAGTGTGTTCAGGTGTGTTGGCTGCACCCACTACTTGGCCACACCTGATCTTAATGAGTGCTTAATCCTTTGAAATGAGGTCCATTTAAATAGACGAAGATGAACAGCTTTGTATGCGTAAACAAACAGGGCATACTAGCTCCATCCTGGTGGTGCAGTGGACTTATTCCATGGATAGAGAGAAGTTTATAGGTTTGAACCTCACTTATACTGTGTCACAATAAATAAATAAATGTGTTTGCATGATTAACGCCTAAGGAAATTCATTTCCATGTGTCCTATCTGTGCTTGGAGTTAACCCAAAAATACGCTAGCAGTGTAATTGATCCGCTTCTGTGTGTGAATATGTTTCAAGTTTTAAGGAAGTTATTCAAAAACCTCCAAATAACCTATAATTTCTGTTCTCAGAGCATTATTAAAACCTCCCAGGAAAACTTTCAAGGAACTAGAATAAAACGTTCTCACAACCTCCCTGCAACCTAAACATTTATTTTCACTTCCGTTCTCAGAAAACTTTATTCCACTCATTCATTAAATTCTTGATAGATGACTGTGCCATTCCAACTGTTAATTAAGCAGCAGAAACATGGCAACAATGCACCCCTGTAAAATTCCTATAGAGAATGGCAGGTACTGTAAGTGTGTCAGCAGCAGAGAAAAGGTTACACTCTTCCCAGCCAAGTCCATCCATCAGACACTACCTCCTGCAATGCAACCCATCCTCAATGTGTTTTTATTAATGACCACCCCATATACAATGTAGGCAGCAGCCTCTCTGAGTTAGTGACTGCTATTTAGCAGTCTGATGGCCTTGAGATTGAAGCTGTTTTTAAATCTTTCGGTCCCAGCTTTGTACTGTACTGACCTCGCCTTCTGGATGATAGCGGTGTGAACAGGCAGTGGCTCGGGTGGTTATTGTCCTTGATGATCTTTTTGGCCTTCCTGTGACATCGTATGCTGTAGGTGTCATGGAGAGCAGGTAGTTTACCCCCGGTGATGCATTGTCCAGACCGCACCACCCTCTGGAGATGCTCTCAATTGTGCATCTGTAAAAGTTTGTCAGGGTTTTGGGTGACAAGCCTCCTGTTGCGCCTTCTTCACCACACTGTCTGTGTGGGTGGACCATTTCAGTTTGTCTGTGATGTGTACGGCCAGGAACTTAAAACTTTCCACCTTCTCCACTGCTGTCCCTTCAATGTGGATATGGGGGTGCTCCCTCTGCTGTTTCCTGAAGTCCACGATCATCTCCTTTGTTTTGTTGACGTTGAGTGAGAGGTTATTTTCCTGACACTACACTCCGAGTGCCCTCACCTCCTCCCTGTAGGCTGTCTCGTCGTTGTTGGTGCTCAGTCCCACTACTGCTGTGTCGTCTGCAAACTTGATGATTGAGTTGGAGGCGTGCATGGCTACGCAGTCGTGGGTGAACAGGGAGTACAGGAGAGGGCTGAGCACACACCCTTGTGGGGCCCCAGTGTTGAGGGTCAGCAAAGTGGAGATGTTGTTTCCTACCTTCACCACTTGGGGGCGGCCCGTCAGAAAGTCCAGGACCCAGTTGCACAGGGCGGGGTTGAGACCCTGGGCCTCCAGCTTGATGATGAGCTTGGAGGGTACTATGGTACATTGTTATCATCAGGGGAGATCCCTGTAAATCTCAGAGGCGTGCTGGTCAATAGTGTCACTGTGCGATTGATTGCGACCCCTCTCTGCCTCTCGCTGCAGGTATGACTCTTCTTCCTCCATCCCTTTTCAATCAGCTTCATTGGCGTCACTGACTTCCTGAGAATCTAAAAGCCTATGAGTCAGTGGTCTTTCTGCCTTAGAATACACGCTGAAAACACACTTAGGTTCTATCAAACTAATTGTTTGCATAATTTCTAATCCCCATATTGTTATATATTTTTTCAATCATACCATTACTCCTCTGATTGTAGTAAAGAAATGGACAACAATATGTCATCTAGTGCTACTTACAGCTATTTTTGCTCACATATACAATACACTCAAATTTTGTCCACAGACTAACGCATCTTTCCCAGTACACTACCGTTTTACTATTTCCTTTTGCAATACATCCTTCTATTTTGAACCTCTCTATTTTTACAATTTCTACTGAGATTGCCCTAAAAATAAATACTTTACCGAAGAGTATAATCTTATTTCCCAATGGTTGATAATGTTTTTTCAGAACCCATCTGAACACCGGAAATGTGACTTTTTGTACAACGGGTGGGTCTAATCCTGAATGCCGATAGATTAAAATCGTATTCCGGCCAGTGTCTATTTCACAAGTTACTACCAGCTAAATTGATGATGTTAAAATGCCTATTTACTCTGTTCCATCTGACTGCGCAATCCACTGTCTTATCAGCCCAGCCAGGCAATTTATAAACTTGATCTCCACTATAAAAACCATCTAGACATTATCTACCATTTCTTTTAGACTAAAATGTAGTTTTCAACAGCAGAGATTTGTATAAACCTTGCTGTCTGTCTCTCTGACATTTGCAACATTGTTTCATTATTCAAATTTGATCTCCAGCTGTCCCGTAGTAATGAATGTGTCGGGAGTCGGGATGAGACAGACAGGCAGGCAGCGTTTCTCAGCCAGTCGAAGTCATGAATCAGCTGGCATCATATTTTTTGATATATATAAAGAAATGTAAATTGAAAAAAGCTAGTTTGCAGCCTTTCCAGCTTCAGTTTGAAGTGATTGTGTTAGCTGTGTTGTTGGCTAGCTCCTCTGAACAACAGTGTCGTGACGAGTGAGCACATTTTCTATGCCAGGCGAAATCGCGCCTCATTAGCTCATTGTTATGGATGTATCCAAATAAATGTCACTTGAAAACAGCTTAAACAAATGCAAATGCACCTACTTTGCTGTTATTCTTGCTACACTTTTTCACATGACTGTAAGTTAGCTGTAGTTGGCTATCTAGCAAGCAAAGGATAAGAACATTGCCAGCGAGTATGGCAATGGAACATTAAAACAAATGACTGCGTCGTGTCCATAGATACAGAACAAAAGACTGAATGACTGGGTCGCGTCTCTGGCAACCGAACCGATAGAACAAATGACCAGCCGGCTTGGGTAGCAACTCTAGATTTGTGTCGGGACTATATCTTGTGAAAGGATAAAATATTATGAATAAATTCATCAAAATAACATTTTTTATGAAAATATGTAAATCATTATTTGAATATGTTGGTAACCCGTTGTATAAACGTGATAATGCCCTCGAAGCCGGTGTTTGGAGGATATATTGGCACGATTTACCGGCCCTCGTCTTTGTTTCTGGCCTAACAACACCCGTACCAATATATCCTCCAAACACCGGCTTCTCTGGCTTTATCACTTAAACAACTACTCCTGGACATGACTCCAAAAGCAAGCCACTGAAGGACAGTACCAAAGGAAGTAATCTATTGATTCTGTTTCCATGTGGCAGTCTTCACAGGGATTACTGTTCAATGCCCCATATATTGAGCATTCTTTTTGTGGCGAGTATTTTACATAATAGTTTAAATTAAAAGAATGGATTGATGCACTTTAAGATTTATACTAGCCGTTTTACAGGGGCAATCAGCATTTGCTTCATCCATTTTCGGACTCATAAAGTAATATGTTCCTATTGATTCTTTAAGAATTTTACTTAGAAATGCCTCATGAGCTGACTCCAAATGCCGTACGCCATCAGAACCCAAATCACTGCTCCAATGTATGTAAACAAAGTAAAAGTAAATAGCCTCAAAACATGGTTAAACCTATAATGTTGATATCACGGATGGTCAGTCCTTGCATCCATACTGTCTGTGAATTTGAGTGTGGTTACATTTATCCAGCCCCATCCCTCGGCTTTGTTATTGTTTCAACTGCCGATTGTCACTAAGAAATAAACAGGTTATCATTTGGAGGCAGACAAACCAATGAATTCCTTTCTCTTTGGAGTAATTGCCTCTTCCATTTTTGAACATATATCAGGGATTTCACCATGAGGTGAATGGTCACTTTAAAACAGTTACTGAGTTAATGGCTGTGATAACAGAAAACTGAGGATGGATCGACAGCATTGTATTTACTCCACAATACTAATCTGATTGACAGAGTGAAAAGAAAGAAGCATGTACAGAATAAGCATATTCCAAAACATGCATCATGTTTGCAATAAGGCACTAAAGTTAAGCAAAGCAATTTCCTTTTTGTCCTGAATACAAAGTGTTATGTTGGGGGCAAATCCAATACAACACATTGCTGAGTACCACGCTCCATATTTTCAAGCATAGTGGTGGCTGCATCATGTTACAGGTATGCTTGCAATAGTTAAGGACTGGGGAGTTTTTCAGGATAAAAATAAACGTAATGGAGCTAAGCACAGGAAAAATCCTAGAGAAAAACCTGGTTCAGTCTGCTATCCACGAGACACTGGGAGAAGAATTCACCTTTCAGCAGGACAATAACCCAATACACAAGGCCATATCTACACTGGAGTTGCTTACCAAGAAGACAGTGAATGTTCCTTAGCCTGTCTGGCACCGGGGTTCCGCTAGCGGAACTCCTCCCACATTCCACTGAAAAGGCAGAGCGCGAAATTCAAAAAATATTTTTTGGAAATATTTAACTTTCACACATTAACAAGTCCAATACAGCAAATGAAAGATACACATCTTGTGAATCCAGTCAACATGTCCGATTTTTAAAATGTTTTACAGCGAAAACACCACATATATTTATGTTAGCTCACCACCAAATACAAAAAAGGACAGACATTTTTTCACAGCACAGGTAGCATGCACAAAGCCAACCTAACTAACCAAGAACCAACCAAACTAACCAAGAAACAACTTCATCAGATGACAGTCTTATAACATGTTATACAATAAATCTATGTTTTGTTCGAAAAATGTGCATATTTGAGGTATAAATCAGTTTTACATTGCAGCTACCATCACAGCTACCGTCAGAAATAGCACCGAAGCAGCCAGAGTAATTACAGACACCAACGTCAAATACCTAAATACTCATCATAAAACATTTCTGAAAAATCGATGGTGTACAGCAAATTAAAGACAAACATCTTGTGAATCCAGCCAATATTTCCGATTTTTTAAGTGTTTTACAGCGAAAACACAATATAGCATTATATTAGCTTACTACAATAGTCTACCACACTACCGCATTCATTCATCAAGACACGTCAGCGATAGCAATAGGCACGTTAGCGATAGCGAATAAACCAGCAAAATATATTAATTTTCACTAACCTTCATAAACCTTCATCAGATGACAGTCCTATAACATCAGGTTATACATACACTTATGTTTTGTTCGAAAATGTGCATATTTAGAGCTGAAATCAGTGGTTATACATTGTGCTAACGTAGCATCTTTTTCCCAGAATGTGCGGATATTTTTATGACACTCAACTATTCTGACCAAATAACTATTCATAAACGTTACTAGAAAATACATGTTGTATAGGAAATGATAGATACACTAGTTCTTAATGCAATCGTCGTGTTAGAATTCTAAAAATAACTTCATTACGACATCCAGCTTAGTTATAGCGAGAGAGTACCCAAAATCTGGGCGCAAACTACCATTTCACATGTTCGACAGATATATGAAATAGCATCATAAAATGGGTCCTACTTTTGCTGATCTTCCATCAGAATGTTGTACAAGGGGTCCTTTGTCCAGAACAATCGTTGTTTGGTTTTAGAATGTCCTCTTCTCCAGTCAATTAGCACGGAAAGCTAGCAAAGTAGCGCAAAGCTCTCCTTCCTGAACAAAGGCACACAACGCAACACGCCTAACGTCCCGAATAAATTTCAATAATCTAATAAAACTATATTGAGAAAACATACTTTACGATGATATTGTCACATTTATCAAATAAAATCACAGCCGGAGATATTAGTCGTCTATAACGACAGCTTTTCAGAAGGCAATACCAGGTCCCTTCTCGCGCGCTCCAGAAAACAGGAAACTGGTGACACGTCATGCCGAGAGCTTTTATTCGACCCCAGATCAAGTTATACACTCCATTTCTTCTCTCACTGCCTGTCGACATCTAGTGGAAGACGTATGAAGTGCATGTATACTAATAAATATGAAGGACATTTATAGGCAGGCCCTAGAACAGAGCATCGATTTCAGATTTTCCACTTCCTGTCAGGAAGTTTGCTGCAAAATGAGTTCTGTTTTACTCACAGATATAATTCAAACTGTTTTAGAAACTAGAGAGTGTTTTCTATCCAATAGTAATAATAATATGCATATTGTACGAGCAAGAATTGAGTACGAGGCCGTTTAAATTGGGCACGATTTTCCCCCAATGGTCGAGTTACAGTTTTGACTTAAATCTGCTTGAAAATATTTGGCAAGACCTGAAAATGATTGTCTAGCAAGGATTAACAACCAATTTGACAGAGCTGGAAGAATTTTGAAAATAATAATAAGCAAATGTTTCACAATCCAGGTGTGGAAAACTCTTACAAACATACCCAGATAGACTCACCGCTCTAATCACTGCCAAAGGTGATTATAATGTATTAACTCAGGGGGTTGAATACTTATCTAATCAAGATATATTAGTGTTTTATTTTTATTCCACTTTAGAATTTGACAGAGTATTTTGTGTAGATCGTTGACAGAAAAATTACAATTAAATCCATTTGAATCCCACTTTGTAGCACAACAAAATGTGGAAACAAAATAGAGGCGGCAGGTAGCTTAGCGGTTAAGAGCGTTGGGCTAGTAACCACGAGGTGAAAAATCTGTCGATATACCCTTCAGCAAGGCACTAAACCCTAATCGCTCCTTTAAGTCATTCTGAATAAGAGCTTCTGCTGAATTACTTAAATAGAAAAGTTAAGGGGTGTGAATACTTTCTGAAGGCACTGTAAATATGCCTGTTTAACCTTATCTGCTTTGCCATTCCAAATAGAATGTCATATTTGTTTATCTCACATGACTTGACAAAGTATTCTCCTTGGGTCGATAGAGCCATGAATAAATATGTAAGCTGCGATATCACTAGAGAATTCATCAGTGTAACTTTCCATTTAATCAGGAGACCACATGGCAATTTCAAGTTTGTATCTTTTAGAGACCCAATCCGTAACATAGTACACTTGGGTTTTAAGGGTGGCAGGTAGCCTAGTGGTTAAGGGCCAATAACCTAAAGGTCGCTGGTTTGAATCTCCAAGCCTGGAAATTGAAAAAAAAGCTGCTATTCTGTCCTTGAACAAGGCAGTTAACCCCCAATAACAACTGTTCCCTGGGTGCTGATGATGTGGATGTCGATTAAAGCACCTCTCTGATTCAGAGGGGTTGAATGCATTCAGTTGTGCAACTGACTAGGTATCCCCTTTCCAGAGAAATGATCCAAGTCCTCAATAAGGCCTTTGAAGATTGAGGACTCAAGAGAAACCTTTAATCATCAGCGTACATTATTACTTTTGTCTCTAATCCTTTCATTTTTTTGCCCCTTAATTAGATCATTTGATTTTTAGAGCTAACAGTTCAATGGCCATAATAAATAAGTATGGTGACAGAGAGAAACCTTTTTACGCCTCTTGACAATTCAAAGTTCTCAGAGAAGTAACCGTTATTTATTATTTTATATAAAAAATTGTTGTACATTATTTAATAGTTATTTAAAAAATCCAGGCACTTATAAACTGATTCTAGACATGCTGGTTCGAAGGCTTTCTCAAAATCTGCTATGAAGATTAGACCCTGCTTTCTCATAGTTTTCAATTATTTCTAGTAGTCTAATGTTTTCTCCAATATATCTTCCTTTGAGGAATGTCCGGTATTGGAAATGAGAAATTATGCAAGTAATGTTATTTGATAGTCTAAAAAACAACAAAGTAGTGCCTTTTTAATTCTATGAGAAAAACATTCTGCCAATATTTTTGTGTGTAAGGGTTATGGGCCTCCAATTTTTCCTTTGTATTGCCCCCTGGCTCCTGCTTCAGTAGGAGAGAGATCAGTCCCTATTTTTGTGTGTCTTTTTTGTGCGTATTTACCAGTAATTAAAACATAGTAGTAATGGATCTTTCAGTAGTTCCTAAATTGGAATGCCATCAAGGCCCGGGGTTTCTCCTGTCTGAAAGGAAACAATTTTCAACCATAGTTTGTCCTGTGTAATTAGGACTCGCAGCTAGTTTAACATTATTTTTGGGGGAGAAGGATGTCACAAAACTCTGATTCATCCAGATGGCTGATTCATCCAGATCAACGCTTGCAGCGTTTTCATCTCATTAAACTAGATTGTGAGGCCACAAAAATTATTCCACCCAACGGGCAAACCAGAATGAATTTTTCCTCTTCAATCTGAGCCAGATTGACAGCACTCTGACCCAATGAGAATGGGGGGAACCAAAGGTGGCCAACCATACATCAGTGGTGGCTAGTGCTCCCCCCCCACCCCCTCGTACCTCCGCTGCTTCCTAAGGCCGTCATGACCAATATTGCTCCTCCAAACTATTCCCTTTATTGGCACTGACTAATGCAACTGATTACGTGTTTTGACAATGGATTGGAAATGGATTGGTAATTCAATGTGGATATAGTGGTGCTGGCTGAAACTGAGTTAAAGGTTAGAGACTGATAGAGATGAAGATAGAGACAAGAAAGAGCAGACAGTGGAATCCATTATTTTGGCCAAATGCCACCTGAAAAATCACAGGTCAGTTTATAGTTTTTAGATAGAGTGGAAAAAAGGCATCGTCAACATGGTTTGAAGTGACTTTGGAAGTGTGTGTGTGTGTGTGTGTGTGTGTGGGGGGGGGGGGGGGGGTCCGGTAAAACGGTTTCGCACTCAACAATGCTAACTGGCCAATAAAACAAACCCTTGGGATACTAACGCACTCGTCCATTAACTTTTAAAGTATCAATACGAGGTCAATCTGTAACTTGGACAAACTATTAGGTTCTAAATGTGTTTGTGAAACTGAAATAACACATTACCATGGGAAAAATCTAGATTATAATGTCACCTGTAAGTTTCTTATTGTTACACATTGACATCCCTGTTTCTCTGTAACTAATTAGCTAATTAGTCATGTGTAGCGCTGCACTGCTACTGTGGTGGCACACCTGGCTTCTGAGTCACTGATAAACTCTGAATAAGGGAGAAGAGCGTGTCCTACAAATTGATTGGACGGAGACAAAGGCAGATGGTGACAAAGGCAGATGGTAGCGAATCAATCAAACTGCTGAAATGGACGTCAAAGAACTCCCCTCATCTCACTCTAAAAAAACTAAAATGTGAATAGAATGCTAATGATGCCTGGAACCTTGATTAATTAGCTAGTAATGTCAAATTACGATTTTTTTCTCTCCATGTATTGAGATATGGGTGAATACTGTTTGTTTAGATGTCCTCAGATGTCTATTGGTGTTGAAGCCAAGGAACAAAGGCTCTTCTCTACCACCAGTGGTGACACGATACACACAGGAAGGAACCACTGTCACACTCTGGCCTTTGTTATATTGATTTTCTTTATTAGTTTAGTTAGGTCAGGGTGTGACATGGGATGTTTGTGTGTTTTGTCTAGTTTAGGGTGTGTGTATTGTTTAGGGGGTTTTGTATAGTGTATGGGGTTGGGTTAAGTAGAGAGGTTTAGGAAAGTCTATTGTTGTCTCTGATTGGGAGCCATATTTAAGGCAGCCATAGGCTTTAGGTGATTGTGGGTAATTGTCTATGTTGAACGTTAGTAGCTTGTGTGTGCACTTTCGTTTTTAGCTTCACGGTCGTTTATTGTTTTGTTAGTTTTGTAAGAGTGTTTCGTGTTAAGTCTTCGTCTAATAAAAGGAAGATGTATGTCTCTCACGCTGCGCCTTGGTCCGCTTATTATGACGATCGTGACAGAATTACCCACCAAACCAGGACCAAGCAGCGTGGTAAAAAGCAGCAGCAGCGATGTCAAGACTCCTGGACGTGGGAGGAAATCCTAGACGGGAGAGGACCCTGGGCACAGCCAGGGGAATATCACCGCCCCAAGGCAGAGATGGAGGCAGCACGGCGACACGGTTGGAAGCCCGAGAGACAGCCCAAAAAAATTATTGGGGGGGGGCACTTGGAGCAGTCGGCGAAGTTGAGGGGTGAGTCTGAGATTGTCGAGGAGTTATTGGACAGATTGGAGGAGAGTGAACGAAGGGGAGATTATGAGACATTCGAGGAGTTGTTGACGAAATTGGAGGAGAGTGAAGAGAGAGAGCTGTTGGATTGGCAGAGTATGCATTGCATTCTCCCTGAGGAGCGTGTTAGCTGTCCGATGCCACCTGTGTCAGTTCCTCGTACTCAGCCTGAAACTTGTGTTAAAGTTCCGGAAGATTTGATGCCGGCTATACACACCAGGTCTCCAGTACACCTTCACAACCCGGTGTGTCCTGTTCCTGCTTCTTGCACTCATCCTGAGATGCGTGTCCCCAGCCCGGTACCACCAGTTCCGGCACCACGCACTAGGCCTAATGTGCGTCTCCAGAGCCCTGTTCCTCCTCCACGCACTAGCCCTGTGGTGCGTGTCTCCAGCCTATTACCACCAGTGCCTACACCACGCACCAAGCCTCCTGTGCGTCTCCAGAGTCCTGTGCATCCTGTTGCTGCTCCCCGCACTAGCCCTGAGATGCGTGTCCCCAGCCCGGTACCACCAGTTCCGGCACCACGCACTAGGCCTAATGTGCGTGTCCAGGGTCCAGTATGCCCTGTTCCTTCTCCCCGCACTAGCCTTCAGGTGCGTGTCCCCAGCCCGGTACCACCAGTTCCGGCACCACGCACCAGGCCCACAGTGCGCCTCAGCCGGCCAGAGTCTGCCGTCTGGCCAGCGGCGCCTGAACTGCCCGTCTGCCCAACGCCGTCTGAGCTGTCCGTCTGCCAAGCGCCGCCTGAACTGCCCGTCTGTCCTGAGCCTTCAAAGCCGCCCGTCTGTCCTGAGCCTTCAAAGCCGCCCGTCTGTCCTGAGCCTTCAAAGCCGCCCGTCTGCCCTGAGCCTTCAAAGCCGCCCGTCTGCCCTGAGCCTTCAAAGCCGCCCGTCTGCACTGAGCCTTCAAAGCCGCCCGTCTGTCCTGAGCCTTCAGAGCCGTCTGCCAGACAGGAGCCGCTAGAGCCTTCCGCCAGACAGGAGCCGCTAGAGCCTTCCGCCAGACAGGAGCCGCTAGAGCCTTCCGCCAGACAGGAGCCGCTAGAGCCTTCCGCCAGACAGGAGCCGCTAGAGCCTTCCGCCAGACAGGAGCCGCTAGAGCCTTCCGCCAGACAGGAGCCGCCAGAGCCTTCCGCCAGACAGGAGCAGCCAGAGCCTTCCGTCAGACAGGAGCAGCCAGAGCCTTCCGTCAGACAGGAGAAGCCAGAGCCTTCCGTCAGACAGGAGAAGCCAGAGCCGTCAGCCAGCCAGGATCCGCCAGAGCCGTCAGCCAGCCAGGATCCGCCAGAGCCGCCCGTCAGCCAGGATCCGCCAGAGCCGCCCGCCAGCCAGGATCCGCCAGAGCCGCCCGCCAGCCAGGATCCGCCAGAGCCGCCCGCCAGCCAGGATCCGCCAGAGCCCGCCAACCAGGATCCGCCAGATCCAGCCAGCCAGGATCCGCCAGAGCCAGCCAGCCAGGATCCGCCAGAGCCAGCCAGCCAGTATCCGCCAGAGCCAGCCAGCCAGGATCCGCCCCTCAGTCCGGATCCGCCCCTCAGTCCGGAGCTGCCCCTCAGTCCGGAGCTGCCCCTCAGTCCGGAGCTGTCCCTCAGTCCGGAGCTGCCCCTCCGTCCAGTGGCGCCCTCTGGGATGGTATTCAGTCCGGGACTCGCCGTTCCAGAGGCGCCACCAAAGCGGGTAGTGACTATGGTGGAGGGGGGTCCACGTCCCGCACCCGAGCCGCCGCCATAGGAAGGCCCACCCGGACCCTCCCCTTCTGTGTCAGGTTTTGCGGTCGGAGTCCGCACCTTTGGGGGGGGGGGGTACTGTCACACTCTGGCCTTTGTTATATTGATTTTCTTTATTAGTTTAGTTAGGTCAGGGTGTGACATGGGATGTTTGTGTGTTTTGTCTAGTTTAGGGTGTGTGTATTGTTTAGGGGGTTTTGTATAGTGTATGGGGTTGGGTTAAGTAGAGAGGTTTAGGAAAGTCTATTGTTGTCTCTGATTGGGAGCCATATTTAAGGCAGCCATAGGCTTTAGGTGATTGTGGGTAATTGTCTATGTTGAACGTTAGTAGCTTGTGTGTGCACTTTCGTTTTTAGCTTCACGGTCGTTTATTGTTTTGTTAGTTTTGTAAGAGTGTTTCGTGTTAAGTCTTCGTCTAATAAAAGGAAGATGTATGTCTCTCACGCTGCGCCTTGGTCCGCTTATTATGACTATCGTGACAACCACACAAGAGTTTTGTGTATGCGTGTGTGTGCGCGTGTACGTGTACGTGAGATGTGTCTGTGTCAAAATCAAATCAAATCAAAATTTATTTGTCACATGCACCAAATATAACTTTGAAATGCTTACTTACAAGCCCTTAACCAACAATGTAGTTCAAGAAATAGAGTTCAGAAAATATTTACCAAATAAACTGAAGTAAAAAAATGTATTAAAAGGAAAACAATAAAATAACAATAACGAGGCTATATACAGGGGGTACCGGTACCGAGTCAATGTGCGGGGGCACAGGTTTGTCAAGGTAATTTGTACATATAGGTAGGGGTAAAGTGACTATGCATAGATTATAAACAGCATGTAGCAGCATTAACAGTGTAAAAACAAAGGGGGAGGGGGTGTTAATGTAAATAGTCCGGGTGGCCATTTGATTATGGCTTGGGGGTAGAAGCTATTAAGGAGCCTTTTGGACCTAGACTTGGCGCTCCGGTACTGCTTGCCGTGCGGTAGCAGAGAGAACAGTCTGTGACTTGGGTGACTGGAGTCTTTGACAATTTTTTGGACCTTCCTCTGACAACGCCTAGTAAATAGGTCCTGGATGTCAGGAAGCTTGGCCCCGGTGATGTACTGGGTCGTACGCACTACCCTCTGTGGCGCCTTACGGTCGGATGCCGAGCAGTTGCCATACCAGGTGGTGATGCAACCGGTCAGGATGCTCTCGATGGTCCAGCTGAACTTTTTGAGGATCCAGGGACCCATGCCAAATCTTTTCAGTCTCCTGAGGGGAAAAGGTATTGCCGTAACCTCTTCACAACTGTCTTGGTGTGTTTGGACCATGATAGTTCATTGGTGATGTGGACACCAAGGAACTTGCTACTCTTGACCCACTCCACTACAGCCCCGTTGATGTTAATGGGGGCCTGTTCGGCCCTCCTTTTCCTGTAGTCCACAATCACCTCCTTTGTCTTGCTCAAGTTGAGGGAGAGGTTGTTGTCCTGGCACCACACTGCCAGGTCTCTGACCTCCTCCCGATAGGCTGTCTCATCGTTGTCGGTGATCAGGCCTACCACTGTTGTGTCGTCAGCAAACTTAATGATGGTGTTGGAGTCGTGTTTGGCCACGCATTCATGGGTGAACAGGGAGTACAGGAAGGGACTAAGCACGCACCCCTGAGGGGCCCCAATGTTGAGGATCAGTGTGGCAGATGTGTTGTTGCCAGACCTTACCACCTGGGGGCGGCCCAACAGGAAGTTCAGGATCCAGTTGCAGAGGGAGGTGTTTACTCCCAGGGACCTTAGTTTAGGGATGAGCTTTATGGGCATTATGATGTTGAACGCTGAGCTGTAGTCAATGAATAGCATTCTCACATAGGTGTTCCTTTTGTCCAGGTGGGAAAGGGCAGTGTGGAGTGCAGTTGAGATTGTTTCTGTCTGTGTCTGCATTGTGTTGGATGGTTGGGGGATTGGCTGGGTTCTGGCATTGTCCTTTTTTCATTTGGACCGGGGTTGTTACAGTACCAGATGAGAAGGTGCTAAAATTAGTGCAGAGCCACCAATAATCAACAAGCAGATGTGTGGAGATAGCTGTTCCTCTATCTGCAGCATACAATGGTGCCTATAGTGAGGGGTAGACCTCAACATGCTTGGCAATCTGATTAGGAAAGGGGTGGGTGTAGGAGAGGGCACCAGTATACCACCAATCTATTACCATGTAACTGCAGTCTCATAACTGCAATCTCTTATCTAGTGAATGCAGCAAAGAATGCAGCGGGACAATTGTTCCTAGGTGAAGGTAGAAGTGAGAGTTTTGGTGTATTGTTGTTCACAGTGCCATACATTTATTTTTATTTTTTATGAAAGGATGCAGCAGGGCTAAAGAATCACACAAGAGCTCATCCAGACGTGTTGTTTGATTGATTGAGGCTGACTTACTTCCGTTTGAATGAGGTAAACAAACATACTCATTGTTCTCCTTCAGACAAATAAATCAAAATTGAAAGTACTCTCGCCAGGCCGTTGACATTTTCAGACGGGAGAGGATTTAAGTCTACAAAAAGTAGAAAACTCAAAGTTTAAGTAAAAGTAAAGGCTTTAAGTAGCCTACATCAAAAAAACAGAGTTCAAATTTGATTGAGGATGTTTTTTCTTGGTCTAGTTTTTTGGAAAACAGAACAAAGCCAACATTTAATCTTCATTTTATAACATCCTCAAAGTTAGAGTGGCCAAATCCCAGAGCCAACCAGCGGAAATATCTGTCGCTGTGCCCTTGAGCAAGGCACTTAACCCCAATTGCTCCAGAGGCCAGGTGACCCTAGCCATAACCCCACTCCCTGCTAGTGTCTCAGGGGGAGTTTTTAATCACCTCATGCTTCCTGCTTTTCTTCTTTGCTTTTTCTTCTGATTTTCAGACTCTTTTCAGTCCAGTTATTCAACATAAGTTGCAAAGGAGTGTTATAATGTAGGACGGGGCAGAGAAGAAAGGAACAGCCATTAGGCATGGTACAGTATGCCGTCAAATAGTACCTCTGAGAAAGGACGTATGAGCTCAGCGGAAAGCTGAAATGGGCAACTCACAGAATAAGTGACACGCTAGAGTAGCTAGAGTAGCTTTAATGGCCACCCCCTATTAGCCTTCTCCCATATCTGTTTGCACTCTACCTATGCTACTGCAGAAACACAATGCAAACACAATGCAAACTCAACAACTTAAAGTTTTCATTGCTCTCTTTTTAGTGGCACTGAATAAGGAATATGGCAGTGAGGTTTGAGACCTCTTAGCAGAGTGCTTGTAATTGTATTTTGTCATGTACAGGACGGTCATTGTCACTTATAACCAAACATTTTACATAAATTATCAGTCCCAAATTCTAAAACAAAAAATTGTATTATTGAAGATAATCCACTATACACCCATGTGGAATTCCCCGGGTCACTGGCAGCATTTGGAACTGTCGATCTGTGGTCAAGAACACAGAGTTCATCTCAGCCTATGCTGCCTTTCAGTCCCTTTACTTTTTGGCCCTGACGGAGACATGGATCACCCCAGAGAACACTGGTACTCCAGCTGCTCTCTCTTCATCTGACTACGTTTTCTCTCATAGTCCAAGATCATCTGGTTATCGCGGTGGTGGCACAGGGCTACTAATTTCTCCTAACTGGAGATTTTCTCTTTTCTCCCTCTCTCATCTCCTCATTTGAATTCCATTATGTCACTGTCACTTGTACACTCAAGCTTAGCGTTGTTGTCATCTATCGCCCACCAGGTGCCCTTGGGACAATGAGCTTGACACCTTGATAAGCTCATTTCCTGACTACGTCTCACCGCTCTTCATACTTGGCGACTTCAACCTCCCTTCTATTATTTTTTTCAACTCTCTCTTTCCCCTCCTTGCCTTTTTTGGCCTCACCCTTTCCCAATCCCCAACTAACAAGACAGGCAATACGATGTACATCAACTTTACCAGAAGCTGTTAGCCTTCTCATTTCACTGCAACCCCCCTCCACGTTTCTGATACACCACTTTGTTTCCTTTTCTGTCTCCCTTTCCTCCAACCCTAGCCACTCAGCCCCTACCCAGATGGTCTTGCGCCGTTGCAATCTTTGCTCTTTCTCTCTCCCACTACTCTCTCCTCTTCTATCCTATCATCTCTCCCTTCTGCTTAATTCTTCTCCCTCCTGTCTCCTGATTTTGCCTCTTCGACTCTAGTCTCCTCCCTCTCTGCATCCTATGACTCGCACTGTCCCCTTTCCTCCCGGGTGGCTTGGCCCTCCCCTCCTGCTCCGTGCCTGAGTGACTCATTGCGAGCTCCCCACTGCCTTCTCTTCCTCAGTATCTGCGGCTAAATCCACCTTCTATCACTATACATTTGAAGCTTCTGCCTCTAACCCTAGGAAACTCTTTCCCACCTTTTCCCTGCTCCTTAATCCTCCTCCCCCTCACTCCTCCCTCTATGCCTGCGACTTTGTCAACCACTTTGAAAAGAAGGTTGACGACATCCGCTCCTCATTCACTCAGCCTATTGAGTCCACTGGTCTCACTCACACAGAACTACCCCACGCCTTGACCTCTGTCTCTCCTCTCTTTCCAGAAGAAATCATGCGACTAGTGAGGTCTGGTCGCCTGACAACCTGCCCGCTCGACCCCATCCTCTACTCCCTTCTCCAGACCATCTCTGGAGATCTTCTCCCAATCCACATTTCCCCGATCAACTCATCCCTGACCACTGGCTGCGTCCCCTCTTGACTTTAAAATGGCCCGAGTCGCTCCCCTTCTCAAAAAACTAACACTCAACTAATCTGACATCAAAGACTATAAACCTGTATCCCTTCTTTCTTTTCTTTCCAAAACACTTGAGTGTGCTGTCTCTGATCAACTCTCTCGTTATCTCTCTCAGAATGAACTTCTTGACCCCAACCAGTCAGGCTTCAAGACGTATCACTCAGCCGAGATTTCTCTTCTCTGTGTCACGGAGGCTCTCTGCACTGCCAAAGCTGACTCTCTCTCATCCTCCTAGATCTATCCGCTGCCTTTGACACTGTGAACCATCAGATCCTCCTCTCCACCCTCCAGGGCTGGGTGTCTCAGGCTCTGCACACTCTTGGATTGCATCATACCTGGCAAGCCGCTCCTACCAGGTGACGTGGAGAGGATCTGTGTCTGCACCACGTACCCAAGCTCTTCTCTGTCCTGGCACCCCAATGGTGGAACCAGCTTCCCCCTGAAGCTAGGACAGCAGAGTCCCTGCCCATCTTCCAAAAGTACCTGAAAGAGGTAGGGACCTCTTCAAAGAGTATCTTAAATAATCCTCCTCCTCACCTCAACCCCCCCCCCCTTTCTAGCTCTGACTTTGCTGCTGTTAGCTACTTTATTGAGGAAAAGTGTACTTACTATGCCTGTGATATGTGGTTGTCCCACCCAGCTATCTTAAGATGAATGCATTAACTGTATGTTGTTCTGGATAAGAGCATCTGATAAATTACTGAAATTTAAATGTAAATACACATAATGAACATAAAAAATGAATGCAAAAACATGACCATATTTAGTAGTCTAGTATTTATTTCTTAACATTTTCAATTTGAAAATAAAATACATTTGGCACCTTTTCCCTCTTCTTATTTTCAGCCACGGGATGGCAGTATTGTCACACTTGTTCTAAATGGCTTGAGGTCTGTTCCTGTGAAAGTAATGTACACTATGTGCACTTGCCAGGCGAGAGATATCTCATCTGATCCAGTTCATCATGTATTTCCACTTCATTGAAGGTAGACTCAGCGATATGACGTAGATGCACAAAGTAAACAGCAAGGCTCAACTTCTCCCGTTTTGGTCCTGTGGCTACCACACTCTAACAGCGTGAAGTGAACCCATGCACAGATACTGTGTGTGACTGTGTGGGAGCAAAGTCTTGCATCTTGCTCATCTCAATATCTGTGATGCTGCTCGTGGCAATGTAATTTCCCTGAGTCTACTTTTAAGATGGAGCAGATTATTTTTTTATGTTTAATCACGAATCACAACTCAATTATTACAGTAAAAGAGGTTTGTGTCAATTCCTACAATGCAATGCAGATTGTCTACTTGGTATTCTCAGCAGAAATCTCTGAATAACAAAAACCTCTTCATAAACATCTTTCATTTTCATGGTTACTTTGGCAATCATTTATTAGGATATCAACTGCATTTCATTAATTTGTTATGTGCAAAAAAATGAAAACAGTTTCTGTTTCCATATCACAATTGAAAATCACATCAAAACCCCCTCCTTTAGAAGTCCACACATCAGAGGAAACAGATATTCCTAAACACCAACATTTCAATAAAATACTCTTAAAAAACATTGTAAAGTTCCTCCACAGTCGATACAGGCTAATTTTGACATAACACTGTTTTTCTTACACATGCAAAACACCCCCCTTCTCCCTCTCCCTCCCTCTCTCTCTGTCCTTCTGTATAAATGCTTAAAGTTATTGAGTTGTAGGCAGCATACTGGCAGTGGTTGTTACCTTGGTCTTTGATGTGAATTATGATCCGGTTTGCAAACTGGTTAGTCAGTAAGTGATTTGTTTCTGAGAGGCAGTTCCAGCTGTTGCATTGCAAGGAACTGAAGTCATCCTTTGAAGAGGAACAGAGGGGAGAGTTACCGGCACTTCCTTCTTCTAGTGGCTGTAGAGGAGGCCTGTCTGATAACCAGAGGAGTGAACACAGCATGCACATGTTGCAGACTCCTCTCTTCCCTGCGCGGTCATGCTTCATTTAATACCAATAGCGTTCCTTTTTCTGCAGACCTGTTCCCAAAAGAGGGTAGAATAGGTGTTGAATAACTCAAAAGAGACCTTTGGAAAACCAAGCAAACCACCAAATTAAATTAAGTTTAAAAAAATACACTGTGGCACAGATACTGTAAAACCTCCCTAATCTTTACAAAATCCAATGGATTTGGAATTATATATTTATTTGTCAGTTCACTATCTAATCTATGTGAAAGAAAGAAGTCTCCCTACACATGCATAGTGATAAGGTATCTGGGTAGAGGCAGCCATACCTGAATCTGGATTCATGGGGTCTCTGAAGCCAGGTTGACCTGTCCAGCTAGGGAGGAGCTCTGGTTTGGAGCCCGAGGCCACGCCTGCAGCCTCCTCTGACCGGTCACTGTGGAGGAGATTGAGCAGGGAGTTGGTGTAAGGCTGTCCAGTGACCCCCAGGCCCTCATGGGACATGGAGTGGGGATAGGCCATGGCAGGCAGGCCCAGACCACCATGTTGCCTAGGAGTTAAGGCTAAGGGGTTGGTGCTCTCATCTGGGGAGCTGAGAGCCTGACGGTGGCTGGAGAGAGACTCATTGGTGCTGCTCAGATGAAGGCGACCAGACACAGGGGAAAAATGGTCTTCAGACCAAGATGGGGTTGGAACAACCCACTGGCAAGATGTTGAGTCAGACTCTGAAACAGATGTGGATTGAGAAAAATACACCCACAAAGTAAGTGTCTCGAAATGTGTTAATTTTGTACATTTCACATGTCAGTGAGCACACGTTTTCTTGTTTGGTGCACACAGCATCATGATGATAGCATACAAAGTTCATTGCAAAAGAATGTAATGCCTTTTTTTATATATATATTTTTTAGGGGATAGACAAGCTATGAAATTAGCAGATAAAATGTAAGTCCATAAAATAACATTCCCTGCATCATTTCAACAAGAAAAATATCATATATATATACTGTATATACATACATATATATGTACATACATACAGTTGAAGTCGGAAGTTTACATACACCTTAGCCAAATACATTTAAACGCAGTTTTTAACAATTCCTGACATTTAATCCTAGTAAAAATTCCCTGTCTTAGGATAGTTAGGATCACCACTTTGTTTTCAGAATGTGAAATGTCAGAATAATAGTAGAGAGCATGATTTATTTCAGCTTTTATTTCTTTCATCACATTCCCAGTGGGTCAGAAGTTTCCATACCCTCAGTTAGTATTTGGTAGCATTTCCTTTAAACTGTTTAACTTGGGTCAAACGTTTCGGGTAGCCTTCCACAAGCTTCCCACAATTAGTTGGGAGGAATTTTGGCCCATTCCTCCTGACAAAGCTGGTGTAACTGAGTCAGGTTTGTAGGCCTCCTTGCTCGCACACGCTTTTTCAGTTCTGCCCACCAATTTTCTATGGGATTGAGGTCAGGGCTTTGTGATGGCCACTCCAATACCTTGACTTTGTTGTCCTTTAGCCATTTTGCAACAACTTTGGAAGTATGCTTTGGGTCATTGTCTATTTGGAAGACCCATTTGCGACCAAGCTTTAACTTCCTGACTGATGTCTTGAGAATTTGCTTCAATATATCCACATAATTTTCCATCCTCATGATGCCATCTATTTTGTGAAGTGCACCAGTCCCTCCTGCAGCAAAGCACCCCCACAACATGATGCTGCCACCCCCGTGCTTCACGGTTGGGATGGTGTTCTTCGGCTTGCAAGTCTCCCCCTTTGTCCACCAGACATAATGATGGTCATTATGGCCAAACAGTTCTATTTTTGTTTCATCAGACCAGAGGACATTTCTCCAAAAAGAACGATATTTGTCCCCATGTGCAGTTGCAAACCGTAGTCTGGCTTTTTTATAGCGATTTTGGAGCAGTGGCTTCTTCCTTGCTGAGCGGCCTTTCAGGTTATGTCGATATAGGACTCGTTTTAATGTGGATATAGATACTTTTGTACCTGTTTCCTCCAGCATCTTCACAATGTCCTTTGCTGTTGTTCCGGGATTGATTTGCACTTTTCGCACCAAAGTACGTTCATCTCTAGGAGACAGAACGTGTCTCCTTCCTGAGCGGTATGACGGCTGCGTGGTCCCATGGTGTTTATACTTGCATACTATTGTTTGTACAGATGAACGTGGTACCTTCCGGCGTTTGGAAATTGCTCCCAAGGATGAACCAGACTTGTGGAGGTCTACCATTTTTTTCTGAGGTCTTGACTGATTTATTTTGATTTTCCCATGATGTCAAGCAGAGGCACTGATTTTGAAGGTAGGCCTTAAAATACATCCACATGTACACCTCCAATTGACTCGAATTATGTCAATTAGCCTATCAGAAGCTTCTAAAGCATGACATAATTTTCTGGAATTTTCCAAGCTGTTTAAAGGCACAGTTAACTTAGTGTATGTAAACTTCTGACCCACTGGAATTGTGATACAGTGAATTATAAGTGAAATAATGTGTCTGTAAACAATTGTTTGAAAAATTACTTGTGTCAGGCACAAAGTAGATGTCCTAACCGACTTGCCAAAACTATAGTTTGTTTACCATACATTTTTGGAGTGGTTGAAAAACGAGTTTTAATGACTCCAACATAAGTGTATGTAAACGTCCACCTTTAACTGTATACAGTGCATTATTGTCACGACTTCCGCCGAAGTTGGTCCCTCTCCTTGTTCGGGCGGCATTCGGCGGTCGACATCACCGGCTTTCTAGTCACCACCGATCCATGTTTCATTTTCGTTTTGTTTTGTCTTCATTGTACACACCTGGTTTCCATTCCATAATCATGTTCCTTATTTAACCCTCTGGCTTCCCCTTTTGTTTTGTGCGTGATTGTGTTTTGTCAAATGGTTCCGTGTACGTGTTCTGGATTGTTTATGTTTATCCTTGTTGGATTATTGTTGATATTGAGTAAAGATCGTGGCTTTACTCATACCTGTGTTCTGCGCCTGACTCCGCTTCATTCCATTCACCTGGAACACTGACAGAATCACGCACCTAAAGAATGGAGTCAGCAGGTGCACCCAGCCATCCTCTACCAGTGGAGGAGCGCGTCCAGCAGCACGTGACTATGTTACAGAGTCTCGGTACTGCCATGGATCGCGTGCTGCAAACTATGGAGAGATGGGAGAGAGGGGGTTTTCCGGCAACCCCATCATCATCACCCCCGCTCCCACAACAACCTCCCTCGACTCCACTCCTTCTTCACCAGCACCCAGTGGAATTCGGCTATCGCTCCCGGGGGTATATGACGGAACGGCTGCCGGGTGCCAGGGGTTTCTTCTCCAGGTCTCCAGCTCTACCTGGCAACAGTCGGCCGGCTCCTTCGGGACGCGAGAGTGTGAACGCCCTCATCTCCTGTCTGACGGGTAAAGCACTGGAATGGGCCAACGCCATCTGGGGAAGAGAAGGACCGGCGTTGGACGATTACGAAGATTTCACCCGCCGCTTCCGGGCGGTTTTTGATCATCAACCTGAAGGGAGAGCGGCGGGGGAAAGACTATATCATCTCAGACAGGGGATGAGGAGCGCACAAGAGTTAGCGCTGGACTTTCGCACTCTGGCGGCCGGCGCGGGATGGAATGAGCAGCCCTGATCGACCACTACAGGTGTAGTTTACGCGAGGATGTTCGCAGGGAGCTAGCCTGCAGGGACACCACCCTTAAACTTGACCAGCTGGTGGACCCTATCCATCCGGCTGGATAACTTGTTGGCCTCCTGCGGACGTCCGGATCGGGGTCCGTCAGTTCCATCCCCCAGCACTTCCGATCCAACACCGATGGAGCTGGGAGGTGCTGCTATGAGGGGGACCGGAGGGGGTTCCATTCCCTGCACCACCTGTGGCCGCAGAGGGCACACTGCTGGTCGGTGCTGGGGAGGTTCCCCAGGGAGTCGAGGTAGCAGGCGGAGCGCTGGTGGATCATCCCAGGTGAGTAGGCACCCGACTCACCCAGAGCTCGCTGTTGCGCACATGTGGTTGTTTATAGAATTTCCTGAGTTTTCCCCACATTCCCAGCATAAGGCGCTTAGTCGATTCAGGCGCGGCTGGGAACTTTATTGACCGTTCCTTTGCACGTAGATTAGGGATCCCTATTGTTCCCGTTGATGTTCCCTTCCCTGTACATGCCTTAGATAGTCGTCCTTTGGGGTCGGGGCTAATTAGGGAGGTCACAGCTCCACTCTGTATGATAACGCGGGAGGGTCATGAGGAGAGAATTAGACTCTTTCTGATCAACTCTCCTGCGTTTCCTGTTGTGTTGGGCCTTCCCTGGTTGGCCTCACATGACCCCACTATTTCATGGCAACAGAGGGCTCTCAAGGGATGGTACCGTCAGTGCTCAGGGAGGTGTGTAGATGTTTCCTTAGGTACAACTAAGGTGGAGAGTCCAAACCAGGTCTCCACCATGCACATTCTCCCCGAATATGCCGATTTGGCACTCGCCTTCTGTAAAAAGAAGGTGACTCAATTACCACCCCATCGACGGGGGGATTGTGAATTAAATCTCTTGGTAGACGCAGCACCTCCCAGGAGTCACGTGTATCCTCTGTCACAGGAGGAGACGGCGGCTATGGAAACATATGTCACCGAATCTCTGGGACAGGGATACATTCGGCCTTCCATTTCACCTGCCTCCTCGAGTTTCTTTTTTGTGAAGAAGAAGGATGGAGGTTTACGCCCGTGTATTGACTATCGAGGTCTTAATCAGATCACGGTAAAGTACAGTTACCCGTTACCTCTCATAGCCAGTGTGACAGAGTCATTGCACGGGCCGCGCTTCTTCACAAAATTGGATCTCAGGAGCGCTTACAACCTGGAACGTATCCGGGCGGGGGATGAGTGGAAGACGGCATTTAGTACCACTTCTGGGCATTATGAGTACCTCGTCATGCCGTACGGGCTGATGAATGCTCCATCAGTCTTCCAATCCTTTGTAGATTAGATTTTCAGGGACCTGCACGGGCAGGGTGTGGTGGTGTATATAGATGACATTCTAATATACTCCGCCACACGCGCCGAGCATGTGTCCCTGGTACGCAGGGTGCTTGGTCGATTGTTGGAGCATGACCTGTACGTCAAGGCGGAGAAATGTCTGTTCTTCCAACAGTCCGTCTCCTTCCTAGGGTACCGCCTTTCCGCGTCAGGGGTGGAGATGGAGAATGACCGCATTTCAGCCGTGCGTAATTGGCCGACTCCAACCACGGTAAAGGAGGTGCAGCGGTTCTTAGGGTTTGCCAACTACTACCGGAGATTTATCCGGGGCTTTGGTCAGGTAGCGGCTCCCATTACCTCCTTGCTGAAGGAGGGACCGGTGCGACTGCAGTGGTCAACTGGGGCGGACAGGGCTTTTAGTCACCCGAAGGCTCTGTTTACCTCGGCTCCCGTGCTGGCTCATCCTGATCCCTCCTTGGCATTCATAGTAGAGGTGGACGCATCCGATGCTGGGATAGGAGCTGTGCTGTCTCAGCGCTCGGTTACGCCACTAAAACTCCGCCCCTGTGCTTTCTTTTCGAAGAAGCTCAGCCCGGCGGAGCGAAACTATGATGTGGGGGACCGGGAGCTGTTGGCTGTTGTCAGGGCTCTGAAGGCGTGGAGACATTGGCTTGAGGGGGCTAGACACCCTTTCCTCATTTGGACTGACCACCGCAATCTGGAGTACATCCGGGTGGCGAGGAGACTGGACCCTCGCCAGGCGAGGTGGGCCATGTTTTTCACCCGCTTTGTTTTCACCCTATCATACAGTGTAACGGGCTTCCTCTTTCTCTTCATCCGAAGAGGAGTAGCAAGGATTAGACCAAAATGCAGCGTTGGAGTTATACATATTATTTATTACAAGAAACCAGACGAAGACGGAAAACTCTTGAACAAATACCAAAACAACAAACGAAGTAGACAGACCTGGACTACGAACTTACACGTAACAAAGAACGAACGAACAAGTACTGACTACAAACAAAACGAACTCACGATACAGTCCCGTATGGTGCAACAAACACTGACACAGGAAACAACCACCCACAACAATCAATGTGAAAACACCTACCTTAATATGACTCTCAATCAGAGGAAATGAAAACCACCTGCCTCTAATTGAGAGCCATATCAGGTCACCCTTTAACCAACATAGAAACACATAACATAGACTACCCACCCAAACTCACGCCCTGACCGTCAAACACATACAAAAACAACAGAAAACAGGTCAGGAACGTGACAGAACCCCCCCCTCAAGGTGCGAACTCCGGGCGCACCCCTAAAACTCAAGGGGAGGGTCTGGGTGGGCATCTGTCCGCGGTGGACGAGGACACCACTCCACCACTGTCTTTGTCCCCCTCCTTAGCGTCCTTTGAGTGGCGACCCTCGCCCCCGACCATGGTCCAGGAACCTTCACTAAGGCCCCTCCTACATAGAGGAGACAACTCAGGAACGAGAGGTAGCTCAGGCCAGAGAGGTAGCTCAGTACAGAGAGGTAGCTAAGGACAGAGAGGTAGCTCAGGACAGAGAGGTAGCTCAGGACAGAGAGGTAGCTCCGGACAGAGAGGTAGCTCCGGACAGAGGGACAACTCTGTACTAATGGCAGCTCCGGACTGGGTGGCAGCTCCAGACTGGGTGGCAGCTCCGGACTGGAGGGCAGCTCATGACTGGAGGGCAGCTCATGACTGGAGGGCAGCTCATGACTGGAGGGCAGCTCATGACTGGAGGGCAGCTCATGACTGGAGGGCAGCTCATGACTGTAGGGCAGCTCATGACTGTAGGGCAGCTCATGACTGGAGGGCAGCTCATGACTGTAGGGCAGCTCATGACTGTAGGGCAGCTCATGACTGTAGGGCAGCTCATGACTGTAGGGCAGCTCTGGCAGCTCCTGACTGGCTGGCGGATCTGGCAGCTCCTGACTGGCTGGCGGATCTGGCAGCTCCTGACTGGCTGGCGGATCTGGCAGCTCCTGACTGGCTGGCGGCTCTGGCAGCTCCTGACTGGCTGGCGGCTCTGGCAGCTCCTGACTGGCTGGCGGCTCTGGCAGCTCCTGACTGGCTGGCGGCTCTGGCGGCTCCTGACTGGCTGGCGGCTCTGGCGGCTCCTGACTGGCTGGCGGCTCTGGCGGCTCCTGACTGACGGACGGCTCTAGCGGCTCCTGACTGACGGACGGCTCTAATGGCTCGGGACAGACGGGCGGCTCTAATGGCTCGTGGCAGACGGATGGCTCAGAAGGCGCTGGGCAGACGGATGGCTCAGAAGGCGCTGGGCAGACGGATGCCTCAGAAGGCGCTGGGCAGACGGATGGCTCAGAAGGCGCTGGGCAGACGGATGGCTCAGACGGCGTTGGGCAGACGGATGGCTCAGACGGCGTTGGGCAGACGGATGGCTCAGACGGCGCTGGGCAGACGGATGGCTCAGACGGCGCTGGGCAGACGGATGGCTCAGACGGCGCTGGGCAGACGGATGGCTCAGACGGCGCTGGGCAGACAGATGGCTCAGACGGCGCTGGGCAGACAGATGGCTCAGATGGCACTGGGCAGACGGATGGTTCTGGCCGGATGAGGCGCACTGTAGGCCTGGTGCGTGGTGCCGGAACTGGAGGCACCAGACTGGAGACACGCACTTCAAGGCTAGTGCGGGGAGCAGGGACAGGGCACACTGACCTCTCGAAGCGCACTATAGGCCTGGTGCGTGGTACCGGAACTGGAGGTACCGGGCTGAGGGCACGCACCTCAGGGCGAGTGCGGGGAGAAGGAACAGTGCGTACAGGGCTCTGGAGACGCACAGGTGGCTTAGTGCGTGGTGCCGGAACTGGAGGCACTGAGCTGGAGACACGCACCATAGGGAGAGTGCGTGGAGGAGGAACAGGGCTCTGGAAACGCACTGGAAGCCTGGTGCATGGTGTAGGCACTGGTAGTACTAGGCTGGGGCGGGAAGGTGGCGCCGGAAATACCGGACCGTGCAGGCGTACTGGCTCCCTTGAGCATTGAGCCTGCCCAACCTTACCTGGTTGAATACTCCCCGTCGCCCGACCAGTGCGGGGAGGTGGAATAACCCGCACCGGGCTATGTAGGCGAACCGGGGACACCATGCGTAAGGCTGGTGCCATGTAAGCCGGCCCGAGGAGACGTACTGGAGGCCATATATGAAGAGCCGGCTTCATGGCACTTGGCTCAATGCCCAATCTAGCCCTACCAGTGCGGGGAGGTGGAATAACCCGCACCGGGCTATGAACACGTACAGGAGACACCGTGCGCTCTACTGCGTAACACGGCGTCTGCCCGTACTCCCGCTCTCCACGGTTAGCCTGAGAAGTGGGCGCAGGTCTCGTACCTGCCCTCGGCCCACTACCTCTTAGCCCCCCCCCAATACATTTTTGGGGTTTCTTCCCGGGCTTCAGTGCTAGCCGCGTACCTTCATATCTCCACTCCTGGGCTGTGGTTGCCTCCTTCTCCTCCCCAGAGCGACGATTAACTCCAACCTTCGCCCATGGTCCTTTTCCTTCTATGATCTCCTCCCAACTCCAGAAATCCTGCATTCGTTGTTTCCTGGACCACTGTTCGTGGTCCCGCTGCTTGATCCGGGTTTGGTGGGTGGTTCTGTAACGGGCTTCCTCTTTCTCTTCATCCGAAGAGGAGTAGCAAGGATTAGACCAAAATGCAGCGTTGGAGTTATACATATTATTTATTACAAGAAACCAGACGAAGACGGAAAACTCTTGAACAAATACCAAAACAACAAACGAAGTAGACAGACCTGGACTACGAACTTACACGTAACAAAGAACGAACGAACAAGTACTGACTACAAACAAAACGAACTCACGATACAGTCCCGTATGGTGCAACAAACACTGACACAGGAAACAACCACCCACAACAATCAATGTGAAAACACCTACCTTAATATGACTCTCAATCAGAGGAAATGAAAACCACCTGCCTCTAATTGAGAGCCATATCAGGTCACCCTTTAACCAACATAGAAACACATAACATAGACTACCCACCCAAACTCACGCCCTGACCGTCAAACACATACAAAAACAACAGAAAACAGGTCAGGAACGTGACATACAGACCAGGTTCCCAGAACGTGAAGGCAGACGCGCTGTCCCGGACGATTTAATCCATTTAAGAATAAGTAACGTAACAAAATGTGGAAAAAGTCAAGGGGTCTCAATACTTTCCGAATGCACTGTATACTGGCTCTGGCAGCCAAAACAGCCAATTACTCCATCTAAACGTGAATCGATTCTCAATTGCGATACGGTTCTAGAAACATGAAGCCCTTTTCCTTCATATCACATCAAAATCATTGTCAGACTGATAGTACCTGCATTCATAATTCAAGCCTGATTTAGATCAATGTACACTATATGGCCAAGAGTATGTGGACACTTGCTTGTCAAACCTCTCATTCCAAAATGATAGGCATTAATTAATGGAGTTGGTTCCCCCTTTGCTGCTTTAACAGCCTCCACTCTTCTGGGAAGGCTTTTTCCACTAGACGCTGGAACATTGCTGCGGGGAATTGCTTCCCTTCAGCCACAATAATATATATATTATTATAAAAATATATATATAAAGTTTATTTCCTAATCGCACTGGACTCCAAGTGTATTGGCCAATCACTCAATCAATCACTCTAGTCTTAATTCCAACCTTCATTGCATAGTTAGGTATCAGTCTGCTCACCAGATTTGACAGTCTTTCGGCTCTTTTTGCCCTTCCCGCTGGTGGCCTTGGTCTTACTGGCCTTGCTGAGGGCACGGTTGAAGTGTTGGTCCACCATGCTACCGATGTCACCCTGGAAGTAGGTGAATATGACTCTATTGGACTGCTCCTCTGTCTTTACAACTACCTGGGGGCTACCTGAACGTCCTGCCATCGCTGACTCAACTTAGATCCTGGGGGAACATAGTAGAGTACAATGGTTGGTAGGTAGAGAACCGTAATATATTGCCTAACAAGTCCATGCATCATCTGTAGGCTAGGCTACCCATTCAGTATGTGCTTGCTGAGTCACTTGAGTTATGGCTTTTGTACGTCCATAATTAAGGGATATGGATATAACATTATAATGCACAGTTCAGATGCTGAACTTATGGTGAGTCAAACTGAATAGAAATGAAAAGTGGGCTGGCACGGACAGTTAAGAGCTTTGCTTGGCATACCAATTGTTTTCATTCAACCGCTCTCAACACTGCAGCAGACTTCCTTGTTGGTTTTTGGTTGAATTCAGGCATAACAGTAGCCGACTAAACTCAACTCCATGACATTGTTCTTTGTAAACGCGGCCTATTCTTTGGGTGTGGAAATCCATCGTTTTTGATTAAAAAAAAACGTTATTTTATGCGACGTCGGAACTCCAGTCCGCCCACACTTGTCACCTCTCAACTCCATCATGAATCGTGGAGTTGAGTTTAGTCGGCTGGCATAACAGTGACCTCTCACAGAAGTCCACCTGAGAATCCGAGACCATGATTGTGCTTCCGCGGTGGGTGTGGCCAAGCAACCTTTATTTGCATACAATTAACATATTTTAACATACATTACCATTTCTCCCGACAGTGGAAGAACTGCTCTGGCGCGCTGCCTGAAACAGAGGCCTGTTTCACTTGCATAGCACCGAAACAGCGGAAGAGGCTGCCGAACTATTGTCAGAAGTTTGACGAGGCGTATTGCGTGGTTTCAGAAGGCACTCTATCCCCACTCTTCCAAAGACAAAGATACGTGTTCTTTAGTTTGGTACGGCGATAGAGAGGTTTTTGAACTAGGGCTTACTCTCTCCATTTTTGTTTTATTTACTGACCTGGGTGGCTATTGTAGCATCCAGAGGAATTCACAGATCATCTCACCATGAAGTAGTAAAAGGGTTATAACCTAACATTCATTTGTGATTTTGTTTTCCACTCCGCCGGGATAATAATTCAATAATGAAAGGTATCCAGGTGATCTTATTTGATTCATCGAACACATGTTGAGAAATCGCCTTCATCTGTGCATGTATCAACATAAAATAATGGGCAGATTAAGCTATTCAAAACCTGACTGAAATGTCATCTTTTATTGGTCTTTATCTGTTATTTGCAAACAATGTCTGCTTGTCATTACACAAATTGAAGGTTCAAAGTAAATCAATGCTTATTCATGTCAGCACATTACAGGCTGTTCACTACATCCGTTTTATGCAGTTTGGCATTTATTGAGATGACTCATGTACTGGAGGCAGCTCTGCAGAGTGGTCAATACGCTCTAAAAATGAGGGTTCCTCAAGGGTTCTTTGGGAAGGGTAATGGTTCTGTGGGGAACCATAATGGCTCAAAAAACCCTTTGAACTCTTCAATGGTTCTTTACAGTTCACAAAAGGGTTCTTTGCTCTTTTAGTGATAATTAAAAGGTTGGGGACCGGCTCATTAGAATATTTTGGGCCGTGGTTTGCTCACAGCTCTTTTTGTACAACCGTGAGTGAGAGTGTCATTCCAGTTTATCTAATGTGTTGTGTTATGCCATTGCATATTATTTATGGCAAGTGATGGTGTCTTGTGAATGAGTCATGTATGGCCTTGTGTCAATTAAAAATGGTTGACTAAATCAGTCAGTGGTTCTCAATTCTCTCCTCAGGGACCCCCCAGCTGTTCCAGAGGTAGCTCACTTGATTCAACTTGTCAATTAACTCAATAATAACACCGATAGCATTTTAACAGTATAATATGGCTCACCAGAATAAAGAACCCTGTATGGTTCTTCAAAAGGATCTACAAAGAAACTTTCAGATTGAAAAAGGTTCTTTATAGAACCGTTCTCCATAAAGTATCTAGAAAGAAACATAAAAAAGGGTTCTATATAGCCCCAATTAGGGTTGTAACCACAGCTGAACCCTTTTTCCCGGTGCTATATAGATCCTTTTTTAACGGTTCTTTATAGAACCATTCTCCATAAAGGTTCTATAAAGAACCATTAAAAGGGGTCCTATATAAAAGGTGTCCAAATAGGGTTGTAACTACAGCACCAAAAAGGGTTCCGTTATGGTTACAAGCCAAATAACCCTTATCTGGGTCTATTTAGAACCATTATATTTTCGTGTGTAGCTGGAGCAGCCACAAAGTCATAAAATCTGATTTTAAACCTAACCTTAAACTTAACCACAGTACTAACCCTAATGCCTAACCCTAACCTTAGTTTAAGACCAAAAAGTGAATGTTTTTACAATATAGACAATGTTGACTTTGCAGCTGGCCAATCTAGAGGAAACGCTCAGTTTTGCCTCCAGGGCAAGATTCATAACAATAAAGGTCAACCTGCCTTTTGCATCACAACTTTTATCTCTGTATATAAATCGGCCTACCTTTTTTCAGTTAAATTATGTCAACAACCATGTAATATTGAATAAAAAAGTTCCCAAGTGAAATAAGTACACCATAAAGTGGGGAATTATAATAATCAGACATGTATCTGCAAATATTGATAAAACCATACATTATGTATGCAGTCTTGTAAGATTATATTACAAAGAAATGCATGCCATGTACTCTCTCTTACCTGAGCAGGTGAGCTCCTCTGATCAAGGACCAAGTCCCAGGTTTGATTGATTGAAGTAACCCTTGATGCTGCCTATTTCAATTGCCCACAATTACTCAAAATAACCTTATTTTGACAACAGCACTGGCATGCCTCGAATGCTGCTAAATAAAACACAACCTGTTAAGTCTATTGTCCTCTCAAATGTCCAGATTGATGGAGAAAACATCGAACTCTTCGTTTATTGGAGTTTGTTCGTCAGAAACCCGCATTCATTCAACACATCCTGCGCTCGAGCTGCCTGCTGTGTGGAGATATCGCGAGGGAGGGTGTGATGCGCTATGACGGTATGAAGAGAATGTAACTTAACAACTTCCTCCACACACCTGCAGCACCTTATCAAAACATTCCTTAGTGAACTACACTGTCAAAAACTCGCGTTCACGTTTAGAAAATGTTTTTTGAGAACACATGTTATATGGAAAGAGTTTGTCAATTATAAAGTGTGGAAATATCTACTGTGTGATACTGAAAGGATTAAAATGAATATCGTCGTTATAGAATGGCTGTTACGCCGAGATAACACCATTATCATACTTTTTGTGCACTGTGCAAGTAATAATTCTAATGTTAAACTAAGACAAGCTTTGTATGCTTGGTATAGATGTTTTCCTATAGGCAGAATGCAGACATGTCACGTTCCTGACCTGTTTTCTGTTAGTTTTTGTATGTGTTAGTTGGTCAGGACGTGAGTTTGGGTGGGCAGTCTATGTTTTCTGTTTCTATGTTGGTTAATGGGTACCTAATATGGCTCTCAATTAGAGGCAGGTGTGTGTCGTTTCCTCTGATTGAGAGTCATATTAAGGTAGGTGTTTTCACACTGTTTGTTGTGGGTGGTTGTGTCCTGTGTCAGTATGTTACGCCACACGGGACTGTTCTCGGTATGTTTGTTCGTTCGGTTTTTGTGTAGTCAGTTTTCCTGTTATTGCGTTCTTCGTGTTTCATGTAAGTTCGTCGTCCAGGTCTGTCTACATCGTTTATTTGTTTTGTTAATTATTCAAGTGTAGTTCGTTTTTTCGTCTTGTTTAATAAATCATGTCATTTCACAACGCTGCGCCTTGGTTCAATCCAAGAGGAGGAGGAACACCATTACAAGACAGCTGAGCATTTCACACAGTAATGTCAGACAATAATGTAATAAAATGTTTTTTATTTCATTTTTTAGGGGTGTAATAAAATGTTAATATTATATTTGAAATTCTTATTTTAAATAGCTCTCTTACAAAAACGAGAGCCGTATTCGTGATTGATATTATGACAAATGATGATAGATTTCAGAAAGTACACTGACAATACAAAAGATACCACTGAGGTTTTCCTGTTACACATGCAGAGAACCACAATGATAGTTACAGCCACCAATGGTGATGTGGTGTGACATCTTTTCACTAGTCAATATAAGGACACATTGAGAAATGTGAAGTTATGCTATCATGTACTTGACAAATACCCTTATTGTCAGATGTGTTGAGAACGGACATTTTGAATGGACTACACTGTTGAACATGCTCACAATGTGTCATCCAAAAACTGTGTATACTGTCTGGAAGACACATGAGCCAAACAAATGATATGTATTTTCCAAAATAAGACTCAGCTTTGACTTGGTTTATTCAATGTCATTTGAAAGAGAATAAATACTCCCATCATACAACAAAGTGAGCAAAGTGATAACGTACCAGAACAGGCCCAAAAATTGGAGTACACTGTATACCAGGGCAGGGCCTGTATTCATGAAACATAGTAGTGCTGATCTAGGATCCGTTTAGCCTTTTCATAATAATTAATATGGTTACATGGACAGAGGGTACCTGGTCTTAGAACAGCACTCCTATGAGACACTTTAGGAAATGGGACCCATAACTGTAAAGAAGTGCATTAGTCCACATTTCAGCTCTAGGCCTCACCCTGCGGTAATCCTACAAAACCAGGAGATGTATTAGACCCCAGAGGTCTGTCACATACAGTACATGAAGCTCTTCTTACAGACAAGATATTGGAAGCACCCCAACTTAATAGTTTTTTACCCTGTAGTGCAGAACATATACTTTATGTGTTTTGCTGCAGGGGCTGCTGTAGATATTGTTTGATGACTCTCACTGTCGTTGGATCGTCATTATCTATGATGCACTGTACTGAAGTTGTTTACATTTGTCTTCAATTAGAGCTCTTTGGCAACACATACCAGTGGTGGGTTTGGCGTCGAAATGAGAATGCATAAGCAGTAAAGAAGCCTATATCTACTGTAAAATGTGTTGGTGGATCTTTGATATTATCGGACTCTTTTGCTTCCATTGGTCCTGGGGCCCTTGTTAAGGTCAACGGCATCATTAACTTCACCCAGTACCAGGACATTTTAGCCACAAACCTGGTTGCCTCTGCCAGGAGGCTGAAACTTGGTCACAAGTGGATCTTCCAGCAAGATCTTCCACAAGGAAATGGTTAATTGGCCACAAAATCAACGTTTTGCAAAGGCCATCTCAGTCTCTGGACTTGAAACCCATTGAAATCTTGTGGTTTGAATTGAAGAGGGCAGTCCATAAGCGCAGACAAAGGATATCAAGGATATGGACGGATAAGTATTGTGTTAACCAAAAGTATAGTGTTAAACAAAATCTCTCCCACTGGGCACAGATGTCAATTAAATGTCTAGTTTTGATTTACATTTGGTTGAGTTGTCAACTAAAGTGAATTCAATGTGAAATCAACCAACAATGTCACCCTGTCATTGGATTTAGGTTAAAAGTTGGAAAAGTTTAGGTTAAAAGTTGAAAAAAATACAAACTTTCCCTTACATGTATGACTTTTTGCAAATCCAATTCGTTTTCCAAGTTGATTCAACATCATCACATAGATATATATTTTTTAATGACGTGGAAACAGCATTGACTCCACCGGTTTTTGCCATGGGCTTTTTGCCATTGACAGTCATTTTTGCTCATCTTTATCAAGGCTGTCAATAATTTCAGACCCCACTGTATATACAGAATGTTATTGTTACTTAGTAGCCCTATCTTTGTGTCAAAAGGCGAGCGTGGGAAGAGCGCCATTCATACAGTAAGCTGCATTTGAGATGGAGAAATGGAGAAAAGACTGAACATAAAATATCTCTACTGCATTATCCCCTACGCTAAACAATCCACATTCATCAACCTTCAAGTCTTTTAGAGATGGCGGTGAACATAACGTGTGTCATGAAATGTCCTGGATTTTTTTCTCAGTTAAAATGGTGACAGATCCACGGATCAAAGGTAGGCCTACAGTACATTGCATAACAGCAAGGAGGCTTTGTACATTTGTTTGAAAAGATCTGTTCTTTCTATGAAGTCAAGAAAAGTCATTAAGTGTCCTTGACTCTTTAAACTTCACTATGTGTATGTTTTATTTATTTAACATCGTGAAAAGAACAGAAACACATTTTGAGGAAGAGAAATGTCATTTAACAAAGAGAATGCATAAAGTACCAAAATATTGATCATACTCTACAACAATAGTCTGACATGAAGTCAACTTTTTTGTTGTTGTCATTCGGCAGATGCTCTTATCCAGAGCGACTTACAGTAGCAATTAGGGTTACGTGCTTTGCTCAAAGGTACATAAAACAGATTTTCCACCTAGTTTTGGGGATTGGGGATTCAAACCAGCGACCTTTCGGTTACTGGCCCAACACGCTTAACCACTAGGCTACTTGCCTCCCTGTCCTGTAATACACATTATTCATAGAGCTTATGTCCTTTAAAGCACAGAACAGGCTAACACTTGCACATAGAGTATGAATGTATATCTCCCGAGGATGATGAGACTGCACTGCAGAGAGACATACGGCGGTTGGTGGGAAGGATACTGGTCATTTAGATAGAATCAGTAGAGTATCTGGACTTTTCACAGTGTAATTCAGAATGGACTGAACTTAGGTGTCTGCTATGGTGTCATGAGCTCAAGTGTTTCTCATTGTTCCAGGTGAGGGGTATTATGGCACTATGTTGTGAGCCTGGCTAGGCCACCTGGTGGAGCCAAGTTAATACCCTTTGTGGAACTAGACTAGGCCCCCTGGTGGAGCGACAGTAGACTATGCCCCCTGGTGGAGCTACAGTCGACTAGGCCCACTGGTGGTAGGGTGGGGCAGAGCTACAGCTAGCTGTAGTGGAGTCATCAGAGATCTTCCTAGAGGACGTGTTGACAGACTTGACAGACGGAAAGCGGTGCACCAGATGGTTTTGCTTGGTCTTGCCGCCCATCATCACAGAGCGGCTCCAATCTAAACAGGGTCAAAGGTAAAAATGAAGCAACCTCAGGAACACTCTCTATGAACCACCTGGGGCTTATGCAATATCAGATAGACTGCTTGGAGGTCCCTCGACTGTACCTGAGTAGTCATTGCGCCTGAATCGGCCACAGCACAGGTGGATCCTCCACTGCTTCCTCACATTCTCTTTCATCAGGCAGTGAAACACAAAGATAAAGAACCCTGAAACACAGCCGGAGAGAAGATAATGGGTTCTCTCTCTCTTTCTCTCTCTATTGTACAGTAGACAACGTATATTGGTCCCTTTACCTTGCAGACTGTTGAGGACTGAGAAGAGGTGGAGCATAGGTACCCTGGCCGGTCCCCAGGTAAAAAAGGCTATTGGCCAGGTAAGACCCAATAGGAAGGTGAGACTGGCCACAGCCCTCAGATCATGCATGACACTGCGCTTGTTTACTGTAGCTGCAGGATTATTGGTCTGCGTGTGTCGGATCTGGATCAGAACCATGATGAACACGACCATGTTAAAGACCAGGACCAGTAGCACGAATGCCACGATAGTGATGTAGAAGAAAACGTTACTCTGCATCCAACAGCTGAGAACAGGAGGAAGAGGAGGGAGAGAAAGAGTGAAAGAGAAATGTGATTAATCACATGTATCAGTAACATTGGTCAACTGGCCATGCTGCATACTCACAATGGCTCATAGCCCTGTAGAGAGTCAAGGGAGTCTTCAGATAGAACATTGCCATAGGCATCCTTCTCAATGGCCAGGACCAGGCTGACAATCACCAGAGGAATGCCTGTGTGGAGACAGAGAACTTTACTTCTTCATTCTTTTCCCTTGGTCAAACAGGATCAGTGTGAAGGATTCAATCGCTGACTACAATATAAAAACACTCAAAAGGAAATTAAATAACTTAATTTACCTTGATTTGATTGATAGACTGACGTTCAGTTTTTGCAGATTTCTATTAATTAATTACAATATGATTGACAATATGGGTTGCACCATTCGATTTGTCTAGTTCTTCTACATCCATTAATACCAACCATTAGTCTGTGTGATTAACGGGGGCTGAGCTAGAGTGGTGTTTGTAAGAGCTGATCCCGAAATGGGCTGGGGCCAGGTCTTTTTACAAAAACATCTGTAGAGTCCGAATCATTTGAGATACAAACTATTAAAAGATATCTATGAAAAGCTGAGACTCTCATGAACATGCCCAAATTCTGTGACGCTCACAAGCTACACAAGAGTCGTAAGAAGGTAAGGTACATAGAAGATCATACTAAATTTCAGGACATAGTGTCTATAACACTGCAATAAGCTCACATAGTTGCTGTCACAAACTCCAAACTCCACACAGTTGTCACTGACAAGTTGATTATTCATTTCCCAATGAGCAAACAATTTCTGTACTTCTGTATTTCTGTGCATTCATATAAATTCATTTCTATCAGGTATTTTCTTTGGCCAACCTATTTTCTGTTCCATGTGGAATCATGTTTTAACCAAAAAAGTGTTAAAAAAATATATATATATATGTAAACATATACAGCATATCAACAATGAAGACACAGAGAGGCAGTCAGTAGCGATTTAATGTGCTGTAACGGTGTTCCTCCTCCTCTTCATACGAAGAGGAGGAGTAGTGATTTGACCAAAGTGCAGCGGGGTGTGAATTCATAATGATTTAATAAAGCAAAACGACGAAACACGAAAACAAACACTTGGAAGGATACAAAATAACCAAAACGAATGTAGACTGACCTAAACCATGACAACTTACATACAACACGAAGCACGTAGGAACAGGTACAGACCATTACAAACGAACGAACAAACGCTACAGTCCCGTGTGGTGCGCAGACACAGACACGGACGACAATCACCCACCCACAAACAGTGAGAACAACCTACCTTAATATGACTCTCAATCAGAGGAAACGTCAAACACTTGCCTCTAATTGAGAGCCATACCAGGCAACCCAAAACCAACATAGAAACAGAAAACATAGACTGCCCACCCAAAACTCACGCCCTGACCAATAAACACATACCAAACCACAGAATACAGGTCAGGAACGTGACAGAACCCCCCCCTCAAGGTGCGAACTCCGGGCGCACCCCTACAACTCAAGGGGAGGGTCTGGGTGGGCATCTGTCCGCGGTGGCGGCTCCGGCGGTGGACGAGGACACCACTCCACCACTGTCTTTGTCCCCCTCCTTAGCGTCCTTTGAGTGGGGACCCTCGCCCCCGACCATGGTCCAGGAACCTTCACTAAGGCCCCCCCTACATAGAGGAGACAGCTCAGGACAGAGAGGTAGCTCAGGACAGAGAGGTAGCTCAGGACAGAGAGGTAGCTCCGGACAGAGAGGTAGCTCCGGACAGAGAGGTAGCTCCGGACAGAGAGGTAGCTCCGGACAGAGGGACAACTCTGTACTAATGGCAGCTCCGGACTGAGTGGCAGCTCCGGACTGGGTGGCAGCTCCGGACTGGGTGGCAGCTCCGGACTGAGTGGCAGCTCATGACTGGAGGGCAGCTCATGACTGGAGGGCAGCTCATGACTGGAGGGCAGCTCATGACTGGAGGGCAGCTCATGACTGGAGGGCGGCTCTGGCAGCTCCTGACTGTCTGGCGGCTCTGGCAGCTCCTGACTGGCTGGCGGCTCTGGCAGCTCCTGACTGGCTGGCGGCTCTGGCAGCTCCTGACTGGCTGGCTGCTCTGGCAGCTCCTGACTGGCTGGCGGCTCTGGCAGCTCCTGACTGACGGACGGCTCTAGCGGCTCCTGACTGACGGACGGCTCTAATGGCTCGGGACAGACGGGCGGCTCTAATGGCTCATGGCAGACGGATGGCTCAGAAGGCGCTGGGCAGACGGATGGCTCAGAAGGCGCTGGGCAGACGGATGGCTCAGACGGCGCTGGGCAGACGGATGGCTCAGACGGCGCTGGGCAGACGGATGGCTCAGACGGCGCTGGGCAGACGGATGGCTCAGAAGGCGCTGGGCAGACGGATGGCTCAGACGGCGCTGGGCAGACGGATGGCTCAGACGGCGCTGGGCAGACGGATGGCTCAGACGGCGCTGGGCAGACAGATGGCTCAGACGGTGCTGGGCCGACAGATGGCTCTGCCCTGCTGAGGCGCACAGTAGGCCTGGTGCGTGGTGCCGGAACTGGAGGTACCGGGCTGACGGCACGCACCTCAGGGCGAGTGCGGGGAGAAGGAACAGTGCGTACAGGGCTCTGGAGACGCACAGGAGGCTTGCTGCGTGGTGCAGGCACTGGTGGTACTGAGCTGGGGCGGGAAGGTGGCGCCGGATATACCGGACCGTGCAAGCGTACTGGCTCCCTTGAGCACTGAGCCTGCCCAACCTTACCTGGTTGCATGCTCCCCGTAGCCCGTCCAGTGCGGGGAGGTGGAATAACCCGCACTGGGCTGTGTTGGCGAACCGGGGACACCATACATAAGGCTGGTGCCATGTACACCGGCCCGAGGAGACGTACTGGAGGCCAGATATGTTGAGCCGGCTTCATGGCACTTGGCTCAATGCTCACTCTAGCCCGGCTAGTACGGGGAGGTGGAATAACCCGCACCGGGCTATGAACACGTACAGGAGACACCATGCGCTCTACTGCGTAACACGGTGTCTGCCCGTACTCTCGCTCTCCACGGTAAGCCCGGGAAGTTGGCGCAGGTCTCCTACCTGACTTCGCCACACTACCCTTTAGCCCCCCCCCCAAGACATTTTTGGGTTGTACTTGCGGGCTTCCAGCCTTGCTTCCGTGCTGCCTCCTCATATCGTCGCCTCTCCGCTTTAGATGCCTCCAGCTCCGCCTTGGGACGGCGACACTCCTCTGGCTCTGCCCAGGGTCCCTCTCCGTCCAGAATCTCTTCCCATGTCCAATCCTCCTTGATCCACTGCTGCTGTCGTTGCTGTCCGTTAACCCGCTGCTTGATCTGGGTTTGGTGGGTGATTCTGTAACGGTGTTCCTCCTCCTCTTCATACGAAGAGGAGGAGTAGTGATTTGACCAAAGTGCAGCGGGGTGTGAATTCATAATGATTTAATAAAGCAAAACGACGAAACACGAAAACAAACACTTGGAAGGATACAAAATAACCAAAACGAATGTAGACTGACCTAAACCATGACAACTTACATACAACACGAAGCACGTAGGAACAGGTACAGACCATTACAAACGAACGAACAAACGCTACAGTCCCGTGTGGTGCGCAGACACAGACACGGACGACAATCACCCACCCACAAACAGTGAGAACAACCTACCTTAATATGACTCTCAATCAGAGGAAACGTCAAACACCTGCCTCTAATTGAGAGCCATACCAGGCAACCCAAAACCAACATAGAAACAGAAAACATAGACTGCCCACCCAAAACTCACGCCCTGACCAATAAACACATACCAAACCACAGAAAACAGGTCAGGAACGTGACATGTGCAAACATTGCTATTGGGAGGCAGAGTTCTTTTTTCAGCAACTCTGGCTATATGGCAGCATAACTATAACGATTGCATCATCACACAAAACTCTGATAGTTTTGCCCCAATGCAATGTGTAGATTGCGTCTTGCTTGTGCTACGGCAATATCCGTAACAACAGACAGATAGCCTTTAGAAGTAATTCATAACCCTTGACTTATTACAATTTTTTTTGTTACAGCCTGAATTCAAAATGGCAAAACAAACAAAAAAATCTCACCCATCTACACACAATACCCCATAATGACAAAGTGAAAACCTGTTTTTAGAAATGTTTGCAAACTTATTGACAATGAAATACTGAAATATCTTATTTACATAAGTATTCACAACCCTGAGTCAACATATGTTAGAATCACTTTTGTCAGCAATTACAGCTGCGAATCTTTCTGGGTAAGTCTCTAAGAGCTTTGCACACCAGCATTGTACAATATTTGCACATTATTCTTTTTTTAATTCTTCAAGCTCTGTCAAGTTGGTTGTTGATCATTGCTAGACAGACATTTTCCAGTCTTGCCATAGATTTTCAAGCCGATTTATGTCAAAACTGTAACTCGGCCACTCAGGAACATTCAATGTTGTCTTTGTAAGCAACTTCAGAATATATTTGTGTTTTAGGTTATTGTCCTTCTGATATGTGAATTTGTATCCCAGTGTCTGTTGGAAAGCAGACTGAACCAGGTTTTCCTCTAGGATTTCGCCTTTGCTTAGCTCTATTCCGTTTATTTTTATCCCAAAAAACTCCTTTGTTCTTGCTGATGACAAGCATACCCCTAACACGATGAATCCACCACCATGCTTGAAAATATAAAGAGTGGTACTCAGTGATGTGTTGTGTTGGATTGGCCCCAAACATAACGCGTTGTATTCAGGACATAAAGTTAATTTCTTTGTCAAATGTTTCGCAGTTTTACTTTAGCCTTATTGCTAACAGGATGCATGTTTTGGAATATTTTTATTCTGTAAAGGCTTCCTACTTTTCACTCTGTCATTTAGGTTAGTATTGTGGAGTAACTACAAGGTTGTTCATCCATCCTCAGTTTTCTCCTATCACAGCCATTAAACTCTGTAATTGTTTTAAAGTCACCATTGGCCTCATGGTAAAATCCCTGAGCAGTTTCCTTCCTCTCCGGCAACTGAGTTAGGTATGACGCTTGTATCTTTGTAGTGAATGGGTGTATTGATACACCATCCAAAGTGTAATTAATACCTTCACCATGCTCAAAGGGATATTCAATGTCTGCTTTTTTATTTTCACCCATCTACCAATAGATACCCTTATTTACAAGGTATTGGAAAACCTCCCTGGTCTTTATGGTTGAATCTGTGTTTGAAATCACTGCTTGACTGAGGGACCTTATAGATAATTGTATGTGTATGTGTTAAAATCCTGTTAAACACTTATTATTGCACACAAGAGTCCATGAACTTATTATGTTAGTTGTTAAGCAAATTGTTTCTCCTAAACTTATTTTGGCTTGCCATAACAAAGGGATTGAATACTTATTGACTGAAGACATTTCAGCTTTTCATTTTTTATTCATTTGTACCATTTCTAAAAACATAATTCCACTTTGACATTATGGGGTATTGAGTGACAAAAGAAAATCTAAATGTAATCAATTTTAAATTCAAGCTGTAACACAACAGAATGTGAAAAAAGTCAAGGGGTATGAATACTTTCTGAAGGTACTGTATATATTTTTGGAACGTTCGTTCAAATCATCACCAAGTTTTTATTTCAGCTGTTCAGAAATATGAGGCTTCATTATCATCTCGCTCAAATTGGTTGACGGTTCAGAAGAGGCTGAGTAAAGCATAGTGTAAATAGAGAAACTTGAATGTGTGTGTAAAATCACACATGCGCAGAACGTTATTCGGATCCTTAGTTTTGAGAAAGACATTTCCAGAGGGGCGGGGGCGAAAACTCTGTGTTCGTAGCCTCAACCATAAAAATATTAATGTCAAGTAAACAGCTGATTGGCCAGCTCAGCCAATGAGCCAATGAGACGTCTCAGCCAAAAACATGACGTCATCCTCTATGAGGAAATAGAAAGCATTTTTTAAACGGTTTGAGTTGGGGTTTTTAAGAGTTTTTTCTCTAATTTATGACTTGGCCACAAATACAAGTATAGGACGAGTCAACGACATTATTTGGGTATGAGTTAACAGCTTTTAAAATATTTTAATTGGACAGTTACTTTAAAGATGTTTTTACAAGTATCCTTATTTTGCCTCAAACTGCCTTGGCTTACCCCAGCCGAGGGTGCAGAACTTGAGGATGTAGGAGGGGATGTAAACGTTGAAGACCTTGACCAGAGCGAAGTACATGTGGACAGCCTCCAGGCCCATCCAGGTGAATGAGGCTAACAGGAAGTAGTGCAGCGTGGCTGCCGTGGTGATGCAGAGGCTGTAGAGGCCGAAGGAGGACAGCCAAGAGTCCATCAGGAAAACCAGGTTGAGGCCCAGCAGAGCCACAGAGAGGTTGATGAGGATCTTAGACGGATAGTCTCGACGCAGCTTCCTGTGACAGAGTGGAAAGGAGTGTGTGAGAGATAGAGAGAGAGGCACAGGGTGAGAAATTGGGAGATGAGTGGAAAGAGATTGAGAAGGAGAGGAATAGTGAGAGTGGCAGATGAAGTACAGGAGGAGATTAGATAATACAGAGAGAAAAGTGGGAGAGATGCCACAGAAAAATAGAGAACAATATTCTATCTGTTTATCTGTCTGGTTGCTGACTTACTCAAAGACCATGTAGGTGAGCAGGCTGATGCTCAGGAAGATGGAGGACACACCACAGCCCAAGTAGGAGATGACCATCAGTATCTCCTGGTCAGCCACACTGATAGGAGCCCTGGACACATCCTGTAGGACACCAGAGGTCAAAGGTCAATAGGAACATAATATATCAGTCCAGATGCACTGCACTAATGCAGTTGTGTGATTTGAACAAAGGTGACTCACCAGGAGCACGCCAAAATGGGTCAGGTGGTAACAGTGGCAGGTGGTCTGATAAGCGGAGGTGGTTGGAAGTGTCTCACAGCCGTTGCTGTCCCACCCACCACTCCCATTGTTCTTCTGGAAGTCCCAATACACGCACTCCACCTTGTCGTTTTTCTGTTGGGGAAGAAAGGATGTAGCTAGTCAGGCTCTAAAGCAGAAACATCGCTACGCTCAGTGGTAAGATAAAGCTATTTTTTCATTCCTCACCTCTTTGGGCTTGAGGTGAGTAAGTGTCACCACCACGGGATTCCTGAGGTTGCTGACATTGCTGTTGTTGACACTGGCAGACACCACGTAACTATTCAGCGTCCAGTTGGTCTCTGGATCCTGTGAATGATCATACAACTTTAACACTGAATTACTGTACATTTGCTGCAAGCTTTCATTTGAAATAAGAAAACCATGAAACACCCGAGTATCCTTCCTTATTAATGAACAATTAACCCTGAATAATTAGACGTTGTTGATTGCATCACCTTGAAGAGCTCCTGTGTGCCATAGAAGTGGAACTGAACTCTCGTTTTTTTGTTTCCCTCAGGGAAGAAGTTCTGAAGGGCACGGGGTAGAGAGATGGACGCTACTGTGCCGTCGCAGGGCTGACTCAGGAATGTCTGGTTGACAAAGATCTACAACAGAAAGAGGTGTACATATACTTACCAGGTGATGCACACTCACACACACAAGCTACCACACACACCTCATACTCACAAACACATGCACAAACACACGCTCACATATACACTGACAGACTCACACACACACACAGCCAACGCTGCTGTCTCATGCTACAGAGACATTGAACCACTGGTCACTTCCCGTTTCACACTGTGTACTTAAATACTGTCTCCCCGACGTAGCTCATTGTAATATTTCTACTACTGTACATTGTATTTTAGTTACACTGTTTATCCACACCACATATTTATATATATACTGGATTCTTGACATAACTTACTCTAATATATCTACTTCTGTACATATCTTTCTAAGCTGATCTTGTGTAAATTCTCCCGGTGTATATACAGTATGTATAGATTGCATTTGGCTACTGCTACAGCGTTATTTGGATTTTTAATCAGATTTATCCCACCATTCTTGATTTCTTGTCTTTTTTTCCCCCTTACATTTGAATTGTTTGACATTCTACTGCATTGTTAAGCGGTAGTAACATAAGCATTTCACTGCACCCACTATAACACCTGCTAAACTGTCAACTTTGATTTGATTTGAAGTGATCAAAACATATGTTTTATTCAAGTCGTCATATATAACTCCATTCCATCAATGGAGTTATATATGACGGAATTAAATGTAATAGGTCATTACACCACAGTGACAACACTGAACAAGTGTTGGAATAAACATTGTTATTGTAAAGCAATGTTCTTGTTCCTTTAAATCGTTGTAGTTTCATTACCATTCAGTGTTTCGGCACAGTTTAAATCGTGTGCTGTTTTTCCACATTGAAGGTTAACTAGAAATGAATGCTAGAGGCTAGAGTCAGTTCCGAGAAACCTTTAACTGTTTCACAATAACCTCTGCATGTGTCCTACATTTTCTCTGTTCATTCAAGGGCATGCCCTCATTTGAATGGAGTAAAAACAGTCTAGTGTTTCATGCAATTGACTTTATATTGACAGGACAGGTATTTGACTGCTGGAGCATAGACAGTGTATCTCTGTCAGCTGTGATAGCCACTGCTTGTCAAATCCAGTACGTGCCTGACCAGAAAATAGAGTGTTATTACTGTCTTACCTCTGGAACAAGGCCAGTTGAAAAGGAGGACACGCCAAATGTGAGGCCCTGGAACTGCTCTGGATCTACGTTGATCATGGAGAGAGCCAGGGAGGGGACGGTCACATTTTGTGACTCCTCAGGGAAATCCATCTGGTCCCCAACGCTGCCTGTAATACCCAGTATGCTGTTGGGAACATGATGGGAAATGTGCGTGACAGATTTGCCATAAAGGACAGCAGTGAAGAAAAAAATGAGACAAGGCTAGAGTCAAATGTACTCTTGTAATGCAACCATATTCCCTCTCCCCGTTGTCCCTTTCCCTTACTCGTTGGCGACCGCTGATAGGTTAGAACTGGACCCCAGGATGTCAGCGATTATGCTGACAATGTCCTCGCCGAGGGCAGGGGTCACTGTGCTGACCCCCAGAACCTCATCCAGCTTCTGGACCACGGTGGCCAGCTGGGAGTCACTCAGGTCCCCCTCGACACCCAGGAGGTCCTCAATCATGTCCACCACATCAGCTGAGTTGTCTGGGAGGAAAAGACACAAAGTCCAATGTTATGTAATACATCATTGTAATATTTGAATTTACTACTACAGACAAACAAAGGGAAAGAGATAGGCTAGGGAAGCACATGCACGCCATTGGTACAGTATAATACATGACAAATTACTGTTATTTCACCAGAACCTGGTATTTAGACTGCACAAGGGACTTACTTGCTGTGACGGTGACATTGTCCAGATCAGAGATGGTGATCATTGGCTTGCATGCCTTCAGGTTTGGCTCAGCCCATTTGGCGTTCTCAGTCACTCCATCCAACTCACTAATGTGAAGAAGGGAACCAAGAGAAAAGGAGATTAAGGTGAAATGAGCAGAAGACGAGAGGACCAGTCTTGTCTTGTTCTGACCTGTAGTCATTAAGCAATATGTTGCTATTTTGCATAATTGCACATCTATTTTTACAATGATAAAAAACTATTATTTCAAGGATGGTGGGCTAAGAAGTCATCATGGAGAACATAAGTAAAATACAAATGTTGTATTCGGCGAATATGACAAATACAATTTGATTTGATGTTATGTTCCTGAATGGCTGAGTTACAGTTTTAACTTAAATCTACTTGAAAATCGATGGCAAGAGCTGAAAATTGTTGTCTAGCAATGATCAACAAACAATTTGACTGAGCTTGAAGAATTTTTTAAAGAATAATGGGAAAATGTTGCACAATTCAGGTGTGGAAAGCTCTTAGAGACTTACCCAGAAAGACACGCAGCTGTAATCGCTGCCATAGGTGCTTCTACAAAGTATTGCCAGGGGTGTGAATACTTGTTTAAATGAGATATTTCTGTATTTAATTTTCAATACATTTGCAAACATTTCTAAAGATGTGTTTTCACTTTGTCATTATGGGGTGTTGTATGTAGATTGGTGAGAAAATTCAGACTGTAACACAACAAAATGTAGAGTTTGTCAAGGCGTATGAATACTTTCTGAAGGCACTGGAGCTACGTTGTTGGTTGCATGCGATTGGCTGTGGTCTTGGGGGTGCCATACAGCCTGGGAGACAGGCTGCCTGTCAGGCATGTTCAGGTCTTAAATGCCCCATGAGGGCTGAGATGCCCCAAGAGGTCGTAGCTGAAGGTAAGGACATTTAGCTTGGTAATATTCTAACTTATAAACTGAAAATGAGCTCCAAACACAAACGAAGGCATGATATTAGCATGAAATGTACCATCCCTTAGTGTAGTAATAAAAAAAAACATATGCGTTGATACAACGTGGGCTCTGCTGCCCCAGCCATACTGTCAATCTATGCGTCCACTCCTATTTATAGAGTTTATCTTGTGATCTCAACAATACAACTTCTGTTATGTCATAATCATGAGGAAATTATATTGTGATTTGACTAAACAACTTTTGTTATGTCGTGATAATGAGATAAATAAGTTGTGATCTCGACATAATGAGGGCGTTTTTGATTTATTCATAATGATGTACCCTCTGGACATCCATAAATTAGAGAGCGATCTCTAATGCACAGGTACTGGAGCAGGAGTCAACCTGTGCTCAGCATATGCCCCTTTGGCCTCTCACTTGCCAAGTACCCTTTTGGGTGGTGGTATATATATATATATATATATATATATATATATATATATATACACTGCTCAAAAAAATAAAGGGAACACTTAAACAACACAATGTAACTCCAAGTCAATCACACTTCTGTGAAATCAAACTGTCCACTTAGGAAGCAACACTGATTGACAATAAATTTCACATGCTGTTGTGCAAATGGAATAGACAAAAGGTGGAAATTATAGGCAATTAGCAAGACACCCCCAATAAAGGAGTGATTCTGCAGGTGGTGACCACAGACCACTTCTCAGTTCCTATGCTTCCTGGCTGATGTTTTGGTCACTTTTGAATGCTGGCGGTGCTCTCACTCTAGTGGTAGCATGAGATGGAGTCTACAACCCACACAAGTGGCTCAGGTAGTCCACACGTGGGGGACTGTGCTTACAGCCCAACACCGTGAAGGACGTTTGGCATTTGCCAGAGAACACCAATATTGGCAAATTCGCCTTTGGCGCCCTGTGCTCTTCACAGATGACAGCAGGTTCACACTGAGCACATGAGCACATGTGACAGACGTGACAGAGTCTGGAGATGCCATGGAGAACGTTCTGCTGCCTGCACCATCCTCCAGCATGACCGGTTTGGCGGTGGGTCAGTCATGGTGTGGGGTGGCATTTCTTTGTGGGGCCACACAGCCCTCCATGTGCTCGCCAGAGGTAGCCTGACTGCCATTAGGTACCGAGATGAGATCCTCAGAGCCCTTGTGAGACCATATGCTGACACATGCACATTTGTGGCCTGCTGGAGGTCATTTTGCAGGGCTCTGGTAGTGCTCCTCCTTGCACAAAGGCGGAGGTAGCGGTCCTGCTGCTGGGTTGTTGCCCTCCTACGGCCTCCTCCACGTCTCCTGATGTACTGGCCTGTCTCCTGGTAGCGCCTCCATGCTCTGGACACTACTGTAACGTTCGTCTGGTGGTGTATGAATGGACCAAGGCGCAGCGGGTGATGAATACATAACTATTTATTACAAACAGACGAAACACTGACAAAACACTAGAACAAACTACAAAACAATAAACGAAGGCAACAGACCTGAAACAAACGAACTTACATATAGACGAAGGACGCAAGAACAGGAACAGACTACCTAAAACGAACGAACAAACGAAACAGTCCCATGTGGATTACACAGACACAGGAACAATCACCCACAAACAAACAGTGAGAACAACCTACCTTAATATGACTCTCAATCAGAGGAAACGTCAAACACCTGCCTCTAATTGAGAGCCATACCAGGCAACCCAAAACCAACATAGAAACAGAAAACATAGACTGCCCACCCAAAACTCACGCCCTGACCAATAAACACATACCAAACAACAAAAAACAGGTCAGGAACGTGACAGAACCCCCCCCTCAAGGTGCGAACTCCGGGCGCACCCCTACAACTCAAGGGGAGGGTCTGGGTGGGCATCTGTCCGCGGTGGCGGCTCCGGCGGTGGACGAGGACACCACTCCACCACTGTCTTTGTCCCCCTCCTTAGCGTCCTTTGAGTGGCGACCCTCGCCCCCGACCATGGTCCAGGAACCTTCACTAAGGCCCCCCCTACATAGAGGAGACAGCTCAGGACAGAGAGGTAGCTCAGGACAGAGAGGTAGCTCAGGACAGAGAGGTAGCTCAGGACAGAGAGGTAGCTCAGGACAGAGAGGTAGCTCAGGACAGAGAGGTAGCTCCGGACAGAGAGGTAGCTCCGGACAGAGAGGTAGCTCCGGACAGAGGGACAACTCTGTACTAATGGCAGCTCCGGACTGAGTGGCAGCTCCGGACTGGGTGGCAGCTCCGGACTGGGTGGCAGCTCCGGACTGGGTGGCAGCTCCGGACTGGGTGGCAGCTCCGGACTGAGTGGCAGCTCATGACTGGAGGGCAGCTCATGACTGGAGGGCAGCTCATGACTGGAGGGCAGCTCATGACTGGAGGGCAGCTCATGACTGAAGGGCAGCTCATGACTGAAGGGCAGCTCATGACTGTAGGGCAGCTCATGACTGTAGGGCAGCTCATGACTGTAGGGCAGCTCTGGCAGCTCCTGACTGGCTGGCGGCTCTGGCAGCTCCTGACTGGCTGGCGGCTCTGGCAGCTCCTGACTGGCTGGCGGCTCTGGCAGCTCCTGACTGGATGGCGGCTCTGGCAGCTCCTGACTGGCTGGCGGCTCTGGCAGCTCCTGACTGACGGACGGCTCTAGCGGCTCCTGACTGACGGACGGCTCTAATGGCTCGGGACAGACGGGCGGCTCTAATGGCTCGTGGCAGACGGATGGCTCAGAAAGCGCTGGGCAGACGGATGGCTCAGAAGGCGCTGGGCAGACGGATGGCTCAGAAGGCGCTGGGCAGACGGATGGCTCAGAAGGCACTGGGCAGACGGATGGCTCAGAAGGCGCTGGGCAGACAGATGGCTCAGACGGCGCTGGGCAGACAGATGGCTCAGACGGCGCTGGGCAGACAGATGGCTCAGACGGCGCTGGGCAGACAGATGGCTCAGACGGCGCTGGGCAGACAGATGGCTCAGACGGCGCTGGGCAGACAGATGGCTCAGACGGCGCTGGGCAGACAGATGGCTCAGACGGTGCTGGGCAGACGAGCAGTGCAGGCGGCGTTGGGCAGACAGCCGACTCTGACCTGCTGAGGCGCACAGTAGGCCTGGTGCGTGGTGCCGGAACTGGTGGTACCGGACTGGAGACACGCACCTCAAGGCTAGTGCGGGGAGCAGGAACAGGGCACACTGGACTCTCGATGCGCACTATAGGACTGGTGCGTGGTACCGGAACTGGAGGTACCGGGCTGAGGGCACGCACCTCAGGGCGAGTGCGGGGAGAAGGAACAGTGCGTACAGGGCTCTGGAGACGCACAGGAGGCTTGATGCGTGGTGCTGAAACTGGAGGCACTGAGCTTGAGACACGCACCACAGGGAGAGTGCGTGGAGGAGGAACAGGGCTCTGGAGACGCACTGGAAGCCTGGTGCGTGGTGTAGGCACTGGTGGTACTGAGCTGGGGCGGGAAGGTGGCGCCGGATATACCGGACCGTGTAGGCGTACTGGCTCCCTTGAGCACTGAACCTGCCCAACCTTACCTGGTTGTATGCTCCCCGTCGCCTGACCAGTGCGGGGAGGTGGAATAACCCGCACCGGGCTATGTAGGCGAACCGGGGACACCATGCGTAAGGCTGGTGCCATGTAAGCCGGCCCAAGGAGACGTACTGGTGGCCAGATATGTAGAGCCGGCTTCATGGCACTTGGCTCAATGCTCAATCTAGCCCTACCAGTGCGGGGAGGTGGAATAACCCGCACCGGGCTATGCACACGTACAGGAGACACCGTGCGCTCTACTGCGTAACACGGTGTCTGCCCGTACTCTCGCTCTCCACGGTAAGCCCGGGAAGTTGGCGCAGGTCTCCTACCTGACTTCGCCACACTACCCTTTAGCCCCCCCCCAAGAAATTTTTGGGTATTACTTGCGGGCTTCCAGCCTTGCTTCCGTGCTGCCTCCTCATATCGTCGCCTCTCCGCTTTAGATGCCTCCAGCTCCGCCTTGGGACGGCGACACTCCTCTGGCTCTGCCCAGGGTCCTTCTCCGTCCAGAATCTCTTCCCATGTCCAATCCTCCTTGACCCACTGCTGCTGTCGTTGCTGTCCGTTAACCCGCTGCTTGATCCGGGTTTGGTGGGTGATTCTGTAACGTTCGTCTGGTGGTGTATGAATGGACCAAGGCGCAGCGGGTGATGAATACATAACTATTTATTACAAACAGACGAAACACTGACAAAACACTAGAACAAACTACAAAACAATAAACGAAGGCAACAGACCTGAAACAAACGAACTTACATATAGACGAAGGACGCAAGAACAGGAACAGACTACCTAAAACGAACGAACAAACGAAACAGTCCCATGTGGATTACACAGACACAGGAACAATCACCCACAAACAAACAGTGAGAACAACCTACCTTAATATGACTCTCAATCAGAGGAAACGTCAAACACCTGCCTCTAATTGAGAGCCATACCAGGCAACCCAAAACCAACATAGAAACAGAAAACATAGACTGCCCACCCAAAACTCACGCCCTGACCAATAAACACATACCAAACAACAGAAAACAGGTCAGGAACGTGACAACTACGCTGACAGACACAGCAAACCTTCTTGCCACAGCTCGCATTGATGTGCCATCCTGGATGAGCTGCACTACCTGAGCCACTTGTGTGGGTTGTAGACTCCGTCTCATGCTACCACTAGAGTGAGAGCACCGCCAGCATTCAAAAGTGACCAAAACATCAGCCAGGAAGCATAGGAACTGAGAAGTGGTCTGTGGTCACCACCTGCAGAATCACTCCTTTATTGGGGGTGTCTTGCTAATTGCCTATAATTTCCACCTTTTGTCTATTCCATTTGCACAACAGCATGTGAAATTTATTGTCAATCAGTGTTGCTTCCTAAGTGGACAGTTGATTTCACAGAAGTGTGATTGACTTGGAGTTACATTGTGTTGTTTAAGTGTTCCCTTTATTTTTTTGAGCAGTGTATATATATATATATATATATATATATATATAAATGTAAATACATTTTTGGCGTTGTTGTTCTGAACCCATTGCCCTTAGGTCGTTGTGACGTCGTCAAGTTCGCCGCCCCCACCCCCCACCCAACGTGCCAGGGTTCAGGTCTAAGAACAGCTGTTTCGACTAGTCATGCAGTCTTGCTTCGGGTACTACAGTTTAACTGACACCTGGCCAAGAAAGACAATTTCCAAAAACAGCCACATACAAAAGTCAGATTAGAAAATTCCTAATAAGACACTTTAGTCATCAACTTTGTGCACAAAACATCCATTGAATTATTCAAATAATTGTTGCTGATTTTATTTTCCATCACTCACAGGAGTGAAGTTGAGGGTGGTGCATCTGCCACACGTGAAAGTCAAACTCTAATGTGGTTTTCCAACAGCATGGCACATATCAACATGGCAGTGTTGTCACTCTTTATAAAACATATATATATATATAATGTCGAAATAAACATGCACTGCTTCCTGTGTGCACTGAGGGCTAGTGTACATGTGATGTTGGTCCATGTAAACCGGATGCAACCCAGATATAGATGGGCCATGAATTGGTGTATACGAACATAAGTAAATTACCTTGAACACAATGTTCCGACATCTTGAACGCAGTCTCCAGGGGACTCATTTATAAACCGTGTGTGCATACAAAATATACCCCGAAATGTGAATGCGCCAGTTTTCACGCAAAAGTTGGCATTTATAAAAAAATGTACAATATGCTCACCTCCTGGCAAACTTTAGACCATGTGTATGCACATCTGTTAGTGGTGGAAATATTGTATTGCAAGCTGGCAAGTAGGCCTAAGTATTTTGTGCAAATGGAGGATATGATGAAAAGCATATTTATTAAGAAAACAACTGGAAAACATATTAACAAGAATGTAGCCATTTGCCTTGAGAAAAAAAATCTGTTTTATATGATTACTTTATCATCTAAAATAATTAGACATAAAACTTGATCGTTTTTATTTTATTTTCATAACCAATGCAGAACAAATTCCTTACCTTTTCTAGCCGTAATGGGTTTATATTCCCGAAGGAGCCATACGACAAATTACCATGTGCATCTCTCATTTAATTGGACCAATAGCCTAATTAATAAATAGGCTATGTATTTCAATAGGCAGCACTGTTTATAATACCGGTATACAGTCGAATTTAGCGGCTGAACAGTTTACCTTTTACATTGAACTGGCCTATTTATGCTACTGTAAGTACTGTGATAGTAGCCTATTAGTGTAAATAGTAGCCTGCCCGAGACAATGTTTCAGAATTTGGAGGCAGGCCATCAATGAGGTTGGGGGAAGTAACTAATTCAACTCAACACAATTTCCGATGTACTTGAGCTTCGACTAGTGTGGGCGGACTGGAGCTCCGACAACATTGTTCGGTGTAATTGGTGACTATTCTTAGGGTGCTGAAATCAGTAGTTGTTTTATAAAAACGTTGTCAATCGTTGAGTTAAGTTTAGCCAGCTAGGGGAAATGCAAAACGTTGTGGAATTCAAACGTTCTGCTGACAGGTCCAGAACAATTTGCCATTAAAACATTCTGCCAACACAGTACACAGACTGGTAGCTTATGTAAAATATTTGACAGTAAGGGTAACGTTAGGCTACAGTATTGTTGTGTAATAGGAGCACAACATCACTGCCTATTTAATCTCAGAGCCTATACCATGGCAGGACATAGTTAAGTGATCATGCCCTCAAAGCCGGTGTTTGGAGGATATATTGGCACGCACTGCTACAGCTGGACCTATACCTGGGCACCGTTTACCCGGCTCCCTCGGGAAGGGAGAGGGTGTCCGCCCTCGTCTCATGCCTCTCAGGGAGAGCTTTGGAGTGGGCTAACGCCGTGTGGGGAGAAGGAGATGCGGCGTTGGATGATTTCACGGAGTTCACCTGCTGCTTCCGGGCGGTCTTCGACCACCCGCCCGAGGGTCGAGCGGCGAGTGAACGTCTTTTCCACCTGAGGCAGGGGACGAGGAGCGCCCAGGAGTTCGCCCTGGAATTTCGGACCCTGGCCGCAGGACCGGGATGGAACGACAGGGCCCTTATCGACCACTACCGTTGCAGCCTGCGCGAGGATGTCCGTCGGGAGTTGGCCTGCAGGGATACCACCCTCACCTTCGACCAGCTGGTGGACCTGTCCATTCAGTTGGATAACCTGCTGGTCACCCGCGGACGTCCAGAGAGGGCTCTGTCGATTCCCTCTCCCAGCACCACCGCTCCGGTGCCTATGGAGCTGGGAGGTGCTGCGCTCAGGGAGGCCGGAGGAGGGGCTTTCACGTGTACCATCTGTGGCCGCAGAGGTCACACTGCTGGTCGGTGCCGGGTTGGTTCCTCTAGGGGTCGAGGCAGCAGGCAGGGCACTCTGGCGTCGTCCCAGGTGAGCATGCACCACTCTCATCCAGAGCCCTCTGTTGTACACTTGATTCAGGCGCGGCTGGGAATTTTATCGACAGAGCATTCGCCCATAGGTTAGGGATCCCTACTGTTGGTTAGGCCTTTCCCAGTTCACGCTCTGGACAGTCGACCATTAGGGTCCGGGGTAATTAGGGAAGCTACCATCCCCCTGGGCATGGTGACGCAGGGGGGTCACGAGGAGAGAATCAGTCTCTTCCTCATTGACTCTCCTGCGTTTCCCGTAGTACTAGGCCTTCCCTGGTTAGCTCGTCATGACCCCACCATTTCATGGCAACAGAGGGCTCTCACGGGGTGGTCGCGAGAGTGCTCAGGGAGGTGTTTAGGGGTTTCCGTTGGTGCTACTACGATGGAAAGTCCAGACCAGGTCTCCACCGTGCGCATTCCCCCCGAATATGCCGATTTGGCTCTCGCCTTCTCCAAAAAGAAGGCAACTCAATTACCACCCCATCGACGGGGGGATTGTGCGATAAATCTCTGGTAGATGCTGCACTTCCCAGGAGTCACATGTATCCCCTGTCACCGGCGGAGACGGCGGCTATGGAAACATATGCCTCTGAATCCCTGCGTCAGGGGTGCATTCGGTCCTCCACCTGAACCGCCTCCTCGAGTTTCTTTTTTGTGAAGGAGGGAGGTCTGCACCCGTGTATTGACTACCAAGGCCTAAATCAGATCACGTTGAGGTACAGTTACCCGCTACCTCTTATCGCCACGGCGATTGAGTCAATGCACGGGGCGCGCTTCTTCACCAAACTAGATCTCAGGAGCGCTTACAACCTGGTGCGTATCCGGGAGGGAGACGAGTGGAAGATGGCGTTCAGTACGACCTCAGGGCATTATGAGTACCTCGTCATGCCGTACGGGTTGATGAATGCTCCATCAGTCTTCCAAGCCTTTGTAGACAAGATTTTTAGGGACCTGCACGGGCAGGGTGTAGTGGTGTATATTGATGACATTCTGATATACATCGCTACACGCGCCGAGCATGTGTCCCTGGTGCGCAGGGTGCTTGGTCGACTGTTGGAGCATGACCTGTACGTCAAGGCGGAGAAATGCCTGTTCTTCAAACAGTCTGTCTCCTTCCTAGGGTACCGCCTTTCCACTTCAGGGGTGGAGATGGAGAGTGACCGCATTTCAGCCGTGCGTAATTGGCTGACTCCCACCACGGTAAAGGAGGTGCAGCAGTTTCTAGGGTTTGCCAATTACTACCGGAGGTTTATCCGGGGCTTTGGTCAGGTAGCGGTTCCCATTACCTCACTGCTGAAGGGGGGACCGGTACGTTTGCAGTGGTCGGCTGAGGCGGACAGGGCTTTTGGTCACCTGAGGGCTCTGTTTACCTCGGCTCCCGTGCTGGCTCATCCGGATCCCTCTGGCGTTCATAGTGGAGGTGGACGCGTCCGAGGCTGGGATAGGAGCCGTGCTCTCTCAGCGCTCGGGTACGCCACCGAAGCGCCGCCCCCTGTGCCTTCTTCTCGAGGAAGCTCAGCCCGGCGGAGCGAAACTATGACGTGGGGGACCGGGAGCTGTTGGCTGTTTTCAAGGCTCTGAAGGCGTGGAGACATTCGCTTGAGGGGGCTAAACACCCTTTTCTCATCTGGACTGACCACCGCAATTTGGAGTACATCTGGGCAGCGAGAAGACTGAACCCTTGCCAGGCAAGGTGGGCCATGTTTTTCACCCGTTCTGTTTTCTCACTTTCTTACAGACCAGGTTCCTAGAACGTGAAGGCAGATGCACTGTCCCGGCTGTATGACACAGAGGAGCGGCCCATGGATCCCACCCCCATACTCCCGACCTCCTGCCTGGTGGCACCGGTAGTATGGGAGCTGGACGTGGACATTGAGCATGCGTTACATGCAGAGCCCGCTCCCCTCCAGTGTCCCGCTGGGTGTCTGTACGTTCCGTCTGCTGTCCGTGATCGGCTGATCTATTGGGCCCACACGTCACCTTCCTCTGGTCATCCAGGCATCGGTCGGATGGTGCGCTGTCTGAGTGGGAAGTACTGGTGGCCCACTTTGGCCAAGGACATGAGGGTTTATGTTTCCTCTTGCTCGGTGTGTGCTCAGTGTAAGGCTCCTAGGCACCTGCCTAGAGGTAAGCTACAACCCTTACCCGTTCCACAACGGCCATGGTTGCACCTGTCAATCAATTTCCTGACCGATCTCCCCCATCACAGGGAAACACCACGATCCTGGTTGTTGTGGATCGTTTCTCTAAGTCCTGCCGTCTCCTTCCTCTGCCCGGTCTCCCTAAGGCCCTACAGACTGCGGAGGCCTTGTTTACGCATGTCTTCCGGCACTACGGGGTGCCTGAGGATATAGTGTCTGATCGGGGTTCCCAGTTCACTTCGAGGGTCTGGGGGTCTCGATCAGCCTTACCTCGGGTTTTCACCCCGAGAGTAACGGGCAGGTGGAGAGAGTTAACCAGGATGTGGGTAGGTTTCTGAGGTCTTATTGCCAGGACAGGCCGGGGGAGTGGGCGGCGTTTGTGCCCTGGGCAGAGATGGCCCAGAAATCGCTCCGCCACTCCTCCACTAACCTCTCCCCCTTCCAGTGCGTACTGGGGTATCAGCCAGTTCTGGCTCCTTGGCATCAGAGTCAGACCGAGGCTCCTGCGGTGGACGACTGGTTCCGGCACGCGGAGGAGACATGGGACACCGCTCATGTTCACCTTCAGCGCGCCGTGCTGCACCAGAAAGCCAGCGCAGACCATCACCGCAGTGAGGCCGGTCTGGCTCTCGACGCGAAACCTGCCCCTCCGCCTGCCCCACCGGAAGCTGGGTCCGCGGTTTGTGGGGCCATTTAAAGTCCTGGGGAGACTGAATGAGGTGAGTTACAGGTTAAAGCTTCCCCCGATTACCGTATTAACCCCTCGTTCCATGTGTCTCTCCTCAGGCCGGTGGTGGCTGGCCCGCTCCAGGAGTCTGAGGTGCGGGAGGTTCCTCCGCCACCTCTGGACATCGAGGGGGCCCCGGCGTACTCCGTTCGACCCATACTCGAGTCAAGGTGCCGGGCGAGGGGCCTTCAGTACCTCGTGGACTGGGAGGGGTACGGTCCGGAGGAGAGATGCTGGGTTCCGGTGTTGAACCCTTCAATGCTGCGGGAGTTCCACCGTCTCCGTCCGGATCGCCCTGCACCTCGCCCTCAGGGTCGTCCTCGAGGCCAGTGTCGGCACGCTGCTGGAGCCGCGCGTCAAGGGGGGGGGGCATTGTCACGACTTCCACCGAAGTCGGTTCCTCTCCTTGTTCGGGCGGCGTTCGGCGGTCGGCGTCACCGGTCTTCTAGCCATCATCGATCCACTTTTAATTTTCCATTTGTTTTGTCTTGGTTTCCTACACACCTGGTTCTCATTTCCCTCATTAAGTGTTGTGTATTTAACCCTCTATTCCCCCCCCATGTCTTTGTGTGGAATTGTTTGTTGTAAGTGCTTGTGCACATGTTTACTGGTGCGCGTCAGGTTTTGTACCCATGTTGGTTAATTATTTTTGCCGTTGGTTTTGAAATTAAACTGCTATTACCTAGTTCTGCTCTCCTGCGTCTGACTTCACTGCCACCAGTTACGCACCCCATTACGTCGGTTTTGTTGCTAAACATCTAACCCAAACCAACCCGTCTATTGTACAACTCTGATAAGACAAGACATGAAAAAATGTATTTGCTCCTGCCCCCTAAAAGGTCTGTGTACGGCCTGCCCTTCAATGTTTATTACCTAGAGTAAACCTTCCTGTAGGAGCCTTAACCACTGGGCACAGACGTCAGTTTCGATTTATATTTGTTTGAGTTGTCAACTACTGTGAATTTAACGTGAAATCAAGAAAACATTTCACCGTGTCATTGGATTTAAGTTAAAAGTTGGGTGAAAAAAACACGAAGTGTCCTTATGTTGACTTTTTGCAAATCCAATCAGTTTTCCACGTTGATTCAATGTCATCACATAGTTTATTATATTGTTTTAATGGCGTGGAAACAACGTGGGACAATGTTTCACTGCTTGCATAAGAAACATTAGGACAATGTTTCACTGTTTGCATAGTAAACATTAGGACAATGTTTTACTGCTTGCATAATAAACATGAGGACAATGTTTCACTCTGACAGCAGAGGCGTTCCATTCACGGCCCCATAAAACTGATTATCCTCATCATTCAGTTATTGGACTTGTCTGGTTATCTTCACGCAGTATTAATATCTGTGTTGTCAGACATCGGTAGCCTAATAATTCAGTTGAAGGAAATTGATTCTTGCTTGATTGCTAGCAGTCAGAGATCCACCAGTGTCATATCTGTGAGTAGGTGATTGTGTGCACATACGGAAGAGCGCATAGAACAGGTTTGTAAGGTGTGTTGAAGTTAATTGAAGGATAGCCTCACTGAGCCGTCGCTATGGCAACATGTGTTTTTTCCTCTGACCGTTTTCACTCTGGCATTGAACAGGTTAAAAGCTGAATATTGTCATAATAGTAAGAGTACACATTCTCAGAAACACAAATTCTCAGAAAGACTTAAAGGGCTAAGAGGACTCGGCCACTGTTTGTTTTGAATAAAGCTTTTTTTTTTCGGCTTAACAAGGTCTACTGTACTGTCGGATATAATAGACATAGTTTTACTTTACAGTATCATACATGGTGCTCTCACCATAATCCATACAGCCTTGAGAATTTCTGACCACGTGGCCTGACCATACAATGCATTCGGAAAGTATTCAGACCCCTTGACTTTTTCCACATTTTGTTACATTACAGCCTTATTCTAAAATTGATTCAATTGTTTTATTTCCCCCCATCAGTCTACACACAATACCCCATAATGACAAAGCAAAAACAAGTTTTTACACATATTTATTTTTAAATAATTCAATACTGAAAAATCACGTTTACATAAGTATTCAGACCCTTTACTCAGTACTTTGTTGAAGCCCCTTTGGCAGCGATTACAGCCTCGAGTCTTCTAGGGTATGATTCTACAAGCTTGGCACACCTGTTTTTGGGGAGTTTCTCCCATTCTTCTCTGCAGATCCTCTCAAGCTCTGTCAGGTTGGATGGTGAGCGTCGCTGCACAGCTATTTTCAGGTCTCTCCAGATATGTTCAATCAGGTTCAAGTCTGGGCTCTGAGTGGGACACTCAAGGACATCCATAGATTTGTCCCCAAGCCACTCCTGCGTTGTCTTGGATGTGTGCTCTGGGTTGTTGTCCTGTTGGAAGGTGAACCTTCGCCCCAGGCTAAGGTCCTGAGCGCTCTGGAGCAGGTTTTCATCATGGATCTCTCTGTACTTTTCTCCGTTCATCTTTCCCTCGATCCTGACTAGTCCCTGCCGCTGAAAAACATCCACACAGCATGATGCTGCCACCACCATGCTTCACCGTAGGGATGGTGTCATGTTTCCTCCAGATGTGACGTCTGGCATTCAGGCCAAAGAGTTCAATCTTGGTTTCATCAGACCAGAGAATCTTGTTTCTTATGGTCAGAGTCCTTTAGGTGCCTTTTGGCAAACTCTAAGCAGGCTGTCATGTTCCTTTTACTGGAGTGGTTTCTGTATGGCCACTCTACCATAAAGGCCTGATTGGTGGAGTGCTGCAGAGATGGTTGTCCTTCTGGAAGGTTCCCCCATCTCCACAGAAGAACTCTGGAGCTCTGTCAGAGTTACCATCAGTTCCTTGGTCACCTCCCTGAGCAAGGCCCTTCTCCCTGATTGCTCAGTTTGGCCAGGCGGCCAGCTCTAGGAAGAGTCTTGGTGGTTCCAAACTTCTTCCATTTAAGAATGATGGAGGCCACTGTGTTCTTTGGGACCTTCGATGCTACAGAAATGTTTTGGTACCCTTCCCCAGATCTGTGCCTCGACACAATCCTGTCTCAGAGCTCTACGGACAATTCCTTTGACCTCATGGCTTGGTTTTCACCCTGACATGCACTGTCAACTGTGGGACCTTATGTAGACAGGTGTGTGCCTTTCCAAATCATGTCCAATCAATTGAATTTACCACAGGTGGACTCCAATCAAGTTGTTGAAACATCTCAAGGATGATGAATGGAGCTCAATTTCGATTTTCATAGCAAAAGATCTGAATACTTATGTAAATGTGATATTTCTGTTTTAAATGTTTTTGTAAAAATTGATAAAACCTGTTTTTGCTTTGTCGTTTTGGGGTATTATGTGTAGATTGATGTGGAAAACAATTAATTTTATTATTTTATAATAAGGCTGCAATGTAACAAAATGTGGAAAAGGGAAGGGGTCTGAATACTTTCCAAATGCACTGATGGCACATATGTTTACCAATCAACAAGCATTTTGTTGCAAACGTAACGTTAGCTGGGCCCCTCACCATTTCCTGGAAGCCCTCGCACCACTGTTCTTCTCACAGATCATAGTTTCTGTCTCCTGGGCGTCTTTGATTGGCCATATATACACACCCCTGATACTCTCATGGGTGTCCTCAGGACAGCTCCCTGGATCTGTAGAGGGGGAAAGAAGTCAGGCACCGTCCTTCTTTCCTGAAGTAATCACAGATCTGAGAAAGTATGATTGGTGACAGCAGTGGGCACCATTCATTCACTTATCAAGTCTAATATGCACTGAGTGCACAAAACATTAGGAACAACTGCTCTTTCCATGACATAGACTGACCAGGTTCATCTATAGGAAAGCTATGATCCCTTATTGATGTCACTTCAATCAGTGTAGATGAAGGTGAAGAGAATGGTTAAAGAAAGATTTTTAAGCCTTGAGACAATTGAGACATGGATTGTGTATGTGTACCATTGAGAGGTTGAATTGGTAAGACAAAATATTTAAGTGCCTTTGAACGGGGTATGGTAGTAGGTGCCAGGCGCACCGGTTTGAGTGTGTCAAGAACTGCAATGCTGCTGGGTTTTTCACGCTGAACAGTTGTGTATCAAGAATGATCCACCACCCAAAGGACATCCAGCCAACTTGACACAACTATGGGGAGCATTAGAGTCAACATGGGCCAGCATCCCTGTGGAACGCTTTCGATACCTTGTAGAGTCCATGCCCCGATGAATTGAGGCTGTTCTGTGGGCAAAAGGGGGGTGCAATTCAATATTAGGAAGGTGTTCATAATGTTTTGTACACTCAGTGTAGATCAGCAAATCTAATACAGATCGAGGAAAGCCGTACTGTACCTATATGTGAGACGTGAACGTCTCTGCTGTCTACCTGGATCTCTCCACCAAAATGGATCCTGGACAGAAGGTCATTGATGAGTCTCTGAGTGGTCATGACGTTCCGTGCATCAGCATCCTGAACATGGAAGGTACATCTAAACCTATACAGACAACATGGGATGAGTACCCGAAACCATAGGCAGCTGCTAATAGACCAGGGTCCATACATATCAAGCGTCTCAGAGTAGGACTGCTGATCTAGGATCAGGTCTTCCGTATCCATGTTATCTTTTTCCTTGTGATCTAAAAGGCAAAACTGATCCTAAATTAACATTGTGAGATGCATGATACATACCTCCCATGATTATCATGATACATACCTCCCATGATTATCATGACTACATACCTCCCATGATTCAGTAAAATATCAAATAATGGTTACTGTAATTTCAACTGCATACTAAATCAAGATGTAGTTTTCAATATCTATCAAGGCGTCTCTGAATTGTCAGACATGGTTTGTTTCATCATCACTTACCTTTTCTGATTTCTCAGCTCAGTAGTCTAACAGAGAAGACACCATAAGGAAGTATTTACTGTTCGCTATTCATCAAACACACACACAATTCATTGCTACTGGGAAACCATTTGTTTACTCATATTGAATGTTATTTGAAGACAAGGCCATAGACTTACAGTGTGGTAATAAAGATCATGGTTATTAATTGTTGCAGTAGTATAACTGGTTCCTTATTGCTGCGATGATGCTTTGTTTACCCAAATTACATTTTACATTTAATTATACCCTAATCAATTTGCATGTTTGATAAAAGCCAAAATGTTTAAAGCATACTCACCATCTCCACACTTTGAGTCTCTTTTTTATCATTGTCCCTACAAAAAACACATGGACAGTGGTGTAAAAGTAACAAATTACAACTACTCTAGTTACTGTAATTGAGTAGCTTTTCCGAGAACCTGTTTTTTTAGTATTTTTCAGTCAGAAATTTTACTTCTACTTGAGTAAAATGTAATGTAAGTAACTGTACTTCGACTTCAGTAGGATATTTCAGAAGCCTACTCTTTCCACCCCTGATTTTAGTTGCTTTGAATGTTACATTTATTTTGAATATGTTCATAGTATAATAGTATTTTTACATACAGATGTTGCAAGCATAAAATAAATTAACTTAGTTCCTGTTTATTTCCATTTCCATGTATTTCCTCTCTTGCTTTTTCAATTGAACGCATGGAAAAGATCATGTGTAACAACATTCAGGTAACCTTAGCAAAGTTAGCTAATTATTACCAAGGTCAATGTTTTTATTTTAAAAGTAACTCAATTACTTTTACTCTGAGTACTTTTTAAATGATCTACTTTTTACTTTTACCTGAGTAGCTTTTTTTTACACCAGTAATTTTACTTCTACTTGAGTACAATGTCATTGAAGTAACTGTACTTCAACTTGAGTAGGATATTTCAGTACTCTTTCCACCCCTGCACATCGAATGCAGTCTTGCTTTTCTTATGCTATTTTACATGTAGCCATATACATTCATGTAGGTAGGTGATGCCATTTGTGAATGATGAGGACTTACTTATAAGTCGATTGAAATATTTGGAAATGTAATGTGTTCATCCTGACTTCCCCAAGCTTTCTCTGAACCTGTAGCCAATACATAAAGACGCTGTATAAAAAGTTATATCGAAGAGAATGTTATTGTATGTTTATCATCTTCCAGTTTCAGTGCTGTCATTGTTGTGTTTCTTACCCACTTCTGAATGGTCTCCCCTGGGTCGCTGCCAGTTACAGTCGTTGTCATGTTCAGCTTCATTTGAACTCTGTAGAAGGTGGATGCAATGCCTAATAACAGCATAACAGTGGAAATCATTGTACATTTGAACAGCCTTCATCTCTAACCTTGAATATTGCACCCATGGAGACGGAAAGAACTTCAGAGACACTGATATTTTTCTATGAAAATTAAGCATATTTTTTGCGATAGCAGACTCTAATCAAATGTGTCTTATTGGCTGACCTGTTCCTGTTGAGTTGAGGTCTGAAGGTTCTTTGGTTGTAGACAGGCCAGTGGGACTTACAGGCAATCCAAGGGATGGTTGCTGTGTCTCTGTAGGGGTTACAGGGTCTACAGACAAGAAATTAACCAGTTTCTTTTGAATAGATTTATGAAAATGTAATGGAAGCCAATTTCAGGTCCTCCTTAGTGCATAGCAGTCAGCATTTTTATTTTATGAAATAACTTTGTCACCTGATGTATTAGTGCTGGTTGGTGAACCAGGAGTGGTGTTGGTGACAGTGGGAGGAGAGGCTGTCACATTGGGGAAAGCCCCTGTGAAGAAGAGAGATATTACAAATAGGTATGCATAGCAGCGTGAAAAATGTGAATGTGCATTACATTTGCATCCATGTGTATGCTTTGTGCATGCTATTTGTATGTGTTTGAATATGTACAGTTGAAGTCTAAAGTTTACATACACCTTAGCCAAATACACTTAAACTCAGTTTTTCACAATTCCTGACATTTAATCCAAGGAAAAATTCCCTGTCTTAGGTCAGTTAGGATCCCCACTTTATTTTAAGAATGTGAAATGTCTGAATAATAGTAGAGAGAGTTATTTATTTCAGCTCTTATTTCTTTCATCACATTCCTAGTGGGTCAGAAGTTTACGTACACTCAATTAGTAATTGGTAGCATTTCCTTTAAATTGTTTAACTTGGGTCAAACATTTTGGGTAGCCTTCCACAAGCTTCCCACAATAAGTTGGGTGAATTTTGGCCCATTCCTCCTGACAGCGCTGGTGTAACTGAGTCAGGTTTGCAGGCCTCCTTGCTCGCACACGCTTTCTCAGTTTCTATAGGATGAGGTCAGGGCTTTGTGATGGCCACTCCAATACCTTGACTTTGTTGTACTTAAGCCATTTTCCACAACTTCGGAAGTATCCTTGGGGTCATTGTCCATTTGGAAGACCCATTTGCGGCCAAGCTTTAACTTCCTGACTGATGTCTGAGATGTTGCTTCAATATATCCACATACATTTCCATCCTCATGATGCCATCTATTTTGTGAAGTGCACCAGTCCCTCCTGCAGCTAAGCACCCCCACCTAATGATGCTGCCACCCCCGTGCTTCACAGTTGGGATGGTGTTCTTCGGCTTGCAAACCTCCCCCTTTTTCCTCCAAACATAACGATGGTCATTATGGCCAAACAGTTCTATTTTTGTTTCATCAGACCAGAGGAAATTTCTCCAAAAAGTACAATCTTTGTCCCCATGTGCAGTTGCAAACCATAGTCTGTCTTTTTTATGGCGGCTTTGGAGCAGTGGCTTCTTCCTTGCTGAGCGGCCTTTCAGGTTAATTTGATATAGGTCTCGTTTTACTGTGGATATAGATACTTTTGTACCTGTTTCCTCCAGCATCTTCACAAGGTCCTTTGTTGTTGTTCTGGGATTGATTTTCATTTTTCGCACCAAGGTACGCTAATCTCTAGGAGACAGAACGCGCCTCCTTCCTGATCGGTATGACGGCTGGTGGTCCCATGGTGTTAATACTTGCGTACTATTGTTGTTTATATAGATGAACGTGGTACCTTCAGGCATTTGGAAATTGCTCCCAAGGATGAACCTTGTGGAGGTCTACAATTTTTTTCTGAGGTCTTGGCTGATTTCCTTTGATTTTCCCATGATGTCAAGCAAAGAGGCACTGAGTTTGAAGGTAGGCCTTGAAATACATTCACAGATACACCTCCAATTGACTCAAATTATGTCAATTAGCCTCTCAGAAGCTTCTAAAGCCATGACATCGTTTTCTGGAATTCTCCAAGCTGCTTAAAGGTACAGTCAATTTAGTGTATGTAAACTTCTGACCCACTGGAATTGTGATACAGTGAATTTCTTGTGTCATGCACAAAGTAGATATCCTAACCGACTTGCCAAAACTATAGTTTGTTAACAAGAAATTTGTGGAGTGGTTGAAAAAAGACTTTTAATGACTCCAACCTAAGTGTATGTAAACTTCAGACTTCAACTGTACATTGTGTACAAAACATTAAGATCACTTGTTTTTCCATTACAGACTGACCAGGTGAATCCAGGGGAAAGCTATGATCCCTTATTGATGTCACTTGTTAAATCCACTTCAATCAGTGTAGATGAAGGGGAGAAGAAAAATCTGCCGATGTGCCCTTGAGCAAGGCACTTAACCCTAATTTCTCCTGTAATAATGCTCCTTTAATAATGCCAATTCAATAATGTTTACACATCTTGCATTACTCATCTCATATGTATATACTGTATTTTATACCATCTATTGCATCTTGCCTATGCCGCTGAGTCATTGCTCATCCATATATTTATATGTATATATTCTTATTCCATTCCTTTACTTAGATTTGTGTGTATTAGGTAGTTGTGGAATTGTTAGATTACTTGTTAGATATTGCTGCTCTGTCGGATCTGGAAGCACAAGCATTTCGCTACACTCGCAATAACATCTGCTAACCATGTGTATGTGACCAATAATATTTGATTGGATTTGATTTTAAGTCACTCTGAATAAGAGTGTCTGTAAATGACAAAAATTTAAATGTATAACTTTTGCCCTTTAATGTACATTCGTTCAATGGGGCCCTTTTAATAGGACTCAAAAATCACTCACAATAGAATACAGTAGAACACAATAAGTATGGAAACTAACCACACTGGATGTTAGTGTCATCTTCAGGTAGGCAAATCTGGTAATCCCAGTCGTTGTTGTCCCATCTCACCACGTTCCCATCAATACAGCTATGGGCCCTCAGCTCCTCAGCTGTCTGCTCATGCCCCCACATCCTGAACAGGCTGATGGCCCCCAGGAAATTCTTCCCACTCTCAAACTCCATCACCCCACCCACTATGTTATGGGACACCCCCAAGGTCAGGGTGCCATTGTGGGCCAGTCGCCGGGGCAGGGTGGCGTTAACATGGGCGTCCAGGCGACTGCTCCCATTGATGTAGAGCCGGAGCCTCTCGGAGTGGCTGGACCAGGTGAGGCAGACATTGTGCCAGCATTTCAGGGGCAGATCCTCTGGTACGGACCACTGATGCCCAAACAGCCATGCCACCAGGAACCCTCCTCGGCCTGCTAGCCCCAGCTCTACCTGTCTCTCGCCAGGCGCCTTGTATACGAAGCCTGTCCACTCAGATGTTGCGATCTTTCGGTGCAGGTGCACACACACACTGAGCTCTTCCAGGGGGGGCACTACGCACCCCTTATCCAGCTGCCACACACAGTGACGACCCATGAACACCACTTTCTTACCCCACAGGCTGGGGCCTGGGGAGCCTGGTACAGACACAGAACCAATATCACACATTATTGGAAAATTTCACAAAACTCCTCCAGTCTTCAGTCAAAGCCATAATGCATTTTATTGATACTATTGTAACACTAATGCTTCATAATTACATTATTATACAGTATATTTATGACCATACCGGAGCATGGAAGACAAGTGGCTGCCAGTACTGATAAACACACAGTTATAAAACACGGTCTCCTGGCAGAATCCATCACGAGTCTAAAGACAAAAGAGAAACAATATCTCTCATGTCAGAAAAGGGGAACAATGACTATCTGCAAATAGAACCGTTATCAGTACAGTGCCCTCCATAATTATTGGGACAGGGTAGCATTTTCTCTTCTTTTGGCTCTATTCTCCAAAAGTTTGGATTTGAAATATAGCAATGACTATGAGGTTAAAGTGCAGTATGTCAGCTTAAATTTGAGAGTATTTTCATCCATATCAGTTGAACCGTTTAGAAATTTGTACATTGTCCCCCCACTTTAGGGGAGTAAAATTATTGGGAAAAATGCACTTATGTGTATTAAAGTAGACAGAAGGCACTGTACATGCAAACAAAACTATGACTTACCTGTGTCATTCCCCAGTCCAAACAGCACTCTCCTTTGCCAGAAAACACAAGCAAATGAGAGTTTAATTAATAAACTGTCTCTTATTTGTCTATAATATTTAATGGAAGGTAAAGAGAAAAAGTTGACCTCCTGGGACAATAGTCTTTGTTGAAGGAGGGAGACTTTAGTGTATTTATCTTTAAGAAGACCTCCACGCCCTCTCCTTTAGTACCCTAGGTTACTTATTAATTAGCAATAAACGTAACTAACACAACAGAGGGCAGCTAGACAATGCTATCTAAAACTTTAGTTCTTCAAATATGGAAATAAATACAAATTCTACCCAACTTAGATGTACTGTATGTGCCCTATCTACAGTTGAAGTCGGAAGTTTACATACACTTAGGTTGGAGTCATTAAAACTTGTTTTTCAACCACTCCACACATTTATTGTTAACAAACTATAGTTTTGGCAAGTCTGTTAGGACATCTACTTTGTGCATGACACAAGTAATTTTTCCAACAATTGTTTACCTACAGATTGTTTCACTTATAATTCACTGTATCACAATTCCAGTGGGTCAGAAGTTTGCATACACTAAGTTGACTGTGCCTTTAAACAGCTTGGAAAATTCCAGAAAATGATGTCATGGCTTTAGAAGCTTCGGATAGGCTAATTGACATCATTTGAGTCAATTGGAGGTGTACCTGTGGATGTATTTCAAGACCTACCTTCAAACTCAGTGCCTCTTTGCTTGACATTATCGGATAATCAAAAGAAATCAGCCAAGACCTCAGAAAAATAATTGTAGACCTCCACAATTCTGGTTCATCCTTGGGAGCAATTTCCAAACGCCTGAAGGTACCACGTTTATCTGTACAAACAATAGTACGCAAGTATAAACACCATGGGACAACGCAGCCGTCGTACCGCTCAGGAAGGAGAGGCGTTTTGTCTCCTAGAGATGAACGTACCTTGGTGCAAAAAGTGCAAATCAATCCCAGAACAACAGCAAAGGACCTTGTGAAGATGCTGGAGGAAACAGGTACAAAAGTATCTATATCCACAGTAAAACAAGTCCTATATCGGCATAACCTGAAAGGTCACTCAGCAAGGAAGAAGTCACTGCTCCAAAACCGCCATAAAAAAGCCAGACTACAGTTTGCAACTGCACATGGGGACAAAGATTGTACTTTTTGGAGAAATGTCCTCTGGTCTGATGAAACAAAAATAGAACTGTTTGGCCATAATGACCATCGTTATGTTTGGAGGAAAAAGGGGGAGGCTTGTAAGCTGAAGAACACCATCGCAACCGTGAAGCATGGGGGTGGCAGCATCATGTTGTGGGGGTGCTTTGCTGCAGGAGGGTCTGGTGCACTTCACAAAATAGATGGCATCATGAGGATGGAAATGCATGTGGATATATTGAAGCAACATCTCAGACATCAGTCAGGAAGTTAAAGCTTGGTCGCAAATGGGTCTTCCAAATGGACAATGACCCCAAGCATACTTCCAAAGTTGTGGCAAAATGGCTTAAGGACAACAAAGTCAAGGTATTGGAGTGGCCATCACAAAGCCCTGACCTCAATCCCATAGAAAATTTGTGGGCAGAAATGAAAAAGTGTGTGCGAGCAAGGAGGCCTACAAATCTGACCCAGTTACACTAGCTCTGTCAGGAGGAATGGGCCAAAATTCACCCAACTTATTGTGCGAAGCTTGTGGAAGGCTACCTGGAACGTTTGACCCAAGTTAAACAATTTAAAGGAAATGCTACCAAATACTAATTGAGTGTATGTAAACTTCTGACCCACTGGGAATGTGATGAAAGAAATAAGAGCTGAAATAAATCATTCTCTCTACGATTATTCTAACATTTCACATTCTTAAAACAAAGTGGTGATCCTACCTGACCTAAAACAGGGAACTTTTTACTTGGATTAAATGTCAGGAATTGTGAAAAACTGATTTTAAATGTATTTGCTTAAGGTGTATTTAAACTTCCGACTTCAACTGTATGTTAAAGGCTTTGATTTGGGTCTTTTCACTATTTGGTATGCAGCTAACAGACAGGCATGTCTAGAGAATGAGTCAGGGGTGATGGGAAACCACCTGGTGTCTATACATCATAAGCTATGCCCTCATTAACACAGTTAAATAAAGGTTCAATTTAAAAAATAACAATAATAAAAAAATAAATGCAAAGATATGCACACAGATGCCATGCAGCAATGCATAGCGAAAATACGCAGTTATACTCAGAAAATACTGTAACATTTAGATTCGCATTCTCCTGAGCCTGCCACCTATTGGGCATTTACATTTACATTTACATTTAAGTCATTTAGCAGACGCTCTTATCCAGAGCGACTTACAAATTGGTGCATTCACCTTATGATATCCAGTGGAACAACCACTTTACAATAGTGCATCTAAATCTTTTAAGGGGGGGGGGGGGGGGTTAGAAGGATTACTTTATCCTATCCTAGGTATTCCTTAAAGAGGTGGGGTTTCAGGTGTCTCCGGAAGGTGGTGATTGACTCCGCTGACCTGGCGATTTAGTGTGCTGTAACCTTCAAGGTGCATCACTATTCAGTAGTTGAGTCTTTTTCTTTATATAACTGGCATTTCTGTATACAGTTTATAATCTGCAATACACTACATGAGGAGTAAGGCCCATGGAGGCACACACACAGCCTACATACACAAGGCTATTCCTTTGTATGAAACAGAGGACCGTATTCATCCACTTTCAAGGCTCACCTGCTCCCCCCTCCCTTCCTTGACCTTATAGAACAGAGCCCAGCCCCTGGAAAGGGCTTCCCAGCCAGGACCAGACCAGGGGGAACCTGAGAAGGCCAGCCGTTACGTAGGCTCCAGGTGGGCATCAGCATCCCCAGTGTTCCCTTGCCTTCTATTGGCCTGGGAGGGAATCTCTCCTGTGTCACAGAGCAGGAATGCTGGGTGGTGAGAGGGGGATTCCCATGAAGCTTTCCCACCACTGTGAGCCACCCTGTGGAGAGAGAGGGAGGGGCCTGAAGGTTAAAGTGGGCAAGCACCCTCTCCTTCTCTTCTGCTGTGCTGAGTGAGGGTCTGCCATGTAGAATAGCAGGCAGTTCCGAATACATGTTGGATGAGTTCCACAGACCCTGGACACCCATAAAGTTTGAGTGAGAACACACTGGGAAGAAGCATTACAGGTATGGTAATTAAGGACTATGTCTATTTAATTTAGCATGATTGTTGCTGTTTTTCTCAATATTGGCTCTTCTTCTTTGGTGTTTTATGGCAGTGTGCAATGTTAAGGTGCATTACTGCTACCTACTGGGCATATGGACATATTCAAAATTCTGAAATGTAATCAATATTGGCTACAATTTAGAATTTTTCTGAAATCAGCTATCATTGACAGAATGTTTGTGGCATTTTGTAAAAATATGACTTGGAACCCCTAGAGGGCAGTCTACTCTTTTTGCAAAATGATGGAGAAATGAATGATTTCCTGACTTCTTCAGTTGATTACTATAATTTGAATGTCTCCCACATTGAGCAGCCCAGACTACAGGACCATGGAGGGTCTTTCTATGGAGGCCAGTGTTTCTGCAGCTCTGCTGATGGTAGGTGCTTCTACATTCTGTGTTTTGTTGTGGGGGAGTTTCACCATAGAGTTATGCCAATAAGTGTTTATTTGTGGCTTGTGCTTCTCCACAGGCATCCTGTCTGCTGGCACTGTCTCAGCCCAGCTGTGATCAGACCCAGTTTCTGCACTCTAATGGCAGTTGTGTTGACTGTCCTGTCTGTGGACCTGGGGAGCAGCTAACAGACGTAACACATAGAGTTACTGTGTGTGTGTGTGTGTGTGTGTGTGTGTGTGTGCGTGCGTGCGTGCGTGCGTGCGTGTGCGTCCGTTAGTTCGTCCATCCATATGCCTGTGTGTGTGTGTGTGTGTGTGTGTGTGTGTGTGTGTGTGTGTGCGTGTGTGCGTGCGTGCGTGCGTGCGTGCGTGCGTGCGTGCGTGCGTGCGTGCATGAGTCTGTCTGTGTGTGTGTGTGTGTGGGGCTGTGTGTCTATGTGTCTGTTTGTCTGTGTGTATCTGTTTAACTGCCTCTGGCTCTACACCTGTCTGATTCCTGTCCCAGGACTGTGGTTATGGGGATGGGGGAGAGGGCGGCCGCTGTGTGGCGTGTGCAGAGGGGCAGTTCAGTACTGAGACTGGGTTGGCCCCCTGCTGGCAGTGCACTCGTTGTATTCTGCTAAACCGCCAGGAGAGAGCAGTGTGCTCACCCACCAACAACGCCCAGTGTGGCAACTGCCTCCCAGGGTAAGTCCTATATCTATGGGGTGAGTAAAGTGCAGTGCAGACAAAAGGAAACACGTAACATTTCACTTCAGGGGGTCAAGTTTGGACTTGGCTGGTTTCCATTTGTGACATAATACTGATTACAATTCCATTGTATTGTATTCCAATAACGCTCAAGAGAGGCCAAAAAACATTGTAGTCTTAGAGAGCATGAAGGAAACTTAGGATCAGTCACCATCCCCATGGGCCATGCTGCGTATGTCTTTATGTCTGGTGTTTATGTCTGTACTCAGGTATTATAAGCTCAGAAGTAGGAGTGGGGAGGTGGACCTGTCGTGCATGCCCTGTTACAGCCCCACAGGCAAGATCCGGAAAGAGTGTTTACCTTTGCAGTGGAAACACACCTCCGCAGCAGGTAAGGTAAACATGAATCTAACAGCCAGTAAATAAGTGAATGTTGTTAGCAAACAATTATAACATCACTGTAAGCCTTCCACTGGTAGCGCCCATTGATTTTCAAATGATCTTCCTCAGAGTGAGAATTTCATTGGCAATCACTATTTCCAGGAGAAGTTTCAAAGGAGTTACAGAAAACAGTGAGTAATAGTACATTGACTCTTAAAACTAGTTGTGTAGATGATGGTTATGTGTGTATTGTTCATCTAGTGACGCTGGATACGGTCCAAGTCTCCATGGCTCTTATTGGTTCAGTGACTTCCGCCTCAATCTTCCTACTGCTTCTGTTGCTTTGGGCCTTACTACTGATCATTGAGAGATTCAGTGAGTTTTGCCTTCACGTTCAAACCATGGCTAAAAACTGTACTCGATCTCCCATTTGTTTTCTGTATTCACACAAGGTGGGAATGGAATGTGGATTATATGTGGGTTTTTTTTGTGGGGTGTTCAGAACAGGTTCCAAAGTATTGTCCTGAAGGTCTACATTCTGAAGTAGACACAGCCTTCCCACGGAATACACTCCTCTCTAACACCACAGAGACTGGAGAGAAACCACCAGTTACCCCATCAGAGAGTCCTGGACCAACACAGAACGCCCAACACAGGTACCTATCCTCCTGGCCAGAGGTTCTGCTTTGGGGAATAACTGTAATCGGGTCAATTGAACAATCTTCTCTGCATTTCTCCGTCTACCGGTCATGTTGGCTGGTGGATGAATAGATGTCAAACAATAGATCCTCTTTCTTTCCACCAATAAGATGCCTAAGCTCACTGAGCCATGAGGGTGAAGTGCATCCCACCTCCATTGTCATCAATGTCACCACCAACATTAAGCCATCCCTTCAACATGGAGGTGAAGACGGCCCCTGGGAGGGTCAGAGAGGACACTGTCACACACCAGAGGAGGTATTGCATGTGCTTTGTGTTTTCATTTTCATTTTCTAATGAATAATGATCTATTATAAATTATGAGACACTAGGAAATTCTTATAACTAGTCTAACTCACTCCACTTTTCATTTGTAGATGGAACAAAAACTGTTGGAAATCTGCACAGTTTCTCAAGGTACGGTAGGCTCTCCCATGTCGATCAAGTGATGTTGAGGGTGAGATTGATCAATTCAATCAATTCATGCTCTTGTATTTTCATATGAATATACAACCAAATGTTTTCAGAAACTGATATCAGGTTGACTTTTTGTGTTTCCACGGTTTGGGTGTTGACTGACAAGTCTCTATTACAGTGCTTACACCAATATTTATGTCATTGACTGACACTGAACTCCTAGTCTTCTTGTGCTGGTCCAGGTCAGAGTCTGGAGGAGCTAAACTATGACACAGTCCAGGACCTGTCTCTGCTGCTGGACTCAGGGGGCTGTGGCCGGGGCAGTGGGGTGAGAAGGCTGGGCTATTCCCTGGGTGTCACCCCGGAGGTCCTTTCTAACCTCCATGGCTTCCAGGATCTCTTCCAGTACCTGCGCACCTCCACCTACATCCTACTGCCCCAACTGGCCCAGGCCGCCGCCCTCCTGCCCCGCCCTGACGTTGTTGCTAGGATACACCGTGGTCTGGTGACCAATCACACAGAGACATCCAGGCCCTAGGGACATGTTGCCAATCCCACCTTGGCCTGTGTGACATACAGTGCATTTGGAAAGTATTCAGACCCCTTGACTTTTTCCACATTTTGTTACATTACAGCCTTATTCTAAAATGGATTCAATTGTTTTCTCCCCTCATCAATCTAAACACAATACCCCATAATGACAAAGCAAAAACAGGCATTTAGATTTTTTCCCCAAAAACATAAAATAATAATAACTGAAATAGCACATTTACATAAGTTTTCAGACCCTTTACTCAGTACTTTGTTGAAGCAGCTTTGGCAGCAATTACAGCCTCAAGTCTTCTTGGGTTTGACGCTACAAGCTTGGTACACCTGTATTTGGGGAGTTTCTTCCATTCTTCTCTACAGATCCTCTCAAGCTCTGTCAAGTTGGATTGGGAGTGTCGCTGCACAGCTATTTTCAGGTCTCTCCAGATATGTTCAATCGGGTTCAAGACCGGGCTCTGGCTGGGCCATTCAAGGATATTCAGAGACTTGTCCCCAAGCCACTCCTGGGTTGTCTTGGCTGTGTGCTTTTGGTCATTGTCCTGTTGGAAGGTGAACCTTTGCCCCAGGTCCTGAGGTCGTGGGGCAAAGGTCATGAGCGCTGACGTCCTGAACGTTTTGGAGCAGGTTTTCATCAAGGATCTCTCTGCACTTTGCTCCGTTCATCTTTCCCTCGATCCTGATTAGTCTCCCAGTCCCTGCCGCTGAGAAACATCCCCACAGCGTGATGCTGTGGAGCTCTGTCAGAGTGACCATCACCTCCCTGACCAAGGCCCTTCTCCCCAGATTGACCAGTTTGACCATGCAGCCAGCTCTAGAAAGAGTCTTGGTGAATCCAAACTTCTTACATTTAAGAATGATGTCCACTGTGTTCTTGGGGACCTTCAATGCTGCAGAAATGTTTTGGTACCCTTCCCCAGATCTGTGCCTCGACACAATCTTGTCTCGCTCTACGGACAATTCCTTCGACCTCGTGGCTTGGTTTTTTCACCTGTGGGACCTTGTATAGACAGGTATGTGCCTTTCTAAATCACGTCCATTCAATTGAATTTACCACAGGTGGACTCCAATCAAGTTGTAGAAACATCTCACGGATGATCAATGGAAACAGGATGCACCTGAGCTCAATTTCGAGTCTCATAGCAAAGGGTCTGAAAACGTATTTATTTTATGAATTTTCAAACATTTCTAAAAACCTGTTTTTGCTTTGTCATTATGTCAATGTTGGTTTAATCAAGCGAAACGGAGCAGAACTTGACAGTTTGAAACGTGATTTCTTTTGGGCTATAAACTGCCATTGCTTGTACACATTTGGTTAAATTAACCCATTGAATGTATAGCCATTACATATATAATACTGTTGAACTCCTTTCTGTTGCATAAGACAGTGTGGTATCATTTGTTTGCATATGGTGTGAATAGTCAGCATTGTAATGTGACCTAGATAGATGACTTTGTCATCCGAATCACAGGAGGCAAAGCACAGAGACGTCATCATTAACCATCAAATAGTATGTAAACGGCAGGCTGTGAACCCATGACAAATATACCATTGTGGGGTTTATAGTATCTCATAGGTATACTGGCCCAACATCTCACTACCACTTCCATTATTTGTGATGGTGGTTAGAGTGTTAAATAACATGGGGCTCTTCTGTATCATTCAGGGCAGTGTAACTGAACCCACAGTGTCATGTTTCTCCCTGTTTTCCATTCAAATTAATGAGGGCCCGCTGGCTAAGGCATGTGAGATGGGGTAGGACAGAAGCATTAGTGTTGGATGGAAATAGGGAGAACATGTTGTTTTCTTTATGGAAGGGGTTGGTTCACCACTGCAGCAAAGCAGTTTCTCCTGAAACTATCTCCTCAGACTCTCCAACTTTCTCCATAAGGTAAGTCCTCAAGGAGACTTTGTATTTATGCTATGACAGCAATACATATAATGTTTATACAAAACAATATATATTAAATGTAACCTTTATTTAACTAGACAAGTCAGTTAAGAACCAATTCTTATTTACAATGACGGCCTACTCCAGCCAAATCCGGACGACGCCGGGCGAATTGTGCGCTGCCCTATGGAACTCCCAATCACGGCCAGATGTGATACAGCCTGGATTCAAACCAGGGACTGTAGTGACGCATCCTGCACTGCGATGCAGTGCCTTAGACCGTGGCGCCACTCGGGAGGCCTAATATTACTTGTGTTCTAATTAAACTTCCATTGTAATAAAACATGCATACATTATCATTCCATAATCTGTGTTTTGAAAGGATTTCACCATCAACACGTCAAAATACATGATAAGCAACAGTTGCCTACTGTCATCCATAAATTCTCACGCTAGGTGACGCTATTGCCTATTATTGGCTCGTTCCCTTGTTTTACTTGGATGTCCACGTACCCGCGGATTATGCGCGTCTCTGGGTAATGTGCCATAATAAAATAGAGAAGGAAAACTTCATAGAAATGGCGGAGGGTGCAACGTCTCTGAAAGAGTTGCGAGCTCAAATGGGTAAGAAATACACATAGCGTAACTAAATATTGATGTGCCTTATGTATTTTATTAAGTCGAAATTGCTCTTGGTTGTTTGCTAAGTGACCCTGCTACCGGTAACCTAGCTACACATTTTGAACATGTTTTGTGGCTAGTAAGCCGTAGCTATCCGTTGACAATGTGCTGGGGTTGGTAGTCTGATCCCCCCGGTGCTACTTTGATAGCTAACGTTATCTGTCAAAGCTACTACTAGCTAGCGAAATGGCTACATCAAAATGATAGTTTACCGGGTCATTTATTTTGCACTGTAATGTAACTTGGCTAGCTATCATAACCACGCCATTATATTTGGTACAACGTTCGGCATGTTTCAATTAAAGTTAGTTTATTTATTGTGAACTGCAATTAAACACCTAAACTAACAGAGTTACTGTAGTAGCAGAACGACAACCAATCGTTGGGTCCGAAATTGATTTCATGACCGTTTGACACATCTGCGCGCTGATGTCTGGCGCCATACATACATTGTTAACTTTTTTTTTAAATATTTGGCTAACTAGTTAGCTTTTACCTAACTAACTTATTTGGCCATTTAACATAGTTGGCTGGTTTGTGTATACACTTAGCTAGCCAGCCTCACAAGTGTTTACTTTCTGACTAACGTCATGCCCATCTTTGACTCCTAGTCCTACGGTTAACTAATAAGCCAACTTTAGGTACCTAGCCATTTTGTATGAAAAGTAGTAAACGGTGGTTTCTGGCTGGCTAACTAACTAGTTTACTAGCCAACGTTAGGTAGATATCTTGGCTAATAAGATTGATTTTGGGAAGGCCAGCAAGTGATACTTTTTAAAATTAAATTAGCAGGGTAGCTGAGCAAAGAGCTAACGTTAGTTAGCTAACCATATTTATTTGTCTATGCAGCAGTTTTCCTACTTGGCTGTATGTAACTGTTAGCTAATTTTAGCTAGCTAACGTTACAACATCAATTGTCTTGGCCTGTTAGCTAGCTAGCATTCAAGCGGGATTCAAGCAGTGAACATTATCTCAAAGTAAAAAATATTTCAGTCTACTGTACTAACCTTGTTTACATGTCACAGGTTCTAAGGTGTTCACCCATAAAATTAATATTTAATTCAAGTTTTATAAAGATATGTCCATTCAATAGAAAATTGCAATAATCCAAACCCTATGTTAGATGAGTGACTGAAAGTTTAGCATGATTAGAGTGACTAGAATAGTGTAATCATGTCCATGGTCAAAAATTGTCTTGACAAGGTAGCTAGCTAGCTACATAACTTCTAACGTGGTTTTGCACTGAGTTCCACACAGGCACTGAACAACAAGCCCACATAGCTGCTGATGGAGGATAAGACTGTCCAGTTACAGCTAGTTTTCATGGATGCAGTCAGTGATAAAGGGTTGTTTCTTGAGTGGTTGAAAATTGCTGTATAAACCAACACTTTTTCTGTCTTTTACTCCTCCTATAACGGCAGTAATTTTATTTACACACTTCCTTTCAATGTCCCTCGTTCATTCCTTTTATCTCTTCTGCGGGCCACTTCCTGAGTGGCAGCCAAGTGCTCACTGGGTCTACGTCAGAAGGTCTGAATGCCCAGTTTGTTTTGACTCAAACTGTAAGATTTGGCTGAAATGCCAGTGTTCCCCCCCCCCCAACATAACACGGCTTGGGTGTGCATTTTTCCTTGTGGAGAAGGGGTTTCTGAAAGTAGACCATAACTTTTCTTCATCCAGTTTCCCATTCACTATTTTCACTCTGAAAGTTATCCACGCTGATTTTTGTGGCTTTGTGGAAGTATTTTCCAGTGAAATGCAATCTAGCCTAGAGGGTGATGAGGGGATGTTTGAAAATCCCAACTGCACTGACTTTGTAGAGGTTCCCTCAACATTTGGACATAGGAAGGCTAACAAAATAATGGCTGGAATCTAGTCCAGCCTTAAAATCTCCACAAGAATGTGAGCTTGTGTATCAAACTGGGCATTCAGACCTTGAGTGCAGATCAGATGCCTGGGACTCAAATCCAGGCAAGGCTATCTGAATCCTGGCTCTGCCTGGGCTGTAGAATCAAAAGCTTGATCAATATTTCTGAATCGCTGTGACTGAATCAAAGGAGGAAATTGACAGGCCTTATTTGGTGCAGTCGCTTGTAGCAGTGAAACGGCTAGGAGGAGATCCTGTCATCTCTGCATTCTGCAGGAGGTTAACCCTGAGTTGAGGTCATGACCCGCTAGTCAGTGAGATGGCAGAGCCCCAGTCAAGAACACAGTTTGGTTCCTCACCAGGCATTACAACACAGAGAGAAACGTGCCCCCAGGCAGGTCAACTCTTTTTATAAGGTGAATAAGAACTGATTGTGTTGCAGTTAACGATCATGGATGTGCTTACTCATGCAAAAGGCCCTCTCCTTTCGGCACAGTGGAAAGATTTGAGAAGCAAATGTAGACTACATTATTTGAATAAGAGGCCAGTCCATCACCCTCTCATTTTGATGGTATAGAGTAGTAAATGACACACTAAAAAGGAAAGATGGGCCTAGTTCATAGATTTTGCTTTGAATCAGTGGACTGTATAAGCATTGAGCCTACTAGCCTATCCACTCAATTGCACTTGTTGGCCTACCATGAGTGATGTGTGGACATACATCACATCAACCTGGGACAGTCCTTGTGTGCACCCTAAGGAGCCAAGCTCTGGTTAGGGCATTCTCTCATTAGCCAGTGAGAATGGCGTACAACCTGCTGTCGCTGACGTATCATCCCGGTGGCTCTGGAAATAGCCCAGGCTTAGCTCTTGAGTGAATGTGTCCCCAGTTCTCATGGACAAGATCTGCTGTCTGTGTGTGTGCGCACCCTCATCACAGTTGTGCCCGGTGAAGGCTGTCATTGTTAGACCGTGTGGACACATTACACTCCAGGCATCTGCAGTACTGCACTTCCTGCCAACCAAGTAACACCCAGCCTGTTACTGCTGCAGCCGGGGTCCTGGAGAGAGAGAGAGGGAGCGCGAGTGTTGGAACAACTTCACTGACCCACTGAACTTACTTGTCGTCTGACTGGTATGTGTGTGTGTGTGGTGGGTGACGCTTTGAACAGGAGGCACCAGTGCAACGGTCAGTCAGCATGGGTCTTCTTTAGCAGTGAACCAATGTTCTCAGTTTATTGTGAAGAATAAGGGGTTATGAAGTCGGGTGGATATCTGAGTACCCTTATGCCTCATACTGTTATACAAGTGCTCATTGGTGTGCATTACCCATAGTGCCTCGAAGTTAGACATTTGCTGGTTGGATACTGGTGGTTTTGGCCGTCTGTGAACATAACTGCAGCTGCATGTTAGTGCAGGCTGGCCTGCTTCCTGTTTATGACCATTGACTGGCCTCTTCCAAGACAGGAGCCCCATGGAGAGTGGTCTCTTACTGCCTCCCCTAACAGCTCTGCCTGGGGCTGTTCCCTAGCCTAGCTAGCCTAAACCAATATAGATGGGTTAGCTGACAACGTCAAATTATGTGCACGCTTCAATGGGGAAGAAGTCTGTATTGCTGTGATTCTGGATGGACAGATAGCAACAATGACAAGAAACTGCCATGTGGGGAATTGTAAGTGACTTGTTTAAACAAGTTTAATCTTGTTCTTGATACCATGTCTTGTTTTGAGGTATTTTGACAGATTTCATGTCAATGCTATTATGGCAACAAAAAAAATGCTTGCTAGCTAACCAACAACTGTCACCTACAATGTTTTTTAAAGACAAGTGATCATTGTGCAAATGTGTTTGTCTCCAATGTTTATTGAAAATATAATGGGTTACATGTCAACAATCTAAGCCAACCTTGTATGATTTTGCCCAATAGTTATCGGTTTTGTTGCTAAACAACCAACCCGTCTATAGCCAGTCTATTTACTATGTTGCGTGTGATTTATAGAGAGCTCTGTTCAAAGCTGTTCCTGTACTATATCCTAACTGCCTAATAGGATAAGTTACGTACTTCAGACTAATCGGTTAAGGAGTTTCCCCCTATCGTAGCAATGTGGCACCTCCGCAGCTAGCAAGCAAATGCTATATAAAATGGAATGTCCTCTATGGTCTGATGCAGGAAAAAGTAGGTTGTTTTCAAAGGATAGTGTTTTAGTTGTGGACATAGGCTAGGCAGGCAAATCTGTTGTGTATCCTAATGGTTTTCCATAATACATTCACACAGTCACCATTGACTTCTGGTTTAAAAAACACTACCCACGTTCTGGCCCGGCTTTGTGCTGCGTCAGTCTGTCTAATTTTCTGCAGCCAGCCCATTCAGGTCTAATGTATGCTTATCGATGCAAATCTCCATAGTGATGGAGAGATGGATGCAGGTGCCCTCTTCCTCCCCTCGTCAGCTCTTCTCTGTGTTCACAAGGACACAGGGCTCTATGTTGACCTTTTTACAAGGATGATGTGTGCACCTAAGTTGAAACAGTTAGGTGCACAAAGAAATGTAGAATCCTTAATTTTTCTAGCCGCACTGGTGCTCCTACATTTTAAAATGGTCGCACTGTAGAGCCCTGGGACACCTGGCTCTTTCAGTTCTACATTACGTTGACATGTATGGAGAGAAATACCTGGATCAATACATAGTTTGACTAATATTGGCTTTGAAAAATGTATGGTATCAACATTCTCATGGGGTAGTAGTAGGGTTAATGGGTATGGACTGGAGCATAGTTGGGTGTAACCAGGGACTCAGTCATTAATGTTGATATGGTGGACTGTTATTTGCGTCCATCGTAATGGAGCGTGCCCACTATTTGCCCACTATTTGCCCACTGCCCTCCTTTTTTGAGTGGATAGAAGGATGGTGACTCTGACTCTGTCTCCTTTTTCACATTCTGTGATGATATCCTCAGCCTGCTCTTTACTGTGTCTGCTAGGGCAGACTACACCAAGGCCTAATCACGCTATCACACAAACAGGTGATCATTAAGGATGGTTCACTAATACATTACTGAGATATTGCTGCAGCTTTGTTTGCCGTGTTAGGTTTGTCCTCTTGACTAGCTCCTATTGAGATACTCTGTAAAGAACAATGGCTAAAGATGCACATCTATTCCAGTAATATTGGGAGTGGAGGAGCATTATTTGGGTAAAATAAAAAATGTCCCCATGATTTAACTTCTAAGTGGTCCGTCAGGAAATCATGTAGGAACGTGTCATAGCTACAAAATTCTTGTCTCTGGTGATTGTGTACCACACACTCACATTTTATAACACTTTTAAAACAGTTACCTGAATTCCAGATCGTCAAATCAGCCAATAGCTGGTATGGGCATAGTTGTCGAACACATCCATCCATTTTATATCGTCATGACGAAGTGTATATTTTGCTTAGATGTGCTTAAAGATAAACTTGTTGTTAATCCCACCACAGTGTTCGATTTCAAAAATACTTTGCGACGAAAGCACACCAAACGATTGTTAGGTCAGCACCTAGTCACAGCCAAAGAGAGGAGTCACAAAAAGCAGAAATAGATAAATGTATCACTAACCTTTGATGATCTGCATCAGATGACACTCATAGGACTTCATGTTACACAATACATGTATGTTTTGTTCGATAAAGTTCATATTTATATCCAAAAATCTTAGTTTACATTGGCGTGTTATGTTCAGTAATGTTTTGCCTCCAAAACATCTGGTGATTTTGCAGAGAGCCACATCAATTTACAGAAATACTCATAATAAACATTGATAAAAGATACAAGTATTATACATGGAACTTTAGATAAACTTCTCCTTAATGCAACCGCTGTGTCAGATTTCAAAAAAAAAAAACTGGAAAAAGCACACCATGCTATAATCTGAGTACAGCGCTCCGAGCCCAAATAAGCCATACAGATATCCGCCATGTTTGAGTCAACAGAAGTCAGAAATAGCATTATAAATATTAATTTACCTTTGATCTTCATCAGAATGCACTCCCAGGAATCCCAGTTCCACAATAAATGTTTGTTTTGTTCGATATAGTCCATCATTTATGTCCAAATACCTCCATTTTGTTTGCGCTTTCAGTCCAGTAATCCAAATTCATGACGAGCAGGTCAGACAATTTCATTACAGTTCGTAGAAACATGTCAGACGACATATAGAATCAATCTTTAGGATGTTTTTAACATAAATCTTCAATGTTTCAACCGGAGAATTCCTTTGTCTTCAGAAATGCAATGGAAAGCAGGTCGCTCTCACGCGAGCGCGCATGTTCAGCTCATGCCAGACACCTGACTCAAAGCGCTCTCCTTCCCTCATTCTTCACAGTAGAAGCATCAAACAAGGTTCTAAAGACTGTTGACATCTAGTGGAAGCCTTAGGAAATGCAATATGGCCAATATCCCACTGTATATTGGATAGACAAACCTCAGATTTCCCACTTCCTGGTTGGATTTTTTTTCTCAGGTTTTTGCCTGCCATATGAGTTCTGTTATACTCACAGACATCATTCAAACAGTTTTAGAAACTTCAGAGTATTTTCTATCCAAATCTACTAATAATATGCATATCTTAGCCTCTGAGCCTGGGTAGCAAGCAGTTTACTCTGGGCACCTTATTCATCCAAGCTACTGCCACCCAGCCATAAGAAGTTAATCTAAACAGTGTACCAAATTATTGAACTACGTTTCTCTAAGTACTATGTCGCAATGCGCTGTGTCTGTGGGAAATGAAGATGTAACAGAAAGGAGATGGGTATCCCATTGGGCAATATAAGGAAAATCGCCCCACCAAAACTGACTGTCAACTCATCACATTCACCTAATGCGGTTGCTAAGCTAATTGTCACGCAATCGCTTCTGAAAGTCAGGATATGAGTCTATTTTGCAATGTTGTACTTGTTCATGAAATGCATGCCAATGTTTGTTTTTTGAGCTAGCACCAAATTGATTCCCATTCACTCATTGAAGGAGGGCTCTCCTTGTCCCAGAATGCACTGCGCATCCCATTGACGATGCATGGGCAACGTACACAATGGGTGTTAATACAATTCTAATGGAGTTTCCCATTTCTTCAAAAGTAACTCTGTGGGAAAGAAATGTGCTCTGAGCAGAGATGAAATGCAAGTTGAACTCGGTGAGAGACTTCTAAATTGATAGTGCAGATTTTTACAGTAGGTAGCTACTTCCCATGCTTTGACTTTGGTATTATTGTGTGTAGCTATGTTTTCTAGCTAGCCAGCCCAGAGAGAGCATTGCATTGTGGGTTTTGTAGTAGACTTGAGCTGCAACAGATTTCCAAAAACGATTTTCACATGTTTCTACCAATCATGCTATAATGCCAAAATGAAACATTTGTTAACAAAAATAGTTTTCAATGTAACACTAACACTGTTAATCATAGGAATTAGTGGTTCGCTGTGGATTATCCCTTAACCCACCTCCCGGGTGGCGCAGTGGTCTAGGGCACTGCATCGCAGTGCTAGCTGCGCCACCAGAGTCTCTGGGTTCGCGCCCAGGCTCTGTCGCAGCCGGCCGCGACCGGGAGGTCCGTGGGGCGACGCACAATTGGCATAGCGTCGTCCGGGTTAGGGAGGGTTTGGCCGGTAGGGATATCCTTGTCTCAGTATGTAAATGTAATAAAATGTATGCACTCTACTGTAAGTCGCTCTGGATAAGAGCGTCTGCTAAATGACTAAAATGTAAATGTAACATGTTAATATTTTTTCAGTTCTCTTTGGCACTGCGCTTGGAATTAGTGTGAATTTTGAGGCTTTGGTCCACAGTGAGCCAGATATAAACCCTTGTCTGATCTCTCAAGCTGTACTCTGCCTCGCTCAGCAACAGTTGCCATGCGACAGAGCTGCCTAAGCCTTGGCAGGGCGAGGAGGACACCAGATGAATAGTGTTGTAAGAGTCACTTTAAGCCGATGTGAGGGTAACTTCATTTTGTGGATGATTCATAAATATCTGCACAGACTTGGATTATATCTTTTCTCCCCTATTTGGTACATCCAAGAGCTGTGTATTTGCTAAAGTTAATCTAATTTCCCTCCACCTGTGTTTCTCTCCCCTGTCTATTCCCCTGATGGAAAGGTGGATGTTTATATTGTCGGCAGCTCATGAGACACTACTTAATTGTTAACCCCAAATGTGTATTCGAATACTGAGCATGAATTAAACTACCCCTCAGTTTCTAGAGGCAGTGGGTTGGCTAACTAGTGCATAAGCTTATGAATGCTATCGTCATTCATTAACTCCTTTTCATCCATTTTTTTAATCACTTAACCTGGGATTCCCACCCAGTGACGCGTTACCTTGTACCCCTGGACATCGACTTGGTATTGGTACCCCTGCTATATACCTAATTTATCGTTACTCATTGTATATCTATTATGACTTTTATTACGTGTTTTTACTTCATATTTGTCTTTTCTCTCTGCATTGTTGGGATGGGCCCATAAGTAAGCATTTCAGTATTAGTCCAGACCTGTTGTTTACGAAACATGTGGCGGGGGGGAAAACATTTATTAGAGGAGAGGAAAAGTAAACTGACCTCCATTTCCTGTGGGATTAGCAGCAGACATTCATTCATCCATGATGACCTGCATGAAAAATATTGATACTGTTTCAGGGCTCAACATTAATGCTTGTTCTCTTGTCAGTGTCAAGTAAAAAATAAAATGTCGGACAAGAAGAATTTAGATATAAAGGGATACTTTATCTACTTCTGAGTCAGATGAACTTGTGGATACCATCTTTATACCTCTGTCCAGTATGAAGGAAGTTGGAGGTAGTTTCACGAGCCAATGCTAACTAGAGTTAGCGCAATGTATTGGTATCTGCTAGCAAATGGTATCCACAAGTTCATCAGACTCTGGGGAAGTAGATAAAGGGCCCCATTGCCAAAATCCCGAAGTATCCCTTTAAGTTGTCCAAATGGACAAGTTTTAATAAATAACACAAATCGCAATATCAAATGATTAATCTGCTCAGAATTGGATCAGAGGCCAACATTGAAATAATATTTAAATGAATAAAGAAGCCTACATGTCAGTGTATGTGATATGCATATTGACTACAGCCTCATGTACAAACTGATGCTCACTTGAGGGATGGGCCAGAAAATGTTGCCAAACTATGAGACTTTAAATTACAGAAATATAGGCTAAATGTCAGTCATGTTTGACAAGTATAATGAATGATAACTAACATTAACGTCTATGGGTTTGATTCTGTCGCCATACTCGGCACAGTTCATTCAGATCAAATTGTCACAAGATCAGAGAGTGAAGAACAGTGCCTGTTGCACATCGCCCACCTTGAATCTGATTGGAGGTGGTCAGCATTTTGAAACTATTTAACCATTAACCTGTCTGGCACCGGCGTTCCGCTAGCGGAACTCCTCCCACATTCCACTGAAAAGGCAGAGCGCGAAATTCAAAAGATATTTTTTAGAAATATTTAACTTTCACACATTAACAAGTCCAATACAGCAAATGAAAGATACACATCTTGTGAATCCAGTCAACATGTCCGATTTTTAAAATGTTTTACAGCGAAAACACCACATTTATGTTAGCTCACCACCAAATACAAAAAAGGACAGACATTTTTCACAGCACAGGTAGCATGCACAAAGCCAACCAAACTAACCAAGAAACAACTTCATCAGATGACAGTCTTATAACATGTTATACAATAAATCTATGTTTTGTTCGAAAAATGTGCATATTTGAGGTATAAATCAGTTTTACATTGCAGCTACCATCACAGCTACCGTCAGAAATAGAACCGAAGCAGCCAGAGTAATTACAGACACCAACGTCAAATACCTAAATACTCATCATAAAACATTTCTGAAAAATCGATGGTGTACAGCAAATTAAAGACAAACATCTTGTGAATCCAGCCAATATTTCCGATTTTTTTAAGTGTTTTACAGCGAAAACACAATATAGCATTATATTAGCTTACTACAATAGTCTACCACACTACCGCATTCATTCATCAAGACACGTCAGCGATAGCAATAGGCACGTTAGCGATAGCGAATAAACCAGCAAAATATATTAATTTTCACTAACCTTCATAAACCTTCATCAGATGACAGTCCTATAACATCAGGTTATACATACACTTATGTTTTGTTCGAAAATGTGCATATTTAGAGCTGAAATCAGTGGTTATACATTGTGCTAACGTAGCATCTTTTTCCCAGAATGTGCAGATATTGTTACGACACAACTATTCTGACCAAATAACTATTCATAAACGTTACTAGAAAATACATGTTGTATAGGAAATGATAGATACACTAGTTCTTAATGCAATCGCCGTGTTAGAATTCTAAAAATAACTTCATTACGACATACAGCTTAGTTATAGGGGCGACGCACAATTGGCATAGCGTCGTCCGGGTTAGGGAGGGTTTGGCCGGTAGGGATATCCTTGTCTCAGTATGTAATGTAAATGTAATAAAAATGTATGCACTCTACTGTAAGTCGCTCTGGATAAGAGCGTCTGCTAAATGACTAAAATGTAAAAAAAAAAAAAATATAGCGAAATCTGGGCGCAAATGACTATTTCACATGTTCGACAGATATATGAAATAGCATCATAAAATGGGTCCTACTTTTGATGATCTTTCATCAGAATGTTGTACAAGGGGTCCTTTGTCCAGAACAATCGTTGTTTGGATTTAGAATGTCCTCTTCTCCAGTCAATTAGCACGGAAAGCTAGCAAAGTGGCGCTAAGCTCTCCTTCCTGAACAAAGGCACACAACGCAACACGCCTAACGTCCCGAATAAATTAATAATCTAATAAAACTATATTGAAAAAAACATACTGTACGATGATATTGTCACATGTATCAAATAAAATCAAAGCCGGAGATATTAGTCGTCTATAACGGCAGCTTTTCAGAAGGCAAAACCAGGTCCCTTCACGCGCGCTCCAGAAAACAGGAAACTGGTGACACGTCATGCCGAGAGCTTTTATTCGACCCCAGATCAAGTTATACACTCCATTTCTTCTCTCACTGCCTGTCGACATCTAGTGGAAGACGTATGAAGTGCATGTATACTGATATATATGAAGCCCATTTATAGGCAGGCCCTAGAACAGAGCATCGATTTCAGATTTTCCACTTCCTGTCAGGAAGTTTGCTGCAAAATGAGTTCTGTTTTACTCACAGATATAATTCAAACTGTTTTAGAAACTAGAGAGTGTTTTCTATCCAATAGTAATAATAATATGCATATTGTACGAGCAAGAATTGAGTACGAGGCCGTTTAAATTGGGCACGATTTTCCCCCAAAGTGAAAACAGCGCCCTCTGTCCTCAACAGGTTAACTTAATTGTTTAAAACCTGGATGTTTTTGTCATTTTATGAACCATGTCTTGTTTCAAAGTAGACTAGCCAGAAAACGACCATGGAAATGTTGAGGGAATGCGTTTAGAAACACTTCATGCCTTTGAAACTAGCATTTCTCTCATGTTCTATGTTTCAAATCAACATTATTTTATTGTCCAGCAGCCAAAGGCACAATCCTACTCATATTAGTAACCCATGCTAGTTGCTGCATCTTTAGAGCTCCCCTTTTTTCTTAATTTCTAACTTGTATTTTCAGCTCTGTCACATGAAACTGCTCGCTCGTGCGGTGCGATTTTGATAAGTGTTTTTGGCTAATTGCATTTTGGAACCTTCACGTGTAGCCTACAGCCATGTACACATTTCTGAGCTTATAATATGAAGAAATACAACTTCATCAACATTTTAAGCTAAACTGTCTGATCTGTTGCATCAGCCTCATTGCTTTTGAAAATGTTTTGTTGTGCAGTGGTTGTATGAATTTTGGATCTGTTGTCCCTGTACCTAGCATCGAATATGGTGGCGACACAGTACAGAGGCTCAGAGAGAATTCCACCGAATCACTTTTTTACAGCCTCTTGTAGAGTACTTTTGAAAGTTTTAACCCCACGGTATGTGTCGACAGTTTTGACAGAGGGTATCACGTCTGCTACAGACGCAGTTGAGCTTATTTCTCGAGTCGGTTGTTTGAATGGAGCTAGGAGTGTTCATGTTTCCAAAAAAATTCTCCAATGCCATTGAAATGGCAGCAGCGGTATGAGAACCAGCACATTCTTGAACATGCAGTACGGCTTTCCTTAGTACGAAATCCTCGTCGACTCACTGTGCAGTCAGACTCAGCATGCTCATGGGGCTGACATCGCTGGTCCAAATGTCAGTTGTGAAGCTAATAGCAGTGACACCCATAACAAGTAGCTCATAGATGTGCGTTACAACAATACTATGTAACTCCGGTAGGGCAACATCTGAAAAATGGCGCATACTTGGTAGTGTATACCGGTGCTCGACAAGTCGGTGCAAGCCAACATCATCCACGAGAGCGAACGGTTGATTTTCAAGGGCAATGAATTCCATTATCTTGGAGTTAATGGATTTCGCCTATGAGTTGTCTCGCTTAAATTTTCTTACTCTTTCAAATGAATGCTCGACTTGAACTTGTTTAGTTGTTGGAAGTGTACGCTTAGTATTTTTCTGCTTTTGTTCTGTGTAGCGCTGTATTTTTCATGGCGCCACTACGTCATCTACCTACGTTATATAGGTATGCACGTCAGCTTTGACATCGGTTTTGCACATTGGCGTTAAACTATACATCGGGCCGATGTTGGCTTTTTTAGCTAATATCGTCCGATTCCGATGTGCTTACCGATATATCGTGCATCCCTAGGATTTGGGCCCATCTGGGAGCAACATTATAGCCTTAGCGTCTGTCTCATTAAAGAAAAAAAATCTTTGTTGAGGTGAGTAATCGCTGTTTTGATTTCCAGAAGCTCTTTTCGGTCATAAGAGACGTTCACAACAACATTATGTACAAAATAAGTTAAAAAAATGCGGATAAGCACACAAAATAGCACAATTGGTTAGGAGCCCATAAAACGGCAGCCATCCCCCTCTGGCGTCATTCTGTTGAGTTTATTTTTTTTGTCCTATTGACTACATCCTATTGCTCTAGTCTGTGAAGACCAATGGCTAAAGATACACATCTATTCCAGTAATATTGGGAGTGGAGGAGCATTGAACTTTGAGCTCCATTGTCTGTCACTGTTTGAGGTGTTCTCTCCAGAACCACACTGATATGGGCTAATGTAATGCTAAAGGGATGTAACATAATCCTCTTCTATAGTCCCCTTTATGTTCCTGATTGAGTTTCCACTCGCTGTTAACCTGCCTTTGTTTTGTGTTCATATCCGGCTGATTTTTTTTTTTTTCTCCTGCAGATTCTCTTCCTCCTTATGAGCTTTTCTGTAATATGCACTCCCGCTCCCGGTCATCCCACTCAGCAGAAAACAACAGTTTGAAACAAAGCATGGCAGTGAACACAGTGTACTGTCAGTGTCACTTCTTGTAAGGAGAGCCATCGTCACCACCACTCCCCTATTGTCACCTACTGTCTCATTGCAGACAGGTAGGGAGAGGCAGAGGTGCTGTGGGAAGTAAGGATCACGGTTCCTTTCTGTTGCACTAACATTATTGTTTGCATGTGACATCATAAAGAGCAGTGAGAGGGGACTGGTTTTGTGTTGACTTTGTTCTCCAACAGTCTGAAAGGTCCTTTTTTGTGGTCTCCTTTCCTGTATTCTTCCCTTCACAATCTCTAATCTAACCAGATAGAGCATCACCGAAGCAGCAGTTGAAAATTCCAACCTGTCCTTCCACTTATCAGTGGCGGTCATGAAGGACAGGAGTCAGGAGGCTATTTCAGACTATTGGCTTGAGCTTGATCAGCAGCCAGAGTGCTATCACATGATGACCCCTCTGTCAGCAGTCTCACAATGCTCCTAACACAGCGGTGTAATCTACTTAGGTAGCACTTTGAAATATTTGTATTTAAGGAGTTTTTGGGGTATCTGTACTTCACTACATTCCTAAAGAAAAGAATGTACTTTTTACTCCATACATTTTACCTGACACCCAAAAGTTACATTTTAAATGCTTAGGGGGACAGAAAATGGCCCAATTCACACACTTATCAAGAGAACATCCCTGGTCATCCCTACTACCGCTGATCTGGCAGACTCACTAAACACAAAGGCTTTGTTTGTAAATGATATCTGAGTGTTGACGTGTGCCCCTGGCTATCCGTAAATTTAAAAAAGCAAGTAAATGCCGTCTGGTTTGCTTAAGTCATTTTCTATTAAGGTATCTTTTTACTTTTACTCAAGTATGACAATTGGGTACTTTTTCCACCACTGCTGACACACACATGCGCACACACATTTTCACGTACTGGGGACGAGGAAAGAGCTGCTACCAGGGCTCAGAGCTGTTGATCACGTTCTCTTCCCTCTCTCCGTTTCCTCCCTGCCGGCCTAGTGCCTTGGCTGCCGTGATAGGCTTAATATAGAGGCCCCTCTAGCAATAGGTTACAACTTTGAATGGAGCCATTTTGGCCATGCTGAGTGGGGCTCTCTGATGTGCCCTATGGAGGTCTAGGCCTCAATGTTTTTTAGTCATTTGCCCAAGTCTGAAACCAACATTTAACCCTTACCCCTACACTAAAGTGTTCCTCATCTGACTGATCGATTAAAATCCAGGGATGTCTGCATAGGGTGGTCACTTGAATGCTGGGAACTGGGTGTTTCGAGAGTTTCACAGAGCCCAGTGCACAGCAGCCTGGCTGACCGTTGATGAGAGGGGGCAGGGGGAGGCTGGATTGTTCTGTAGCTTTAATTCCTCTGGATCTCTCTAGAACATGCATTCCTATGGAGGACAAACAGAGCACAGAGAACCACCTGCTCTAGACTGCTCAGCAGCTTGTTATTCCAAAGGCATTTTCATTTCATTAGACATTTCATCATGCTATTCTAGACAGCGTGACCTGACTTTCTCTCTCTTTGTGTCTTTAGCTGCATCTGCGCAGGTGCAGGCAGAGGAGCGGCGCAGCCTAGCAGGGAACAGCCCAGTGCCTGTATCCCCTGCAACAGCAAACGCACCATCCAACACTACTGCAGCGAAGTCTCCCCGGCCAGGTAACAAAATATCCCCAGCCTGCTGCATCTGCATTGTCACACACAAACAAACAAACAAACAGGGTACATTCATATGCATATATTATGCATACCTATAGCTTAGGCCTACACAAACGAATACACACCCACCACCAGAACAACTCGTATGTCTCTCCCATAGCCTATGCCAGAGTTCCAGTGTGGAGGCTTAGCTAATATTTGATGTCATTAACCATGTGGTAAACATGACGATGGCTCAGTAGTCATAAATTAGGCCTACCTGTAATTCATTGCCAAGTAGCCACAGGCTTTTATTTATATATATTCCTTATTTCATACAGGCTTTTAACTACACATCTCAGTGTCTTGTTACCTGGGTTATAATGAGTGACACTTATCACTCACACGTCACACCGCCATGTCATTGTGGCTTAATGCCGCATAAACAGTGCTGTCAACTGTTGCAGTAATAAGGTGATGACTCAAAGGGCATTAATGTCATTCATGATGAGCACATCTGCCTGTCAAGTGATTAACTCACGGTGACCCTGCAGCACATCATAATCCACCGCTGATTTTCTGCCCATGCCCACACTATTTCCACTGTGTGTGTGTGTACACACTTATGTGCATCTCTGTGTGCATGCAGTCATTGATGGTGCTGCACTAAGGATAGACGACCGGCTTCGAGTGGCAAAAGAGAGACGAGAGGAGGCCGATAGGCAGCAAGGTAAGAGCTCAGTCTGAATGGTGGGTCCATTTCTATGGGTTGGTCATAGTCCATCAACACGTTCTACTAGCTATTAGCTAAGGTCTCAGGAGTCCGGCCTATACACCATTCTCTTTAATGGGCCCAGTCTCTGACCCTGACCATTTCATTCCTTATCTACTCATTGGATTAGCAACATACACAAGTGTATACACTACAAGTTCCTGTTAAGACAGGAAATGCCTTCTATATAGTGGAACTTTACTGGGAGATTTAATTGGGTGATGATTTTGACCACTGGGCTGGTCACAAAGTAAACAAACCAATGTGTTTTCCCTTTTTCTCTTCACACTGCGCGCGCACACATGCCACACCTAAACACACACACGCCTATCCAGCTGCGAAGGACTCTCAGATCCTGGAGAGAGAGCATAAGGCCAAGCTGCAGGTGGCGCGTCAGATGGAGGAGCGCCAGAAGAAGCTGGACGAGCAGCGCAGGAAGGAGGAGCAGAGACGCTCGGCTGTGGAGGAGAAAAGGAAGCAGAAACAGGAGGAAGAGAAGGTACGGGTCCCTGGGGTCCTCAACACCAGGGTGGCGCTACAGATACAGCTCTTGTTTTGTAGACTATTTGTGTTGTCAATGGCGTAAATGTGTGCACTAAACTGGAGCATGTCGACATCCACAGTAAGCGAAAATAATGTATTTGAATTGGGACGGATGAACTGCAGCGACTAATCAGATGTGCAGCTATCACGAGTTGACTATTTTCACTGCTCAGGTTCATGGGATTTTATGGTGTAGCCTAATTGGCAGAGTTAATGCTATGTCTCTGTTAGAGCATGAGTGAACAACTTGTTATGAATGAAACCATCTCCTGTTTTTGCTTCTTTTAATTGGCGTCTGCTGCAGGAAACTCATTCCCTCAGTGTTCTTATTCCAGCCTGATTGGCACTAGTGACCTGTTGCTTTGCACCACTGCTAAGCAGACAAATGCAACTACCACCCCAGAACAATGTAGTGTTGGTATTCAATATGAAAGACTGAATCGTTTAAAACATTACAGGGATATTATTCTTTGCTTCATCTAATATCACATTATCTAACGTTGTCATCACCCCCTCTTGTTTCACTATGATCATATTGTAGTGATCTGTTATTGTCAGACTGAAAACAGCATTTCTCTTTGAGTTACCGACTCACCTCATTCTGGGACGTAGGCTCATATTGTCACCATTATCCCTTTGACCCTGTTTATTTGGGTTTGGGAGACCCAGAGTATTACTTTGTCATGTGAATGACTTTGCATTCCTCCACCCCCCCCCCCCCCCCCCCCCCCCTCTCTTCTCCTTTCCCCCTCTCTCTCCCCTTCTCTCTCTCCCTCTGTGTGCTGCAGGAGCACTATGAGGCGGTGATGCGGCGGACCCTGGAGCGCAGCCAGAGAGTGGAGCAGAGGCAGAAGAGGTGGTCTTGGGGAGGACTCTCAGAATCAGACAACCGATCCGGTAAGGAATCCTCCTCCGTACCATTCCACTCTGCTATATACCATATGGATAGGACTGCTAAGTGTATAGGACTCATGCATGTGTGTAAGGATTTATGGTTTCCTGTTTGTCTGACAGCGGACGCTGAAAAACACAGGTCTGTTAAAACTTGCTGACTCATCCTCAGAGTGACTGGCTCGTTATTGGTTTGCTGTCAGCTGGAGTTATGTTGATTACGCATCGGTATATGTTCTGCGTATGTCCAAGGCTCGCTTAATGACATTTCTCAACATTTTCTATGTTTTTCTTTTGAAGTCTGAATGCCTTTAAAAATAATTATGTATGGAGCATACTCTTAATGTGCAGTGAGCAATAGCATAGCTGCTATACTATATCTCAAACCATGTTTTTCTTTAATTTATTGTTCATAATCATATAGGGGCTGTTTCCCACACACAGATTAAGCCTAGTCCTGGACATAAAGTATAATCCAAGAGAATCTCAATTTGAAAGCTCTTAGTCGAGGATTAGGCTTAATCTGTGTAAGGGAATCCGGACCATACTTCATAAAACCAATGTTCATATTATAGGTCAAAAAAATGTCGCATCAGGCCATTTGACCCTTATGTGGTCTGATCCCAAAGAGCCTCATCCGAGTCTTATGTGAGCTTGTTTCCTAGCAGCTGTGTTGTGGGCGCTGACTGTCAGAGATGGAAATCTACTGATTGTCAGCCAGCCCTTTTCCTCCTCCTCAACACTGCCCCTGTGGGCGGTATGTGTCTGCTCCTGTCTCCCCCTGAGAGCCTCTTTCCCCCCCCCACAGGAGACCCTGACGCAGGCGCCGCCTCTCCAGTAGCTATAGTAATCTCCCCCGCGTCTCCAGAAAAGCCCCCCAGGACACAAAGTGCAGGTTAAACTGGTTGATACCTGTACTGTACCCACAGCAAAGCAGCATAAACTGGCACTGTTATGTTAACCACCAGCCCTTATCTTACTCACTCACTGCCTCACTAATATCTTCCTTGTTCTCCCAAGGATGGGTTGATGTTGCTTGTATGCACAGGTCTAGGATCAGCTTACCCTCCCCCAATCCTGACATTAACCATTAGTGGGTAAAATGCAAGGCTGACCTTAGATCAGCATGTATGGGCAACTTCACTGTCACTTCTGTCCCACAAGCCTTTGGACTTCCTCGTTTTCTTTACTCTCTCACTCACTTTGAAGCACTTCCAGATGAGGTGTCACATGGAGGTTCAGCTCTCTGAGCAGCACTGCTGTTGACTGTTTAACACCTGTGCCAACTAATGTTGATCTCTTGACTGTTCACCTGTGGTATCTATTCCGTGGATTTTTTTTCTTCTGGCTTTTCAACTCTTATCACTAACTGCTGTGCCTGCCTATGAACTGGAATGGCTTTGGTCTGCTACTTGTTCTGTTATGAAAATGTATTATATTCAGTAGTGCCTTAGTTCAATGTTTGTTTTATACATGGACCCTACCGGTGTAGTATGCCCAAGAATTGAGACTAAATGAGTGTTGAATGTTGGTTGCAGGTCATTAGGACTCTGCAGAACCCTGTCCTCCACCCCCTCCCTCCATGTCCTTTCCCCTTCTCCCAGTCTCCCATTGGTCAGTCTCCTGTATAACCCCCTCCCTCCCTTCCTGTCTGTCTCTCCCTCCACCCCTTAGTTGACAAGCGCTCCACTTCCACCATGAACCTGAAACAGCTGTCTGAGGCTGGCATTAACAAGCGCCTGTCCTCCTCCTCCGCCACCCTCATCAACTCTCCCGACAAAAGTAAGTCCCCTTCTCACCCTCCTGCTTTCCATCCTACCCTCCACCCAGCCACCGTCTCAGCCCACTGTCACTGTTATTGTCACTGTGTTGACCCTCTCCTTCCCGTGTCCAGGAGCTGAGTGACAAGCCAATCAGCGGAACATTAAGAGACTGGTAAACCAATGCCTTGGCTCGCTGTCTCTGATCTCAACCAATGATCAACCCAGCATGAACTTGTGATTCCATTTACTGTTCACCTTCAGTTTTGTAGTGCATTTTGTGACAGTGAAGTGTCAATGAATCATAAGGAGTTGCCCCAAAGCATCAGTGACTCATTTGTGAACTCTTCTATCCTCTTCGGTAGTCTTTGTACTGTACCTTGCTAATGCAATTCATCCTGGTTTGATTCACAGGGAATTGCATTGTTTCTGACCACCTCTGAGAAGAAGAATCATTCTAGGTCCAATCGTTCTCTCTCCACAGCTTCCTTTTCCTCCACCGTTGCCAAGATACTCACAATGTTGTCTGTCCTCTCTCGCTCTCTGATATTGTTGATTTCTCTCCTCCTTAACCTGTCTCTGTGTCAAATTCCACTAGCCTGTTTCCTTTTTCACCAGGGTTAGGAACACATTCTGAGAATGTCGGCACATTTCTTTTGTAATAGCAATCCCTGTGACCTTGGGCCTTCCTGTGGTAGGATGATGGGAATTGTAAGACCAACTGCAGCAATATTTCAGTGTTTATGTCCCTCTTAAGTAGAAGGGACAAATTGCTAAGACCAACTACAACAATGTTCCTATGACTGTTATTGTGAAGGAGACGGAAAGAGAAATGGCTGTGTCACTGTTTCACCCTGGGTGTCTACTCGTTGTCTCTCAGGTGCTCGTGTGAGGAGTTCATCATTGAACCGGTTGCCTAGAAACGACAAAATCGATCTATACACTCAGCCCAATAAGGAAGGCAGGAAAAAGCTTCAGGTGGAACAGACAGGTGCATATTAAGGCCCTCCTTTACATGCTCTACACTCCCTCTAATAGGTCTGAGCAACCATTGCCTGGTGTGGCTCTGAGGCTCCTTCCAACCCACTGGGCAAAGACGGCAATCCGGCGCCTATTCCACGTTGATTCAACCTGTGCCCACTGGGAAGGCCCTCTTTCAGCACAGTAAACGAGTGCCTGAAGATATTTAAGATAATTGACCTAGTCTTTGAAAGTGTTTTAGTTTTTTGCATGTTTCTCAGATCTAGATGAATGTTTTCTTGGGACTGATTAGTTGATCGATGCAGGCTAACACCATGGACTACTGTGGTGCTAGACGACATGTAGCTCTCTACCAAGAGCGCGCCAGTAACCAGATTATGACCAGTGCAATGGCTGTGTTCCTTCTGCTCACATGGAACATACAGTGCAATTTAGCCACACAGTCCTACTAACATGGACTTTAAGGCCAATTGATTTGTACTGTAATGAGAACAAAATAATGCTAAATAACATTCATGTGGTTCTTGAGGACTTTTAGGGGAGCTTGACCCGCCCCCTCTGTCCCTGATAGGCTGTAACCCCACTCTCCTGTCTGTAGGACCCTCCCTGAAGAAGAGAAGCTCCTCCCTTACACGAGCGGGAGGGGGCAGAACGCAAACCCCCTCCAAGCTCGACAAGGGGACGACGGACGACCAAGGTGGCTAGCATGTACCTATTTTATATTCTCGTCGTTGTCTGCATCGCTCGGGCCTCTTTTTGTAATAACAAGCACGCATCTCCGCAGACATTTTGTCTTTTAACTCAGTTCGCTAATGTTCAGCTCCTAGCGGTGATTTGTATGCGCCAGCTGGGGAGGTGTAGCCAGTTGCCGCTACTGTTGTCGTGCTGTGATTGTGAAGTGCAGCAGCCTAGTGCTTCAACTTCCAAACCAGCCTTCTCCCATTTTCCTCCACTCTTTGCCCCTCTCTACACGTGTGCTCTTTTCCAGCCAACACCGCACACACTTGTCTGTCTGCCTCTCGACAGCCTCTAACCTACCGCCCAACTCCTGTGTCTCCGTCTATCCCTGGTCTTGTCCAGGGGCTCTCTGGTCCTCGTGTCGCTAACTCACCCCACTCCTTTGTCTTTCTCGAACAGATCCCTCCTATATTGTTGCTCACCGCTGTGTTTCGCTCCCAGATAATCTTGTCTTAACCTCTCTCTCTCATCGGAGCTGCTATAAACCAGAAATACCTCCTTTGTGCTCCTGACTAACACAACGTTTTGTTTGTCACAATGGGTTTGTTGTTTTCCCTGCAGATGACGTATGTAAGCAAAGGATTTGACACGTGTGGTCTTGTGCCCCAGCGGTGTATGTCAGTGCCATCCCACTGTAGCTAGTGTGTCGAGAGCACTGGCATGGCCACTGACTCGTTGAAATGCTGTGCTACTACTACTAAATGTGTTGTATGCCTATGTGTTAACCATATCTCACTCCATCCGACCATACTGTATATGAATTGAGGTCGTTCTTCAAAGTAACTATCTCATTTGCGTTCTTTCTTTTCCCCCAACGCAGTTAAGCCAAAACCATGCCCCGTTATTCAGAGGGGTGTTCAACAACGCTTTGAGCGCTCTCCAAGTCCGGAAGTGAATATCTTTGTAGTGCAAAATTTCAGTCACTGATTAATAACGTTTGCCCTTGTATTTTCAAGATTGAAAAATATACTAAAATAATGTCGTGGACCGAGCTAGCCGTTTGCGTCCCTTAACGCTCAGACCGATTCAATAGCTGTAGCATAGCGTATTCGACTGAATGATTTAGCTAATAAATATTTGAGGAATTATGAATAGTAAGCATACGCTTTCAAATGATAGACTACTTATGATAATATAACTTCAAATACTGAGCTAGTAACGTTAATTAGCCTAGGTTAATTTTGCTGACCTGAAATTGATGGAATTCAGCAGAGTTCTGAGACATTTTTACAACCCATTGAAACTCTGAAAATAAATACATGGGCAAATGTTACCAAACATCGTGATGATGATAATAGGCCTGCATTATGGTAGTCAGCTAATTGTTAAATTACACTTTCCATCCTTAACTTGGAAGGTCACTGTCTCTGCGCTGGTCGCTTGTGAGTGAGACACCGCTAGCTAGCCAATGGGAGCGTAGTAGAACGCTCCTCTGAATAACGGGACGTGGTTTTGGCTTAACTGCGTTGGGGAGAAATAAAATACGCATCTCATTTACAGGGCAAATTGTTTCTCAGTGATGTGACGTTTTGTGAGACTTAATGCACTGTTCAAATATCCTTCAGCCTTTCAGTTTGAGTCAATAAGATCATCTTTGAATGTCTCATACTGAGTTAGAAGAATCCCACAACGAGACATCTATGTCTGTCCTTAAAAGCTGGATCCCTTCATTAACTAGACAGGGGAAAACTCACCAATCCCCAACCGTTCCTAACCATATTCCCTGAATTATCCTGTCCTCTAATCAGTCTGGAGCTCCGCGACTGACAGTTGAAGGGGCTGGCTCCATGCTTTTAGGGGCTGGCCCACTCTACCCCTCACATATTAGTCTGTCTGAAAAAGATGTCCACTCTGTTAGGGAGCCTGAAGGAGGCCTCGATGGAAGTCCCTTCATCCAAAGTGCCAAAATGGAAACAGCGCTTATAGCCCATTTTACTTTTACCTTTCTGTCTTTGTTTTTCATCCTTTTGTAACTAGGATACTGGGATTCCAATGGAACCAACAGTATTCCGTCATTGCATGAGATCAAGAGCTCTCTGTTTTTACTGTCAGACTCACTGTCTCCTGATAACGTGCATAAGTGATCGGTACACCACTGTCTTTTCAAATGCAGTGGGCAGGGCATAGAATTACTGCCTTAGTTTGGCATTTTCCATTTGACTTTAAATTCTTGTTCTTCCCAAAACAAAGCACTGAGTCTGTACAGTAGAAACCTAAGAGTGCTTGCGCACTCTTACGTTGAGCCTTTACCTCCATGTTCCCTGCCCCCTATCTACCCCATAGCACACCCCCTTTCCTATCTGTGGACTAAGCTCACTAACACCCTTTTTACCCCCTCTGCACCAGGGACACACCTTGATTTGATCTCATTGTACCTTACTTGTTGTCCTCTTCAGTTGCTCGACAATCACTCTGGGTCTGTCTCAATACTTTTTCATGGCTTCCTTTCCTGGTCTCCTTGTCCTCATGACCACTGGGTGGAATGGGTGATAGGACTAGGTTTCCACAGGGAAGCCATTCAAGACTATTGCAACACGGGCTTGGTTTCTTATGTTTATTCTCTCCATTTTACAAGTGGAAATCACATGGTGACCCCCCCCAAAACCCCATTCCGCCCCTTTCTTTGTGTTGACCCTCACCCCCCCCTCTCCTCCTCTCGCCTCCTTCTTTTTCTTGTTTTGGCTCCTTCATTTTTGGGGGGGTTCTGCTCATTCTGGCCGTGTAGCTCGCAAGCCCCTGGCGAGCCCCGTGGACGGAGCGTTCCTCAGTCGCCTGCTCACCCCCACCCAGGCCTCACTAGCTAGGAGCAAGAGCACCGCTGCCCTGTCGGCCGAAGGAGGCGATGCCCCAGGTAACCCCCACAGAGGAGACCCCCTGTAGAGCTTGAGGGACTCAGCAACGCACAGGGACCCCCCCCCCCCCACCCCAACTCTGCTTCTGGCCTCCATTATATCACCAGCTACAGTATACGATAATAGCCCGAAATCCACACCCCTGCCCCGTTACATCATTACCTAATAGCTATAAAACACCCAGATCTCCCCCCACCCCAGGACCCTATTATGTCACTAGATGTATAGAAATATATCTCTAGCCCAGGCCCCTGCTGCTGGCTAGGCAAATCCTTTGAAGCAAACTGTGGCCCCTTGTTGTTTTTGGTGGTGGTTGATGTACAGTGGTGGCTGAAGGCTATAGTCCTGCGATTTCGATGTTGAGGGGCCCTGCTTGCTTAGTGGTACAAAACTTGCTTTACAGTAAAAGTACACTTGTGATCACAAGGTTGTGTATACATATGTAGATTGGTGCCACACACACACAGGCACTGCTCACATGCACTCAGCTCAGACACAATTGTCTGAGGATGGAGCCCTGGGGAACAGGGTCCATGCTGGAGGCTTTGCACTAAGCTGCTTTCTTGTGGGCCCAGTGCTGGTTGCGTGAGAGAGAATGAGTGTTGTGGTGGTTGTGTGCTGGTAACTAGTAATGATCCCAAGGAGCTGGGGACTTGCCTAGAGGAGCTTCTGCTCCAATCCCGGTGTTACCACTCTATTCTATTAGTACACTGCCTGTGGAATACCTGTTACAGAATGCACAGTTCAGCTGGTCTTACTCATTTGACCTAAAGGTAGTTCAGCCCAGATCATTGACTTCCGTTGACTTGCTACACTGGTGATTTTAACTCTATTTGTTAATATCGAATGTGCTGTCATGGGAATACGTCACCATGAGGAAGTGCAGAAGCTATGAGATGTCTTCCATACTACTTAGGGATCAAATGACCCCTATCTAGAGGCTCTTCCTCCACTTACCTAATGGACTTAACCCCCTGATCACATTACCTGGGCTGAACCCATTAACCCTATCCTCGGAGATGGCTGGTTGAACATGGTTGAGTGGCCTGGTTGGCCTGCCATGTGCCGCATAGTGTCGTAACGAGGTGCTGATTTGACAGCTGTGCAGTGCGTATCGACAACCCATTGAGACACGTTAGCTGGTATGGATTCCCTCCCCGCTAATAATTATAGCCCCCAGAAACATGACGCACCAGTGACAGTTTATGGACAGGGAGCGTTAATTTCAACAGCGCATCCTTTATCTCTACTACTGCTCATTCAGTAACCTATCAGGATGAGTTACAGAGCATATCTGGGAGTAGGGACTGGCAGGTTGAGAGAGATCCCTGGGCCTCCGGATTACCACTGCTAATCCCCCAATCTGACACAGCAAGCACCCAGCTACAGTAGTAAGAACCTGTGTCCCAAACCACAGACCAGCTTACACTGGCTCTCTATGAAACAGACTGTCACTCAGGTTTACTCATTAGCACCCTTTTTAGAGAGGCTAGCTAGGTAAGCCAAATATACTGGAGTTCTCTATGGTGTAGCTGACAGTTGGCATACAGAATTCTTCCTGAAGGACTTCTGTCATATATTCTACTGTTTTGATTTGGATTGAATTCAAGATGGAAGGAGTAGTGGCACGGGTGTACTAGGCTAAGCCCTAAAACACTCTTTAAAACAGGAAATGCTGATAAGCCTGAAATGATCCGATTTTTTTTCAACGAATGGGTACCAACCATTAACGTCATCCTCCAGCAGTTGCGGTGCTTCTAGACTAGTGTGAGCGAGGTCGGCTTGTGCTGCATTGGTGTGATGGTGGCGGGTTGTGTGTGTGTGTGTGCACTGTTTGCTGTGGCGGTGTACTCAGTGCCGTGGTGTGTCAATGTGTTCAGCTTTGTGCAGCACCAGAGCTTTAGCACCAATCAGGGGATGTCAGTCTGTCCCCCCCCCCCTCCAGCCCTGCCACTGCCAGCCTAGCCCCGATGCTTCAACAACCAACCGTGTGCTACCAGTGCATAATCTAACAATATGCCATGTTGTTTTGTGCTCTTATCCCCCGAACCATCCTCTTTCTACTTTTATTTTCTCATCTCTCTTTATCTCTCTCTCTCTCTCTCTCTCTCTCTCTCTCTCTCTCCATGCCTCTGCTTTGCTCACCCAACTCGGCTGCTTTTACCCATGCTCCCATTGGCTGGCTTTCCTGCGCTGCGATGACTGTGTCCTTTACCAGAGTGTCACCTGTGTCCTCGCTCAGCCTCGGCCAGCCCCCTGCACCCGGTGCAGCGAGGACCCCTGCGCAGCCGCAGTATCGACCGGCAGAAGAGCGCCACCCTGCCTACCTCCGCCTCGGCAGACCAAGTGGACCCCTTACTGGTGAGACCTCGTAAATGTGGAAGACAGACTTGGCATGAATAGAATGGACGTATGGAAGACAGACTTATTAATAGAATGGACATGGGATCTGATGCATTTGTCAAGCACTAAGAATGGCAAAGCCGAGCACTTTAACACCTGATAGGGTTGGGTGTAGCTAGTGTGTTCATGTCCATGGTGGCAAACTGATCATTTTTATTTTAACTAGGCAAGTCAGTTAAGAACGTTGTCGTGTCTCCACTGTGTAAATGTATCGCCGTAGTAGCCAGTGGAAATACAGTAGCTACATAGTCTCTGCATTCTCAGTAAGTACATTATACTTATTATTATCCCAGATGCCATTATTCCAGATCATCAAAAGCCGTTTCAGGTATGAAGTCCACAGTGGAAATGTATGCCATGTAAATGTGTGTGTGGGGTATCTTTCCCAGAAGCCCGTATGACACCAGGATAATAAAGTTACAGGAACAAGGTGCTTAAAGCCATGATAACACTATCTCTCCGAGCCTGCAATGATACGGTATCAGGAAAATAAATCCTGTGGACAAATGGTACTGGTTTTATATGCACACATCCTGTATGATTTGCCAGTCAAAGCAGCCCTGTGGGTTATCCATCCACGATATTGATCTGAGAGCAGTGTTCTCTCAGGATCACATTGCTATCCCACGGCTCAGACCGAGTCTGAATTGAATCCTTTTTTTATTGTCTGTTGGGGTGAAGAGCTTTGTTCACTAGAGGAGAGCGTTGCTCACTCTTGCTGCATTAGAGATGTCTACCAAACAAGTAAATAAGATGCAACCATACTGCATTCAAGATTTAGTCCTTAAGTAGAGTCATTGGGCATTAGCAGCATCATGCTGGCCTCGAGACGTGTTCCATGAGCCTGGGGGAAGCTCTTTGATTGGTTCAGTGTCCTCCACTGCCTGGCTCTCCCTCCCTGCCCTTCCTCCATGGTCCTTCATGCATATGAAGTAGCGCTATTGTCTCAGAAAAAGACAAAGGAGCCCGCAATAGGCGGAGTACAGTAGTGAAGTGGAGCGGCTGGGTCAGGCAATGCAAAGCAGGACAGACCGACAGAGAGCAGGCCACACCCTGAGCCTGCCCAGGGCTGTGTCTCAATAGCCTGAGGTGGCTTCCTCATCTCCTTTGCTCTTTTCCTCCACCGACTGACTATGAGCAACTGGACAGGTGAAAGCCAATTCCTGGTAGGTAGCCTCTATATTGTTTTGACCCAGTCTGTGTTTTTAAGATCAGCAAGGATAAATGAGAAGATAAGGAGATGAAGCTTTGGTTGTCCTATTCAAGGAGAGATGGTTCACAGTACAGCCTACAAAAGAGATTGCAGAGAGAGACAAAGACACTTGTGTAGGTATCTCACCAAGGCTTTGCAGGGGACAGCTCTAAGCTATGGAGATGGTATGTGAGGAGAAAATTGGTGATATTCAGAATGCACGTTAAAGGGAGTCATGCTGCTTCTATGATGCGGGCAGACATGCCAGTGTCTTTGCGTGTGTGCTTGTCCATACACTCATCCTCTGAGTGATTAGCTAGTGTAAATCTCCAGTGTGCGTGTGTGGACGGAGGGTACTCTGTGTGTGGACGGAGGGTACTCTGTGTGTGGACGGAGGGTACTCTGTGTGTGGACGGAGGGTACTCTGTGTGTGGACGGAGGGTACTCTGTGTGGTGAAATGGATAGGTGACGGCGCTTCCTCTTATGAAGCCATCCCTCTCTTTCAGTCTCTTCTCCACACAAATCCTCTCACAGAATAATTATCATACAGTGCATGCACTTTGCCTTCTCTGCTTTTGGAAAGCTTTAAAAGCTATTTCTATCCCACATAAAACAAATGGTCTAGAACTAAATGCACACTCCTCTCTGGCTTTTACGGTTTTTTTCGTAAGCAGTTTTCAGACGAACCAAGGATAAATACACAGGCACGCATGTGCCACACACACACACATCAGGGTTTCCGTTAACTGGCTTTTGGCTGATTAAAAAAAAAAATAATAATGATAGATATATTAGAAAATAAATAACATGTACAATTGTCCGGGAGAAGAAAAAACACATTTTGAAATAATGCTATTTAGCCTATTAATTGATTTGAAATACCAGTCGATGAAAATACATTTGACTGGTCATGCTTATTGGTCTATAGATTACTATTAATACATTTGTGGAATTAAATTGCAGCGTGTGTACAGTATATTCGTTATGCATCTTAGGCAGTATGCATTTTGAAAACATATACTTAATTGTTTGAAACGAAAACGTTTTACCACATATTATTGGGGCGGCAGGTAGCCTAGTGGTTAGAGCCTTGGGTTGCTGGATCGAATCCCAGAGCTGACAAGATAAAAATCTGTCCTGCCACTGAACAAGGCAGTTAACCCATTGTTCCCTGGTAGGCCGTCATTGTAAATAAGGATTTGTTCTTAACTGACTTGCCTAGTTAAATAAACAAAAATAAATTGAGCTATGTCTTACCTTGTGTCAAAGTAGCCTAGCCAAAGTCCACCATATCCGTGGAGGCAATTAATTTATATAAACTTTCTTTCATTGATCCTAGTCATATTAGCAACCAATATTAGGTGTTGCATATTAGATCTCGCTTCTCCATTTTCTCCTGTCACATGTCCGGTACCCTTTTGAGGCACTTGAGGTGTTTTCCTGCTAATTGTGTTATGGAATGAAAATTTGTGTAGCCTACTAGTATTTTATCAACATTTAAAGCGAAACTTTCTGATTTGTTGCATTAACCTCATTGCTTTTTAACTGTTATTTTTATGTAGCCTAGGCCAACTGGTTGTATGAATTTGGCATCTATTGTCCCACAACTGTCCCAGAGTCTGTTTTGGAATAGTCCATTTCTTTCTCAACAAGCTGACCAATAGAAGAGGCTAACTTGTCTACTAAGTCCGATAGTAGGTTGACATGGGCTAGTGACTTTGCTGTTCGTTTCTCATCTTGTTGGCTGAGGAAAAGTAAATGTGGATGGTTATTCTAACATCTTCAAAGTGCATATCAAAATTCAGTAAGAAGGACCGCACATCGTTGCGTCCTCGAATGTTCTGTTAATATGAATTACTGTAACCTAAATGTGATTTGCATATGGGTCTGGTAAACTTCTCAAATATCCGGTGAATTAAATTGCTGCTGGTCAAATGTCAAGCTCCACATTTTCCTAATGGAAACCCTGATATACAGCTCTGGAAAGAATTTCGAGACCACTGCAAAATTATCACTTTCTCTGGTTTTACTATTTATAGGTATGTGTTTGGGTAAGAAACACTTTTTTGTTGTTTTATTCTATAAACTACTGACATTTCTCCCAAATTCCAAATAAAAATATTGTCATTTAGAGCATTTATTTGCAGAAAATTGTCAAAATAACAAAAAAGATGCAGTGTTGTCAGACCTCGACTAATACATAGAAAATAAGTTTAATATTCATTTTTAAACAACACAATACTAATGTTTTAACTTAGGAAGAGTTCAGAAATCAATATTTGGTGGAATAACCCTGATTTTCAATCACAGCTTTCTTGGCATGCTCTCCACCAGTCTTTCACATTGATTCCAGCCTTGCTGAAGCACCCCCAGGTCATCACGGATCCTCAACCAAATTTTACAGTGGATGCGAGAGACTGTGGCTGGTAGGCCTCGCCAGGTCTCGCACCCGCTGTGAAATTTGGTGGAGGATCAGTGATGATCTGGGGGTGCTTCAGCAAGGCTGGAATCGGGCAGATTTGTCTTTGTGAAGGACGCATGAATGAAGCCACGTACAAGGTTGTCCTGGAAGAAAACGTGCTTCCTTCTGCTCCAACAATGTTCCACAACTCTGAGGATTGGTTTTTCCAGCAGGACAATGCGCCATGCCACACAGCCAGGTCAATCAAGGTGTGGATGGAGGACCACCAGATCAAGACCCTGTCATGGCCAGCCCAATCTCCAGACCTGAACCCCATTGAAAACCTCTGGAATGTGATCAAGAGGAAGATGGATGGTCACAAGCCATCAAACAAAGCTGAGCTCCTTGAATTTTTGCGCCAGGAGTGGCATAAAGTCACCCAAGATCAATGTGAAAGACTGGTGGAGAGCATGCCAAGACGCATGAAAGTGGTGGTTTGAAAATCAAGGTTATTCCACCAAATATTGATTTAAGTTAAAACATTAGTATTTAAGTTAAAATATTGATCCTAAGTTAAAACATTAGTATTTAAGTTAAAATATTGAGCCTAAGTTAAAACATTAGTATTGTTTAAAAATGGAAATTAACTTTATTTTCTTTGCATCATTCGAGGTCTGACAACATCTTTTTTGTTATTTTGACCAGTTGTCATTTTCTGCAAGTAAATGCTCTAAATGACTATTTGGTAGAAATGTTGTCAGTAGTTTATAGAATAAAACATTTTCATTTTACCCAAACACATACCTGTAAATAGTCAAACCAGAGAAACTGAAATCTTTAGTGGTTGTACTTTTCCAGAGCTGTGTGATAGAAATATATACACACACTCTCTGAACAAAAATATAAACAACATGCACATTTTTTTTTTACTCAGTTAGTTCATAGAAGGAAATCAGTCAATTGAAATAAATTCATTAGGCCCTAATCTATGGATTTCACATGACTGGGCAGGGGCGCAGCCTCTTGGGAGCCAGGTCTACCCACTCGGGAGCCAGGCCCAGCCAATCAGAATGAGTTTTCCCCACAGAAGAGCTTTATTACAGACAGAAATACTCCTCAGCATCCCCCGTCAGACAATCCCGCAGGTGAAGAAGCCGGATGTAAAGGTCCTGGGCTGCCGGGGTTACACGTGGTTGTGAGGCTGGTTAGACGTACTTACAAACTCTCTAAAATTACGTTGGAGGGGGCTCATGGTCGAAAAAAATAAACATTACATTCTCTGGCAACCGCTCTGTTGGACATTCCTGCAGTCAGCATGCAATTGCTCCCTCAAATCAGTGGCATTGTGTTGTGACAACTGCACATTTTATAGTGGCCTTTTTATTGTCCCCAGCACAAGGTGCACCTGTGTAATGATCATGCTTCTTAATATGTTACACCTGTCAGGTAGATGGATATCTTGGCAACGGAGAAATGCTCACTAACAGGGATGTAAACAGTGTACACAATTTGATAGCAAAAAGCTTTTTGTGTGTATGGAAAATGTCTGCTCTGTTACAGTATTTCAGCTCATGGAAAATGGGACCAACACGTATTTTATAATTTTGGTGTGTGTGTGTGCAGTACCAGTCAAAAGTTTGGACATCTACTCATTCAAGGGTTTTTATTTATTTTTTAATATGCTCTACATTGTAGAATAATAGTGAAGACATCAAAACTATGAAATGACACATGGAATCATGTAACCAAAAAATCTAAATATATGTTTAGCTTCAAAGTAGCAACCCTTTGTCTTGACGACAGCTTTGCACACTCTTGGCATTCTCTCAACCAGCTTCACCTGGAATGCTTTTCCAACAGTCTTGGAGTTCTCACACATGCTGAGCACTTGTTGGCTGCTTTTCCTTCACTCTGTGGTCCGATTCATCCCAAACATCTCAATTTGGTTGAGGTCGGGGGAGTGTGGAGGCCAGGTCATCTGATGCCCTTGAACCCTTGAATGAGTAGGTGTCAACTTTTAACTGGTACTATAGATAGATCTATCTATGACCAACACACCTCCTGAGTTTGGCATGTGTGTCCCTCTGTGGTGCCAGGTGGATGACCTTGCTGCACCATCAGCACGTGGGTTTTTTAAAAATAGATGCATTTGAAACAGACAGGCCCACACAGTGACTGTCAGTCCTGTGACATTATTTAAAGCCTGATGTGTGCTGCAGTGGGGGTTGGAGGGAGACTGTCCATGACACAGACAACATGGGAGGGAGACTGTCTGTCTCATGGCTCAGGTGTTATCTGGTCACTCCATGTTTATTGATCCACTTCTTGTGTTCCACTGTGTTCTCATGAAGGATTTTAGTGGTGGGTCGCCATTATGCACTTAACGTGGAAACAAAATACATGACTGATTTTTCGGCCATTGAAATGCTTGGGCGGGCTGCCTAAACGTTCTGTCAAGCCGACTAATTCCAGTGTTTTTAATTGTAGAACATTTTCTGGGGATTAAATAAACACTCCGTGTAAACCGTAATGACTAAAACCAGATGGATTATGTACCCCCATGCCACACCCACCACCTAAGCCCCTTTTGATCCAGATAAAACCCTGCATGACACGAAATGAATAAAATGTTATAGCCTACAACTTTTTATTAGATAAAACATTTATTTTATTTTTTAAATGTGTTATTTTAAGGATGATAAAATGACATTTGGAGGATCTGACGTAAGACTGAATGGTCCCTCTTCTCTCACTATCTCTCTGTGGAACGACAGAAGGAGAAAAGGTTCTCGTCGCCCGGAGGGAAACGTCCCGCCTCGCCCTCCAACATCGCAGGACGCCACCGCTCGCCCTCCCCCGCCCCCCTCCCAGCGAGCAAGAGAACCCCCTCCCCAAGTGCAAAGTAAGACACCACATTTCTCCCTGAGAAAATGTTTTAACTATATTCAATATTTCCTGTGTTTAATTGTGTACTGTTGAAATTGCTTAGCTGTTAGATAATTTATAAAACGTCATAAATCTTGTGTCCCCTCTACAGGCCAAGCCCACGTAACCGTCCCCCGTCACCTGGGGGTATCAAACATCGCCCCTCATCTCCTCAGTTTAGCTCGGCCAAGCCCCCGTCCCCCCAGCCCACCTCGGCCAAACCTCCACCCATCCAGAGACCGGCCCTCACCCCCACCGGCCCCCCAACCCTGCGGAAGAGGGACTCCAAGCCAAAGGACCTGTGTCCCGTCCAGCCTGTGGCGCCCCAGTCCCCAGAGGCTCCCCAGACCAGCACAACACCCACCCCTACTCATACCACCTCCAGTAAGACCAAAGACAAGGACGGTGAGTGAAGAGGACCTCCAACCTCACTGAGATCACCTTTCTCTCTAAGCTGAGTTAGCCATTTCCTTCTGTCAGTACCACAGTCATGACATAGGGCTAAAATCTCACTTGCATAAGGACCTTGCCGTGCTCCGATCAAGCAGGAAAAAACGCCAACAGTCTCATAGTCTTGAGACTCACTTTCATCTGATAATGAGAGCGAGGGCCTGTACTGCGAGTCCCTGAAGCAGTGGGTTGGAAACCCTGTACTGTATGGGAACTGAGTAATAAAGAACATCCGTTTGGCTCATAGTAGCCTCTGCTCTGTCCTCCATCCTGATGATCTATAGCTTAATTCCTAAGTTTCACCACAGTGTGTTTAGTGTGTTCCTCTGCGGTTAATTAGCAAGGGAAACTAATGTGGCAGCAGCAGAAAGTTGGTCTGTAGCTAGCTGTAAATTCTCTGTGGACCAGCACAGCCATTAACTCCCTCCCAGCTGTAGTTACATCCTGTTAGCCCTAGAGATGTCTCATGCCCCCTTCTGGTGAGAGTCCTGTACTACTACTGTAGAACTCATTAGGAGAGGGTTAATGGATACTGTGTGTGCTGCAGGGACTCACTGCTATCAATAGGACTGTCTGCAGTAGGACACACAGAGAGCTCTTTATGACCAGCAGCCACAGACTGTCATTTGAAATCGGATCCCAACCTTTGTTTCTCTCCTTTTTTTTTCATCGATCTCCCTCTCTCAACCTATAGTTCTCATTCTCCTCTCAATGTGCTATATAGTAGTAGAGTTCTGTTTGGTGCTATGGCTCCTGTATCTTTTGTTGGCTATGCCTTGAAAATAGGTTATTATGCCTTGAAACTTGGTTATTAGTGAACCAATATATGAGCTAAGATTGGTCAAACTAAACTCTTGTGTGTGTCCTCTGGCTCTCAGACAAGTCCATGGCGGGCACCAACTCGGCTGCAGAGGCTGCCATGATCCTGGCCGAGAACCGTCGTCTGGCGAGGGAGAAGAAGGAGAGGGAGGAGGCACTCCGAGTTCTGAGAGAGGAGGAGGAGAAGTGAGGAACCAGACGAGGCTACTATAATCTCTTTCTCTCTCTGGGGGGAAATTGACCGACCATATCTCGTTATCTACAGGCTCAGGAAGGAGGAGGAGAAACGCTTGGCTGAGGAGGCTCTGTTGAAATGCCTGGAGGAGGAGAAGAGGCTGGCAGAGGAGAGGAAGAAGAAAGAGGAGGAGGACGCTCTTATGGCGGAGGCAGACAGAGAAAGACTGGAGGTAGAGGAGGCCGTGAGACAGGCTGAGCTACAGAAAGAGGTACGGACAAATGTTTTTAGTCTTGTGTTGATCTAATTGATTGGTTGCTTGTGTGATTGGTAACATGTTTGTCCAATCGCAGCGTGAAGAGGCGGAGGCACTGGCTGCAATTGAGGCAGAGAAGGTCCGCATTGAGAGAGAGAGGGTCATGGCCCAGAACCAACAGGAACGCATGGAGAGGAAGAAGGTGGGTGGAGAATCACCATTTCAGCTTGCACACTTTATCACTTACGTATGCATTCACTATGGTCTCAGTAACATGTTCATTATATACATTAAGTATGCACACTCAGGCCTCCCGGGTGGCGCAGTGGTCTAGGGCACTGCATCGCAGCGCTAGCTGCGCCACCAGAGACTCTGGGTTCGCCCCCAGGCTCTGTCGCAGCCGGCCGCGACCGGGAGGTCCGTGGGGCGACGCACAATTGGCCTAGCGTCGTCCGGGTTAGGGAGGGTTTGGCCGGTAGGGATATCCTTGTCTCATCGCGCACCAGCGACTCCTGTGGCGGGCCGGGCGCAGTGCTCGCTAACCAAGGTAGCCGGATGCACGGTGTTTCCTCCGACACATTGGTGCGGCTGGCTTCCGGGTTGGAGGCGCGCTGTGTTAAGAAGCAGTGCGGCTTGGTTGGGTTGTGTTTCGGAGGACGCATGGCTTTCGACCTTCGTCTCTCCCGAGCCCGTACGGGAGTTGTAGCGATGAGACAAGATAGTAATTACTAGCGATTGGATACCACAATTGGGGAGAAAAGGGGGTAAAAAAAATAATAATATGCACACTCAGTGAAAACACCCCCTACATCCACTCCCTATATACCAACACTTGAATTTTAAAGCAGTCCAATCAAATCGATCGTGTCATTAACTTGTATTACATTGAGTGTCTGCAGGGTGTAATTTTCCAGCAGTTCTTGACATGAACCTTCCTGTCGCTCTAACTTACAGCGAATTGAGGAGATCATGAAGAGAACCAGAAAAGGGGACCTAGAAAAAGTGAGTTCACATTTCTAAAGCTCTGATCTCTCCATGGCAACAGGCATTTCTACAATACTTAAGTCAGTCGCTTGGATAAGAACACCCAGTAGTACTTGCACCTACTTGTTGATGGATATTTTAACCAGTACTCTGTTAATGTGTCCTGTTTAGAGAGATTATGATGAGAAAGACATGCAGGATGAGGAGGGAGACGAGGAGGGTGACGAAGAAGAAACCAAGGGTAACTGTCCACCATCCGTGTGTGTACACTGTGAATGGCCTGTCTGTTTGCACAGACACCACTCCCTCTGTGTACGTGTGCAAATTGAGTCATCTGCTTGTTTCGTCTCCGCAGACGACGAGTCAGCCCAGACCGGAGATGTCGCCATGGAGACGGACTGCATGGACGAGGAGGGGCGTGGCCTGACCCGCAGCGAGCCAATGGGAGAGCGTAGGGAGCCGCTGGGTAGCGTGAACTGGAAGCCAGAGGCGGACGACAAGGAGAACAACAACGGAACCAGCGCTGAGGAGCCCCTGGCTGTTAAGTATGACACTAACACACACACACTCCCAAATACTTGAAGCACAATGACACTGTAGGACTATTTTGGCTTTAAGTGTCTCTTTCACTTACTCACTCGACGCCTTCCTTACACTCTGACTGGCTCTCTCCCTCCCCTTCCAGTTCAGTGCCTAAGGGTCGCCTGGTAGAAGGCTCAGAGTTCCTGAACGAGGACTCTAACAAGCTGGCCCCGGGGCTCAACGGTAAGCCTGGCCCCTGGAGCTTCGAGGAGCTCATTGACCTGGGTGTCAACTCCAAGGGCCGGCCCCTCATCGATGCAGAGGGCCGCAACCAGGGCCTCATCGACTGTGACGGGGGTCCCGAGGGGCCCAGGGTGGCCTTCGAGGACAAGGGGATCCCCGTGGCCACCCTCCACCCCTCCAGTCAGCCTATCGAAGCACTGTCAGGTGAGAGAAGTACTTTGGCAACGAAACTGGTTGTATAGTTGATTTACTGTAACTACTGCACGTGTTGTGTAGGAAAGTAAATAGCTTTGTGGGTATTCTATAATCATTACACATTTTTGTTCCCTCTTTCTCTCTCTGTAGAGATGTGAGGCTGCAGCTCTCCCTTCAGAGGCCTGTTAATATTGCACTCCTGGAGTTCCTGTCCAGCTGACCCCCCTCCACACATACACACACTTACCCACATACACACACCCCGCCCAGCCTTCTTGTCTGGACAACCTCAGCCAGAGGAAGAGCATGGGGGACACATCCAGAACGCAAGCTTTGCACCCCCCACCACAAGAAAAAAAACATAAAGAAACGATGCTTCAGGGAAAATCTAAATTTTCCTTCAATGTGCTCGCTTTAAGGTCTCATCTTTAGCCTCCCATACTTACCATTTCACTTGGTTCTTTTTTGTTTTGTTCACACTTGATGTTTTGTAGGTGTTGGGGCAGGGGGTGTGACGTAATTTATAAATTTGGGCTTCTTTGTGATATGTAATTACTGTTATCTCATGTCTATTTTTGGGGGGTTACTCTGGTTTGAGAATATTCCAGGATGCACGTGCACTCGGCTATATGATGGTTAAGACTTCACTACTTCTCATGTCAGGAAACTTGAGTCCCCCCCGAGATGTGATCAAACACATTTTGATTGGTGGGGTGTGGGCTGGGTACTGTAGTCTATCAGGGTCTGCCTAAAGGGGCGTCTCCAGTGAATAGTCAGACTGAGGGAGCACTTACACAAACCGGTTACGACCTACTGTGTGCCCAAGCTGTGAACAGCACTATGTAACTGTAATCCCATCCTACCCAAATTGTACTCTGACCGAGAATTCTGGATTTGTTTGGCAGGCTGCTTTTCCCAACTCTCTAGACCCTATTCTTCTATGGTTTACCCCTCTCCCTGTGCCCCGAAGGGCTGGTCAGAGCCCCTCCACCTCCCTCGCCTTCTCCCACCTCCCTCACTTCTACTCTTCTTAGGGCCACTAGGGGGCACTTATGTCTACAAATCAAACTGATTGTTTTATGAAATGACTCTTGACTATTGCTTTGTCTTTACAAACTGAAGGATATAGGAATTCCCCAAAAAGCTGGTGATTTTGTGAATATTTTTTCAGTGAAGTTTAATTGTTGCTGTTAATTTTCAGTTCCTGGTTTTTAGGTTTATCCTAATATTTTGACATGTCGTTACGGTTTTACATGTATGTATATAGACTTAATTGTTAGCTAACTCGTATCAAATTCTAATTTAATTGCATCCTGAGCGCTGAGGTATAACTTGACCCCCAGCAATGACTGCATGAATCTATACTCTTACCATATGAATGACTATAGCCCATAACGGATTAACTTGTGTATGTTGGTTAATTGCAGTCAGACAAGGTCCATCAGCTTCATTTTAGAATTGCATCAGAGTTTTCTCTGAAGGGGGTGTGTACAGTACTAGTCCAGAAACTGAACTTGAAAGGTTTGAAGTTCTCACAACGCCCAAAGTATAGGGCTGAAACAACAGTTCTGTCAGGCATCTCAGAGCAGTTTTGACCCGGCAGTAGATGTACGCAGTCTGTGTAGCTCGTTCCATGCTAATTCCATTGCTTCTCTACTAAGGCCCTATGATCTCCAAAACACACTAGCTAATGCTTTTATACTTCATCCCGGCAAAAAAACAACACATTTCAGTTATTTTTTATAGTGTATAATTTGGATGTCTGTTTATATGAAAATATATTTCTACATATTTAAGTGTTATTGTACTGTGTGTGTGTGTATAATCAGTGTTAGGCCGATGTGGGTGGGGTGGTGTAGTGGGAATGGATGTTAATAGTCTCGTTATCTGTTACTGTATTTTAGTTTGGGTTCTGTTTGACTCGTGCCCTTTGGCAGGGTAGTCAGTGCTGTTGCCCTACGCACTGTTCCAAGTCAAGCCCTAGTCCCTACCCTCTAGACACTAGATTGGATCGGTGTAAGCAATCTGGCAACAATTCTACAAGGTGACGCTATTATATTGCTTATACCTATCAAGTACTTACAGATCAGCTCAAGTACAAAGGGATAGGGGCTAAGGGTTTGTGTGGAATTGAGTTAGGTTTGTTTGGGGGAGGTTACCCTGGGCGCTAATAGGAAACCCTCTTCTCCAGTACTCTACAAGCCCTAGGCGACGGAACATGGGTGTGTATGTTGATTGAGAGCATTTTTGTGAGGCTTTGAAAGGTTCTGCTTTTCATCCCCCAACCACCTCAGACAATTGCCTTTGTTCCCAACTGAGGAGTGGGAGAATGTTTCAGGGCTTTTTAACATGGTGTGAAAGGTTGCAGGGATGGTGTTTTTGAAGGTTGCAATAGAAAAGTTAACATGGACTCTGACCACTGCGCCACACACCTCTTTGTAACAGCAGTGTGACTGAGTCTACCACTGAAGGATGGAGACGGGAACAATGTGATTTGGTCAGTCTTGTGCTTGTCTCGTTTGTTTATTTTTTTTAAAGCTGTATCGAGAAGCTTTAATTCCCTATGCTTGAATCGTCCAAACAGAGGTTTGGGGACCTTATTTTTTGCCTCATAAGCCTGTTGGCTGATTGTTGTGCTAATAAACCAGAAGGTTTCTCTGAAATGGCTTTATATTAAACAGTATGTCTAGAGTTGAAGGGCCATGAGCTTAGCTTTGACTTATAGGCTTAAAGAATGTAACTTTGACTAAACAAACAAGCCCTTAATCGTTTAACATGCATCTCTGTCAGGAGAAACTGTTTTTAGTTATTATTCATCACAATATGATACGCTTTGCACTGGGAGGTTTTCCACTTTTTAAAAGGCTTGAAAAGCTTTCTGAAATGAATTACATTTGTAGATTGGGGTGACTTAACTTCACTGTATAATCCTGAGGGGGGTTTGGTATTCTTGAAGGAAATACATTTTCTCTATTCTCTCCTGTCTCTTCCCATCCAGGCTTTTTATGAACTTCCCTCCTTGACTTGACAAACCTTCATCTATTCAAAGTGCAGGGTATTGCTGTAGACGTGTTCAATATGAAACCCATGGTGGTTCCGTGGTCAGCGCTACATGTGCTTAGGTAATAGCAGTGGCACATCCAGTCAAAGAGCCAATACATGGCAGTCCTGATCTATTACTAATAAACAGGACTTGGACACTTAAAAAAAAAAAAAAGTAATCCCTTTCTGCATCTGTGGGCTTGAATACGGAGCTAACTGTTCTTAACAATCTCATGACAGTCAGTTGCAATGACGGTAGGATAGAATGGTGCCTTATTATAGCAAATCTAACTAATAAAACACGTCACATGTCCTTACCTTGGCCATGACAATCATTCTACCTGACCAGGGCTACAGTGAATATGAATTGGTTTCTGGAGGCTTTTCAGACCCTAACCCAAGCCCTGTCCACAAATTATATTTGTAAATATATCTAAAATGTACTGAGAGGATATGAACTGTTAAATAAAGTTTTGCAAAATAAGAGGGGTTTCATTTGTCGAGCAGAGGGAAATAAACACAATTTTGGAGCTTACCTTTATTGATTAATAATGTGCATTCACATCTTAAACTTCACTTCAAAAAGCTGAGTACATGATTAGACTCTCTGAGCATAACACTTTGATACCTATGAAGACCTAGTTTGTCCATACTGATTATTGAAGCACTATACACAACCCTCAACAGCTCTTCAAACACATCACTTCAGAGACACCATGACTGATTACTTAGCTAGTATATGATTCAAGAAGCAACAGGAAGCATGTAACAGCCATTACTGTTCCAGTAAGGAGCTGAAAAGGCCATTCCCTAATGATTATGCAGAGTTCTGAATTTGACCCAAGCTTGTTAGTATTACATATTGTAGGCCAAAAAAAACAAACCACTTGGTGTGTTAGTATTAAACAATGACAGAAAACAGTGGAACAAGATTCATATTCAACTGCTGTTAGATTTCATTCAGGTGATTAACCTAATACATGCTTTCTCTTTTAAACTCTTGATTGGCCACTTAATTTGAGTTAGTTGGCTTATTCCGTTTATGTTCTGCCCCCAACATGAATGAGACAGGGCACTTATTTGGCCCCGTTGCTGGCTATGCTCACAGCTTCTTAGCACAGTCAGGGCAGTAGATGTCCTCTCCGTTGATGACAAAGCGCTTGTTGGCCAGGGAGAGGGAGCATTTCTTGCAATTGAAGCAGTTCTCGTGCCAGGAGTGACCCTCGTAGTTCACCACGTTGGTCCCATGGCCAAACCCTGTATTATGGGAGATAGTGTGCAGCATAGTAATGGGCCAGATATATTATAACCAGTTTACAGCCATAACATCTTAATGCCACTGAATCTCACTAAAAACATTCCATCCTACACAATGAAATCCTTCATTTATTATAAAAAGTGTCCATACAATAAATATAAAGCATAAATGTTAATGTAAAGTGTGGGTGTCTGACCTGTGATGGGATTCTTGCAGCCGTTGCACTGCTTGGCCACGGAGGTCTTGTAGCAGTCCACACAGTAGACATGCTCCTCATGGGAGGTGAAGCGGGTTCCGGCCAGGCCCTTACGGCATGTATGACACACAAAGCACTCGGAGTGCCAGGGCTGGTCCTGGTAGCTTATACCACCTGTGGTGATGGGCTGAGGGGAGAAAAACCATGTTAGTTGCATTGGAAGACCATGTACTTATTCTGTATGAATAACAAAGCATTTTCTTTTAACTTGTACCTTCTGTTGGTATACTTGAGTATAAGAATGCTATAATTAGGCCTGTAATTACACTAACATGGCAGGAAATAATTAAACAAAATTCAGACAGAATGACAATGATTTTGTTCTGTTTGTGGGTGTGTGAAGGGGCAGGTCTTATGCACCTGCTTGCAGTGGAAGCATTTCTTGGCAAATTTCTTCTCGTGGCACGGGCCGCAGAATATGTCGTCGCCCTTGTTCAGGAAGCTCTGCGAGCGGATTGGTTGCTTGCACTCGAAGCAGGTGAAGCACTCCTCATGCCACACCTTGTTCTTATACTCCACATTCTGCGTGCCTGGCAGTCAAAGATATAATAGATGAGAAAACAGACCCTTGTTTCACACAGTGGGTGAGTTCGTAAATTCACTGTCTATCTACTCCGATTTCAGAGTACTCTTGTCTGAGTGTCCCAGAGTGCCGAATAACGGATTAATTTACGAATGCGCAACACCTGTTGAATATGACTGGTATCAGTAAGCTTCGGAAAATACACGTAATTCATTTGTTGCCAGCAGCTCAGTTAGTCACTAACGCTCTAGATAACATAAACAGTCTAACCAGTTATGCTAGGGCGAGTAAAGTGGCCAGTGAGATGTTCTCTCATTTGTGTCTGAAAGTAGCTAGCAAGATGGCTTGGGTGCTTGACTGCGAGGTCAGAACAGTCGGATCAACCGTACTCCTCGGCCAGAGCGTCCAATGTGCGTTCTGAACGCTCCGAGACAGAGCTAAAAGCTCTGAATTTACAAACGGACCATCTGACAACGCTCTGAATTTACGAACGCACATAGTGTCGGAATTTGCCCTGGGCTTCACAAGAACAACATAAATGTAAACAGCGGCCATCTGCACACTGCTAGGTCACTTAAGAAAGAAGTGTATTATGGGTATGGTTAAGCCCACCTGGCATGACCACCTTGTAGCAGGCCTGGCACCGGTTGCCATCCTCGCGGGAGCCACACGTGCCACACATGATCTTTCCGTCGTCCCTGGCGCCGAAGGGCTCGTTAGCCAGGGGCTTGTAGCACTTGGCACAGCGGAAGCAGTCCTCGTGCCAGTGACGGTTCTTATGGTTCAGCTCCTAGACAGAGAGGAGGGAGGGAAAGGCGTGAGATGCATTCATTCACATGGGCTTCCTACACACCTCATCAAACTGAGGCTCTTTCCCCAATCATTTGTTGGCGACGGTATTCAGAGGTGTTAGCCAGAAAAAAAAGAGTATGTCCTTCTGGAAAGCATTAGTGTAGATTACGTGAATTTGAGTGCAGCATACTATGAAGGGACTGACAGCCAAATGGACACCCTGGGGTAGACACTAGTCATGGTGAAACAATGTGAATGGTATAATATTTCAGGGTTCGTTAGCAATGATAGTGTCTATAACACAAGTAAGTATCTGTGACTGTTATGTTGTGGAGGCGGCTGCCCCAGGATCAGGTCGCCACCTGTCCATATAATCATATTCGTTATTATCTAAACGGCTAAATTGATCTTATATCAGCACTCCTACTCTGAAAGGCTTTGTGGATACTGGCACAGATATGCAACACTGGCCTTAATCTGGACATATGAACTGAAGCCAATCAGCTTTATGAACACACATTTAAGGGTACACACACACTCACAAGGACATACACAATACCCACCTTGGCATCAGCCCCAATGGGGCGACGGCATTCGGCGCATGTGTTGGCACAGAGTTTGTCGAAGCACTTTGTACACACGTGCTTCTCATCCTTCATCACATACTTCTTCCCATGCAGGTTGTCACGGCAATAGTAACAGTCAAAGCGTTCAGTCATGGTGGAAGTAGAGTAGCTCCTCGGCCCTGTACAAACAACAATCATATTTACCTTGGGGAACAAGTCATATATACAGTACCAGTTAAAAGTTTGGACACACCGACTCATTCCAGGGTTTTTCTTTATTTTTACTATTTTCTACATTGTAGAATAATAGTGAAGATGTCAAAACTATGAAATAACACATATGGAATCATGTAGTAACCCCCAAAAAAGTGTTACTTGTGCACATGACATTAAAGCTTGAACTTGAAACTTGTTCCTCAGCCATCTACAATGCATGCAGCCAGACCTGAATAATGACTCAGGGCTCTCCAAACGTCCTCACACTGCCATTAACCAGTGGTGTAAAGTACTTAAGTAGTTTTTTGTGGTATCTGTACTTTACTATTTATATTTGACTACTTTTATTTCACAACATTCCTAAAGAAAATAATGTACTTTTTACTCCATACATTTTCCCTGACAACCGAAAGTACTCGTTACATTTTGAATGGCTAGCAGGGCAGGAAAATGTTCAAATTCATGCACTTATAAAGATAAACACAAATGCTTCGTTTGTAAATTATGCTTGAGTGTTGGAGTGTGCCCCTGGCTAGCCGTAAATTTAAAAAAACAAGAAAATGGTGCTGTCTGGTTTGCTTAATATAGGGAATTTTAAATTATTTATACTTTTGATACTTAAGTATATTTAAAACCAAATACTTTTAGACTTTTACTCAAGTAGTATTTTACTGGGGGACTTTTACTTGAGTCATTTTCTATTAAGGTATGACAATTGGGTACTTTTTCCACCACTGCCATTAACACACACTGTCATGTTGACAAAACATGGCCCTGTCTAGCAGGCACCCAGCCACACAAAACCTATCCATCATCCAAGCTAAGAAAAATACATGTTCAAGCTGGCATCCCAGTACGAGTTCTGTCCTCTAATCAGACCCAACCAGGCAAGGGGCTTAGCACCGGCATGCCAAACGTCTGAGGGAAGTGTGTGGAAAATGGCTGCCTCAAAATGACCCACAGATGTCTGGCTGTGAACAGAGCTTTAGCATGTAGTCATCACGCTGTGTCTAACTCGGCCCTGCGGGGGTTGGCTGACTTTATCAGGCTTTGTTGGAAAGTTTAAGTCATATTTTTAGAGTGCCTGGCTCATTCAGTCCATCACATCCCATCCAACCTCTCTGCCGTTGTCTTCTTTTTGGCAGCGCCATTTCATTGGCTGTAAACAAAACCGTCCTCTGCTCCTCTCATTAACATTCCGATCACAATGGGCAGCACAGGCGGATCATCCGTCAGGATAAGACCAACAGTGTTGGAGAAGATACTCTGAAAATATAGTTTACCAAGCTACCAATTATTTCACACTGGAAGAAGGTTAAGCTACACTAAAGCTACCCTTAAGAAACATAGTTTACCAAGCTACCAATTATTTCACACTGGAAGAAGGTTAAGCTGCACTAAAGCTACCCTTAAGAAACATATAGTTTACCAAGCTACCAATTATTTCACACTGGAAGAAGGTTAAGCTGCACTAAAGCTACCCTTAAGAAACATATAGTTTACCAAGCTACCAATTATTTCACACTGGAAGAAGGTTAAGCTGCACTAAAGCTACCCTTAAGAAACATATAGTTTACCAAGCTACCAATTATTTCACACTGGAAGAAGGTTAAGCTGCACTAAAGCTACCCTTAAGAAACATATAGTTTACTTAACTAAAGTTACCTTGAAAAAGTAGTTCACTACATCCAAACTACTTCGTGAAAGATTATCATATGTAGATCTGAAATGTCAGAATACAAATTGCAAGACCGATACCTTTGGGGTCATATGTTTATAGAATGTAAATTAATGCCCACTTCACCCATATTTTCTCAGCTTTTTGCATTAAAAGTAGTGTGTAGTTCCAGTAGTAAGCAGTTAACTAGTGAAAACACTACCTAGATTTTATTTAGTTCAACTACCACCAAGCTACTGCAGAAATGAGTTAAATTACTAGTTGAACTACATGTAGTTCACTACTCCCCAACACTGCCCTTGGGAAAAATATTGCAGTCAGAGTGCAGTATAACTGCAGTACACTGCAATATAACTGTAGTTATAAACTTGGTGCTTCAAGCCCTGAATACTGATTGGCTGACAGCCATGGTATATTAGACCATATACCACGGGTATGACAAAACATGTATTTTTACTGCATGTATTATAACCAGTTTATAATAGCAATAAGGCACCTCTGGGGTTGCGTCGTGCCTAAGAACATCCCTTAGCCGTGGTTTATTGGCCATATACCACACCCCCTCGTGTCTTAATTAGAGTGCAGTATAACTGCAGTATGCTGCAAATACTGCATCCAAAATAACAGTTTTTTTTACTGCAGTAATTTTGTAGTATAAATGCAGTTAAGAGTGCAGTATATTCTGCAATTACTTCCTCCAAAATAGCAGTCAACTACAGTTACTGTACTTTTACTGCAGTTTCAAAACTTAAATCTTTTTTTGTAAGGGTGAAGACCCAGCTGTGTCCTGGAAGAGATTGGTTGTGTTCTATGGCCTCCCTGGAATGAACAATGCTCTTTCAGCCTGTCAGTGACCTACAGTATGTGTCATCGTGATCATCTTGATTGTCAATGTCATGCACTTGCAAGCCTCCTACATGTCTCATAGATGGGTTAGCTGACAATGTCACGAAAACAAAGAGCGCGCTTCCATGGGGCAGAAGTCACTGTGTTGTTGTGATTCTGGATGGCCAGATTACTTGCAAGAATGACAAGAAACTGCCACGTGGGGAATCGTAAGTGGCTCAAATATGCTAGCTACCTAACCAACTGTAAATGTATTTCAAATCAAATCGTATGTCACATGCGCCGAATACTTAAAAAATAAAGGAGAACATTTATGTCTAAGCTGTCTTCATCAGGGTATCAAATGTTATTTGTCACGTGCACCGAATACAACAGGTGTAGACCTTACAGTGAAATGCTTACTTACAAGCCCTTAACCAACAATGCAGTTAAGAAAAATACAAAAAAATAAAATGAAAGTAACAAATCATTTTAAAGAGCAGCAGTAAAATAACAATAGCGAGGCTATATACCGGGGGTACCGGTACAGAGTCAATGTGCGGGGGGCACCGGTTTGTCGAGGTAATTGAGGTAATATGTACATGTAGGTAGCGTTATTAAAAAATCCTCTTGGACCTAGACTTGGCGCTCCGGTACCGCTTGCCGTGCGGTAGCAGAGAGAACAGTCTATGACTAGGGTGGCTGGAGTCTTTGACAATTTTTAGGGCCTTCCTCTGACACCGCCTGGTATAGAGGTCCTGGATGGCAGGAAGCTTGGCCCCAGTGATGTACTGGGCCGTACGCACTACCCTCTGTAGTGACTTGCGGTCGGAGGCTGAGCAGTTGCCATACCAGGCAGTGATGCAACCCGTCAGGATGCTCTCGATGGTGCGGCTGTATAACCTTTTGAGGATCTGAGGACCCATGCCAAATCTTTTCAGTCTACTGAGGGGGAATAGGTTTTGTCGTGCCCTCTTCGCGACTGTCTTGCTGTGCTTGGACCATGTTAGTTTGTTAGTGATGAAGACGCCAAGGAACTAGAAGCTCTCAACCTGCTCCAATGCAGCCCCATCGATGAGAATGGGGGCGTGCTCGGTCCTCCTTTTCCTGTAGTCCACGATCATCTCCTTATTTGAGAGATAAGTGCTGATTGTGCAAATGTATTTATGTTTTCAATAAACATTGGAGACAAAATACAGTTTACATGTTGTCAACAATCTAAGCCAACCCTGTCTGTTTTGCCCCATAGTTGTGCATGCGTTGGTTTTGTTGCTAAACAACCAACCCGTCTTCACGAAAATATCTCTGATTATTGAGACAACAGATGTGATATTATTGTGAGCGCTCAAGTATCTTAAACCTTTTTAATACAATGAGAGCAATGGGGGGAAATACTAATGATGGAATGACAATATATCCTGGTAGCCGTGGGAACACTGCAAATATTGACGAGTGCCAATTGGTGCTCTTCGAGTGGCCTGGGGATGTGGTCAACAGTGAGTGTGGTGAACTGAACGGGATGAGTTAGAGCCGCTGTGGTATGTGTTCTCTCCCAGCTGTAGTGTACAGTGAGGATGGATGGATTCGTAGAAGAGGGGAAAGAGAGAGGCCCGTCTTTACTGTGCCAGAGGGATAAAGGAGGCAGCCTGGCTTGAGCCCCTATACAGAGCCACCGGTGAGTCATCCCCATTCTTATCTGAGTGGTACGAGCCAGTCGGGATCAGTTCAATAGAATCCAATTGGCAGGACCGGATCAATGGCTTAGAGGCAGTAGGGTATCAAGGTATCACAGTCTCAGAAGCCCAAATCCATCTCAAACTGAGTTAACCATGCATTCCATTCTGAGTGTGTAAGCACTGTGCCCGTATGTCAGGGACACCTAGGCCCACAAAGTCAGATGATTGACTTTTGAGGACACTGTGGATGCCACTGTGCCACCGTGACCATTGTGGGTCTAGATGTGCCTAATAAAAGAGCACTGTGATTAAGCGCTAAGCCTTTCAGCTACTGCCAATCACACAGCTGCTTCCACAGAAACAGCCATGGTATGCACCAGCACTCTTTGTAGGAGGGGTTGGAGTACACCACTTTGGTCCCTGGGGTGGGAGAAACACTTTACAGTGGAAAGGTCAGAGTAAGAGCACAGTGAGTGGTGAACCAGGATGGTGTCAGGGATAGCCTCACAGAGCCTGGCTCTCATTAACATTGATCACGGATGGCTTACTGATGGCAGATCAGAGCCAAACGGACCCCAGAGAGAGGGTTATGGAGGTAAGATCAACTGCTACAGTGCCTTCAGAAAGTATTCACACCCCTTGACTTTTTTACACTTTTTGTTGCGTGACAGCCTGGATATAAAATGTATTAAATTGATCTAAACATAATACCCCATAATGTCAAAGTGGAATTTTGATTTTAGAAATTTGTACAAATTAAATAAACAAATGAAAAGCAGAAATGTCTTGAGTCAATAAGTATTCAACCCTTTTGTTATGACAAGCCTAAATAAGTTCAGGAGTAAACATTTGCTTAACAAATCGCACAAGTTGCACGGACTCTGTGTGCAATAATAGTGGTTAACATGATTTTTCAATGACTACCCCATCTCTGTACCCCACACATACAATTATCTGTAAGGTCCCTCAGTTGAGTAGCAAATTTCAAGCACAGATTCAAACGGATTCAATGCCTCAGAAAGAAGGGCACCAAATGATAGATTGGTAAAAAAATAAATGATATCCCTTTGAGCATGGACGGTGAAGTTATTTATTGGGCATTGGATGTTGTATCAATACACACAGACAATACAAAGATTTAGGCATCCTTCCTAATGCAGTTGCCAGAGAGGAAGAAAAAATGCTCAGGGATTTCACCATGAGGCCAATGCTGATTTTAAAATGGTTGCAGAGAATTATGGCCGTGGTAGGAGAAAACTGAGGACGGATCAATAACATTGTAGTTACTCCACAATACTAACCTGCATGACAGAGTGAAAATAAGGAAGCCTGTACAGAATACAAAATATTCCAAAACATGCATCCTGTTAGCAACAAGGTACTAAAGTAATAATGCAAAAAAAATGAGGCAAAGGAATTCACTTTTTGTTCTGAATACAGTGTTTGGGGCAAATGCAACACAACACTGGGTACCACTCTACAAATGATCAAGCATGGAGGTGGCTGCATTGTTATTTTGTAAATGTTATTTAACTAGGTTCTTATTTACAATGACGGCCAAACCCTAACCTGGACGACGCTGGGCCAATTGTGCGCCGCCCTAAGGGACTCCCAATCACGCCCGGTTATGATACAGCCTGGAATCAAACCAGGGTCTGTAGTGACACCTCTAGCACTGAGATGCATTGCCTTAGACCGATGCGCCACTCGGCAGTTATGAGTATGCTTGTCATCAAGAATTGCAGAGTTTTGCAGGATAAAAATAAACTGAATGTAGCTAAGAACCAGTCAAATCCTAGAGGAAAACCTGGTTCAGTCTGATTTCCAACAGACTCTCTGAGATTAATTCACCTTTAAGCAGGACAATAACCCTAAAACACAAGGTCAAGTCTACACTACAGTTTCTTACCAAACAACCTTGAATGTTCCTGAGTGGCCTAGTTTTGACTTAAATCTGCTTGAAAATCACTGGCAAGACTTGAAAATGCCTGTCTAGCAATGATCAACAACCAACTTGACAGAGCTTAAAAATAATAAATTGGCAAATATTGCACAATCCTAGGTGTGTAAAGCGCTTAGAGACATACCCAAAAAGACTCACAGCTGTAATCGCTGCTAAAGGTGATTCTAACATGTATTGACTTAGGGGGGTGAATTCTTATCTAATCAAGATATATTAGTTACATTTTTCCTTCCACTTTGACATTATAAAGTATTTTATGTAGATTGTTGCAAAGAAATTACAATTAAATACATTTGAATAATACTTTGTAGCACAACAAAATGTGGAAAAAGTCAAGGGGTCTGAGTACTTTCTGAAGGCACTGAATGTATAGTATCTACCATGTGATATCTCTGTCTGACTTGAAATGTACCCAATAAAAAAATATTGGATGAATCATCTTTGATCCACTACTTACAGCCTGAATGATGCTGTCCCAAGGACTTAATTTCCACGATACAGATGCATCAATCCAGCTGTAAATAGCATTGCCTTGAAAAAGGTCAAACCATCACTTTTCTCCAGAATTATTTTTCAACGTACTCGAGGGACCTCTTTGCTCCCTCTGTGGTGTCATAAGACCTTAGCTTCCTTTCCACCAAAAATGCAACAATTAGAAAATTAACTCCAGAGTAGTGGTTCCTGACAAAATGTCCTTTCTGACGCACCAAACAAACCCATATTTCTAGCCAAGGCCCAAGAGGAACTTTCCACAACCTACCAGCCAGTGTCTTTGACCAAACTTGAGGAAATCTCACCAAACCACCACCACTAGTCCAGCACCAGGTATCAGTAATGGATTGAACCCATATGAACAAGACACGCATCCATCACAATGCAACCCCACACTCCATCAGCCTATTTCTTTAGCTACCTGAAAGTCTGTAAGCCATGTTTTGGTCCAGGTAAGAGAGGTAAGGAGAGGAGAAAGACAAATCCAAGGACCGGAGGAGAGAGTAGCATCCACACAGGGAGAAAGGAGAAGACCACACACCCTACCAAGGTATGGGTTATATATACACCCCCTCTGACCCACAGCCTGACACCCACAGCCACCCCATCACCCCCTAACCCCACACCCAAACCCAACCATGAACTATCCATTCCATTTTAGGATATGCATCAGAAGAATAGAATGTTGGGGGGGAGATGGACAGAGAAAGCCAATACCATGGCTGGGACATCAGAGTCAACATATACCCACACTGCCCCCTATGTTATTTTTATATATAATATATACATTATATTAACATTGAGACAGTGGCTGAGTGCAACACTGTGACCAACCAGCAAGCTGATATCATTACTCAGTGAAAGTGCTGAAAGACATGGTGCAAACAGTGTATTAATCAAGTCATAATTTATGGTTAGTTTGTTTAGTAACGCTGTTTATATTACCATCAACACTTAGTGTGTGTGTCTGTCTGTCTGTGCGTGCATATGTGTGCATGTTGCGTCTGTATTTACATAACCAGATTATGTGTTCTAGAAACTATGCTCTGAAGTGCTCGCAGACAAGGTTCTTCAAGGCACAAACACAAGATGCATTTAAGATCCAAAGGAGAAAAAAAAGACACATTTTCAAACACTTTTTTTCCAATGTTGAATACCTCTCTGTGACTTTGGTGTCTCAGTGAAAATATTTCCTTGAAAGGAGCGAAGCTGTTCACAGTAAGAGGGATTTATTTTGTAACTCAAAAGGAACTATACACCATAGACCCGGGATGGGCCACTTTGATGGGGGTGGGGGCCACAAAAAATATGAACTCATCATGAGGGACCGCAGTGGCTCGCGGGTCTGCGTACCCACACATGCAGACAACGGATTTGTGCAATCAATATATTTGTGCAGTTAAACTACTTAACTCTCTTAACTAAATGCATTATACCAGTAGCCAGGGCTTGCCTTCACTTTGTCATTGGGTGGAGAGAGGTTGTTGCAGCTTAAAAGCGAATTTCCTGCAATTCTACACATTTTGCCACGACTTATGCCATGTTAATATTAGGGCTGGGAATTGCCAGGGAAGTGTGGTTCTAGACACACACACACAATGAACAGGAAAGTATGGGAGGTAATGATGGAAACTGGATTAAATAATCAAGGCATCATCAAGTCAATGACCCGAGTAAAGACCCATGATCCCCATTGTTTACTTGCCCTGATGAGTCTACCATGTCTCAGCACTTCTCCCTGTGTTTCTCCCAAATGGCTTCCGATCTCCTGCGCAGTGCACTACACTTGACTAGAGCTCCATGGACAATGGTCAAAAGCAGTGCACTATATAGGGAATAGGGTGCCATTTGGGATGAAACCCATGTCAACCAGGAGAATAAGCCAAAGGACAACAGATCCTGTGGAGAGAATTCAAAGTAGTGGAGGCTTGTTTAAGGCATTTGGTTGTAGTCACAGAATTTGTTTTCTCCCATTATTGAGGTTTGAACTTATTGTTTGTTCTTTTGTTGCCTGTCTGTGTAAATCACCTGTCCCTCAGTTAAACTAAACCCACACAGTAGCATTTATGATCAGGTAGGTATCATGGACACCACAACACACCACTTAAAGGGGCAATCTGTAGATCAGTGACTCCCTGCCACTGTTTTAATAAAAAGCTGAGGGATGGGTTTGGAAAAATGTAACCACTCAAATTCATATACAAAGCTATGGACGCAAGAGCTGACCATGCATGAAATCAAAATATTTTGATTTCACTGAATAGCCATATTTGAAGTCTATTCAGTGCTTGTTTACATTATTTACAAACATTAAAGTAAGCTTATATTTGGGTTTTTGGTGGGGTAGGACAGTTGAACTAAGCTCATGAGGCATGTATAAATCATATCATACATTTAAAAATCCCCAAATTGATGTGGCAATCACAGATTGCCCTTTTAAGCCCCCTGAGTAAGAGCCCTGTCTTCTGTCCTCTGTTTAGTACACTCATCCCCCCATTATTGTCATCCCTGTCCCTTTCTCCCTTGTACGGCCTCCCTCAGTTGTTATTTTTCTTGATCCTTTCTCAATATCTCTCTCCTCTCTCCCTCCATCTCCCCCTCCCTCTGTAACAGGCAGTTGTTGTGTTGACAATATAAATCAGTGTTTGTGCATGTGTGTGTGTGTGTGTGTGTGAACGTGCGTGCGTGCGTCTGTGCATGTGTCCGTGCATGTCCCTGTATGCATGCGCGATTGGAATGCTGACAGCGGTGTGACAGGCTCATTTGCGGGTACTGCTATTGAGACTGTGTCTATTCCCCTAGTAGACAATAGCAGAGGAATGCACACCCGCCCGCCAGTCCCTTAGGTACTGCCTTCAAACAGGACAGAAATAGCACCACACACTCACCCTGGCTCCATCAGCAACAACAAACCACACAAGAACCACAAATACCTTTTCCAATCTAAAGATGGAAACTGATAGGAGTTAGTCAGCCAATAGCCATAAACACCGACGTGTTAAAATGTTGACAATACATGTGACGTACTGTAGGAGAATATGTTGACCACGTTCAGTTGTATCTACCTATCCAACCGGGACACAGATATCGGGACTCTACAATCTCTGCACCGCATATTTGCTCTCCCTCAATGCTTCCTAGCACTCCACTACATGAAACGCTATTGGTCTCGGTATTTATGCTCCCTGGCAGAGATTAAAAGAACTGTTCAGAGGATAACCCGGCAGCCGTTCAGTAGCAGTGGTGGTAGATAATGACATCATTTGAAATCCTCTGTGCATTAACATCATATATCTAACCAGACAGAGTCGTATTGCACATGTTACCAGTGGGATTAGAGAGGTAAGAAAAAATAGGATGTCTGGAGTGGACTTCCTGACCAGATGCAGGAGTAGGTCCTGATTGGGTCATTAGAACATGCCGACACCCCTTCTACTGTACAGCCTAGTGTACAGTGTGTACAGACACAACCTAAGATCACCATAGCCCTGTGAGACAGCTATATCACTGGTACATTGTCTGCGGTTTTATCACAGTTCGTAGATCTGTTAATAACCTACCCTACAGCACAAATGATCCCTTACCATGTGTTACAGTAACACTGACGTCCACTGGCAACATGCATTATTCATCTTGTGCGGCTGTGTTTAAGTTGTCATTATAAACTGGGTGGTTCAAGCCCTGAATGCTGATTGGCTGACAGCCGTGGTATATCAGACCGTATACCACGGGTATGACAAAACATTTATTTTTACTGCTCTAATTATGTCGGTAACCAGTTTATAATAGCAATAAGGCACCTCTGTGTTTGTGGTATATGGCCAATATACCACAGCTACGGGCTGTATCCAGGCACTCAGTGTTGTGTGGTGCCTAAGAACAGCCCTGGGCCGTGGTATGTTGGCCATATAACACACCCCATCGGGCCTTATTGCTTAAATAACACATTCTCAATGACCAGCTCTCTGGCAAAAAATGTCAGCCTCTAATCGTGATAATTTAGTTAATGTATGTTTGAAATAGCCCCGACAGAAACAAAAGGACAGCCTATCCAAAGGGTAATTTCTCAGAATGTTCCCTCTGTCTGTCTCTCTGAGTTCTGTTGTGACTCTGTCACCATCTGGTCCTGGTCAGTGGAAAGGGCAGTGATAAGGCCGTCTAATCTCAGGGGAGTACTATTGTATTACTGACTCACCACCACACACACAAACACAGACACAGTGACAGACACAGAACTATATCAACACATGTTCCCTAGCAACAACAGAGGTGAAGGTGGAGACAGACCTGGGTCAAATATGTGTGATTTCTGAGTGGACACAAGGAGCCATTTTGTCAACAAGTCTGACGTGATCACATGCCCACATCATCATCTCGCTACCGGACATGACACTGACATGATATCCACGTCACACTTGCACACAAAGGTCACTACCCCTTAGACAACCACACATTTATTCTCGGTCCTACGTGTCAATCGAGGGCAACAGTGTTTCCAAACAAGAGGGGGTGTGGGGGGATATGTGTTTTTCCATTCACCACCCCCCAAACCCTCCCTTCCATGACATTGAGCTCCACACACAAACACAAGCGCACACGCACACACACTGATAAGGATTTCACAGTGGGCCCGGCCAACACTTCGAGCTCCCATTTCTTCTGCATGACTCACAGCTCTCTGAATCTCTCCAAAAGTAAACTGCTCCAATAGCCCAGTCTGCTCTGTTCATAAAGATAGATTGAGGAGTCTATCCCCAATATATGTCAAGTAGGACGATGGAAAGAGCTCTTAAAAGAAGCAGACTCACTTCATCCCTCCCTATAAGCCTGCAGACCGCCCTTAAAAAGTGGTGAGCCCCAGTTGCAAAATATGGTCATAGTCATTTGGAGAGTCACACAGTACTTCTGCCAATTGGAAAGAGGGTCTGGGAGAGGGTTATGAGCTCTCTCTCGCTCTCTTTCTCTGTAACAACACAATGAGGTGTGGATGTGGAGATGGGTGATAGGTATCCTAGCAGTTAAGAGCGTTGGGCCAGTAACTGAAACATCGCTGGTTTGAATTACCAAAATCTGGTTCGAAATATGTTGATGTGCCCTTGAGCAAGGCACTTACCACTAATTGCTCTTGTAAGTCGCTCTGGATAGATGACCAAAATGTAAAATGTGTAAGGCAGGGAGGTACAGTTCTGCCTCCACTGGAGACAATGTTGCTTCCCTCACAGCCAGCCGGTCAGTCAGACACACTACATTGCCTAATTAGGATCTACTCAGCAGTCAGCTGAAAGGCTAGTGAGTGTGCTGTATCATTATTTCATATGCTCCACTCATCTACACACACTTCAAATCAAATGTTATTTGTCACATGCACCAAATACAACAGGTGTAGACCTTACAGTGAAATGCTTACTTACAAGCCCCTTAACCAACAAGTACACATAGGTGCAAGCCTACACACACACACACACAGTGAGAGTAAACAGAGGACACTAATGCTCCAGAGGCTGTCTTCTTGGGCAGAAGGCCAGGTGTCCCCCTGGGACTGATGTGGACCATACAGGAAACACAAGGCCCTCCAGTAGCTGAGCCCTCTGATCTAACATAATCAATGTCACAATGTGTTCCAATGGGCATTATGTCTGCAAACATTGGGTCCTGCTGCTATTGCTGATGTGCCACGCTGGTATATCATTATATGACTGGTTGATCAGATTAAACTTTGCATGAACACATTCTTCACGAAGGCACAAATGCTCACATGGACTGAAACAGGACTGAATCAATCAGTCTGGTTAGAGACAAGGAGTGTACTGTAAAGTACCATATAATTAATGTACCATATTATGAAAAGTTATGGGCGCTGAACCCAATCCAAACAAAAAATAGTTTCGGCTTTTATTGCCTAAAATGGTGATGTCATTGGCACAATGAGAGCCAGTCACACTAGAGGAGGAGGGGCCTCCCCAGGTGTTCTGAAGCTGCTGCTGGGAGAAAATGACATCATACATTTGGCTTGGCAGCTGGCTTAACCAGTAAAGTGTAGCAGGACTGAGGGCAACCTATTGTACTGTGTGTTTTGTAAAGGGTTTTTGGGCTGACCTTGAATAACCCGCTGGTGGGAGGTAGGCTAGTGTTATTATGGTATTCTTGAGCACTGTTGATGTAGACATGGGGTCAGGGCCCTATTCAATTAATACTGGATACCACATTTTGACTATTGGATATGTCCAAAACAACATTATATACAGTACAGTTTTTTGTGAGTCCCATTGTACACAATATTTTGCTTGAGGAAGACAAATGCTGCTTTTGACTTATGCCAGAAAGCTGGTTTCAGGGTTTGATTGAATAGATTACATCATCTGTGTACAGAACACAAAAAAATGTAAATAAAATGGTTTTCAGTTACTTATTTTTTCCATATGTCAGTAAACTATAAAACTTGAAATTAAAAGCACTAGTAAATGTACCAAACGGCTCATTTTAAACCATTAAAACTGACCACATAGACTTCAGTAATTTACCAAGCCACACAATAACCATATGCATATAGACACTCACAGATCTTTGGTTTTATCTGAAAATCTATACATTTTCAGTCCACAAAATGTACTGCAACAGCTTCTTTAAAAAATATACTTGAGATAAATAATTGCCAATAGGCTAAAATGCACTAAGAATAAAGACACCACATGCCTCCAGGGATGGAACTTTACTTCATATCACTGACTATTAAAATTCCAGCCTTCCTTATCAGACCTCTTTAAAGCTACTGGTGCCAACTACGTGGAATTTAATTATGTACACCAGCATTCAATGTGCCCAAATGCACATGCACCTTGTGTCCATTTTTTGTTGTTGCTTGGACCCAAAGTCAGAATTGAACAAAAACACAACAAATGTGATTTAAACATGTACTCATCTCATAGACATAAAGGGGAGTAAAGAAATATATAACAAAAAAAGTTTAACTTTTTCGCATAAACAGTCTGGTCCGCTGGAATTTTCCCAGTCAAAGATAAACTTTATCCCAACACTAAAAACGAATATTACTAGGTTTGAAGTTGTTTTTTAATTCTCAAAATGTAATTTGACTCACCTATCTCCAAGCGTAAAATATGCACCCTCCTCTCTCTACAGTGATGCGTCCAACAGTAAGTTTTTAGCCGAGGTACCAGACGCGCCGTTGACGCTCCTTAAAAAGCAAGTGGAGCTCAGAAGAAAAAAAACCAGCAGGATATGATCCAAACCTCTATGTTAATATCAACAATGACCTCATCCAGGAATTTATAAGATGTAGCTGTTAGGATCTCAACTTCTCACTGGTTAATACTGGAGGTCATGGAAGCAATACTGTAGAATTCAAAAGCATCAAGACAGGGCTTCTGCTTAACAACAGGCTGCTCTTTGAGATCAGGTATATGAATCAAGCAATCGCAATATAAGTTTGTAATGTTTTAGTGTGGTGTGCAACTCTTAGCGTAGCCTAAGCTATTTTCATTACATATATCGATTTCATTGCATTCAGAGGAGGATGTAAGGTGCTATCCAGAAAATGTATTTAGGATGGAGATGTTTGACGTGACATTTATATGTCATCTATATTATCCATATGTATGCAAAGTATTCCCCAGTGCATGCTCACCTCCTTCTTTGGTAATGAATATCGTTTGCTGAGAGAGATTGCAACAAGATGAGTCACACTAAGCCAAAAGTAAATAGAGTACTTGTATCCTTACTCACCCTCCTTAAGCCTGCAACTGTTACTACAAAGGAATAACACAGGTAAATAATATTGTTGATACATTAGAACCACAGACGTTGTATCTTATCAAACTGTAAGGTGTCAATGACATAAGAATAACCATATTTTCTATTATTTTATATCAAAAGCACAATTCTAGCAACAAAGATCGAAATGGCTTGGCTTTACTATTGGCATCACTAACAGTACATGGATGGGAAATCCCTAGGAGCAGACACCCCTCTCCCAGTGGTCCAATTTAGGATGACCACATGTCCCGGATTTTGCGGGCTGTCCCGCATTTTGTCCCTTTGTTCCGAAAACAAACAAACATGTCCCGATTTATATCAACAAATTCCAACACCACTCATTTAGAAAAATAGGTCGATTTGTCCCGTATTTCAGTCAGACAACCAACCTGTTTCTTGCGGTCAAGTTTCGCGAATGAAAACATATATATCATAAGGATGTGGTAGTTTCTCATTCAACATCTTTGCTGCTACTTCACTCAAACTCATTCCTGTTTGAAAAGTCTCCCTTCCTAACTATTTTACATTCCCTGAGACCAACCAGAAATGTTTCCTTGGCCAAATATTCCCAGATTTTCATAAAACGGCCACACCTGTGGTCCCTCGTTTCTGCATCACCAAATGTTGTGCGAGGCAACAATAGTGTAGACTAATTGCGCTTCAACTGCTTGTTTGGTGCAGCAGGTGTAGGCTAGTGCTGCACCTCTCACAATGGTGCTCGTTTAGAAAAGTTAGATCCAAGCTAAATCAGTGTCTTGGAAGATCACATAATGATTCATTAGTATTCCACATAACCAAATATTAGCATAATATAACGTTGCTGTAACATCAAAAACACCACCTAATTTCTTCTGAGATTTTAGGATGGTTTTTATTTATTTTTTATTTCACCTTTATTTAACCAGGTAGGCAAATTGAGAACACGTTCTCATTTACAATTGCGACCTGGCCAAGATAAAGCAAAGCAGTTCGATACATACAACAACACATAGTTACACATGGAGTAGAACAAACATACAGTCAATAATACAGTGAAAAAATAAGTCTATATACAATGTGAGCAAGTGAGGTGAGATAAGGGAGGTGAAGGCAAACAAAATATATATAAAAATAAATAAAAATATAAAAAGGCCATGGTGGCGAAGTAAATACAATATAGCAAGTAAAAAAAAACACTGGAATGGTTGGTTTGCAGTGGAAGAAAGTGCAAAGTAGAGATAGAAATAATGGGGTGCAAAGGAGCAAAAATAAATAAATGAATACAGTAGGTAAAGAGGTAGTTGTTTGGGCTAAATTATAGATAGGCTATGTACAGGTGCAGTAATCTATGAGCTGCTCTGACAGCTGGTGCTTAAAGCTAGTGAGGGAGATAAGTGTTTCCAGTTTCAGAGATTTTTGTAGTTCGTTCCAGTCATTGGCAGCAGAGAACTGGAAGGAGAGGCGGCCAAAGGAAGAATTGGTTTTGGGGGTGACCAGAGAGATATACCTGCTGGAGCGCGTGCTACAGGTAGGTGCTGCTATGGTGACCAGCGAGCTGAGATAAGGGGGGACTTTACCTAGCAGGGTCTTGTAGATGACCTGGAGCCAGTGGGTTTGGCGACGAGTATGAAGCGAGGGCCAGCCAACGAGAGTGTACAGGTCGCAGTGGTGGGTAGTGTAAGGGGCTTTGGTGACAAAACGGATGGCACTGTGATAGACTGCATCCAATTTATTGAGTAGGGTTTTGGAGGCTATTTTGTAAATGACATCACCGAAGTCGAGGATTGGTAGGATGGTCAGTTTTACAAGGGTATGTTTGGCAGCATGAGTGAAGGATGCTTTGTTGCGGAATAGGAAGCCAATTCTAGATTTAACTTTGGATTGGAGATGTTTGATGTGAGTCTGGAAGGAGAGTTTACAGTCTAACCAGACACCTAGGTATTTGTAGTTGTCCACATATTCTAAGTCAAAGCCGTCTAGAGTAGTGATGTTGGACAGGCGGGCAGGTGCAGGCAGCGATCGGTTGAAGAGCATGCATTTAGTTTTACTTGTATTTAAGAGCAATTGGAGGCCACGGAAGGAGAGTTGTATGGCATTGAAGCTCGCCTGGAGGGTTGTTAACACAGTGTCAAAAGAAGGGCCAGAAGTATACAGAATAGTGTCGTCTGCGTAGAGGTGGATCAGAGACTCACCAGCAGCAAGAGCGACATCATTGATGTATACAGAGAAGAGAGTCGGTCCAAGAATTGAACCCTGTGGCACCCCCATAGAGACTGCCAGAGGCCCGGACAACAGACCCTCCGATTTGACACACTGAACTCGATCAGAGAAGTAGTTGGTGAACCAGGCGAGGCAATCATTAGAGAAACCAAGGCTGTCGAGTCTGCCGATGAGGATGTGGTGATTGACAGAGTCAAAAGCCTTGGCCAGGTCAATGAATACGGCTGCACAGTATTGTTTCCTATCGATGGCGGTTAAGATATCGTTTATGACCTTGAGCGTGGCTGAGGTGCACCCATGACCAGCTCTGAAACCAGATTGCATAGCGGAGAAGGTATGGTGGGATTCGAAATGGTCGGTAATCTGTTTGTTAACTTGGCTTTCGAAGACCTTAGAAAGGCAGGGTAGGATAGATATGGGTCTGTAGCTGTTTGGGTTAAGAGTGTCCCCCCCTTTGAAGAGGGGGATAACCGCAGCTGCTTTCCAATCTTTGGGAATCTCAGACGACACGAAAGAGAGGTTGAAAAGGCTAGTAATAGGGGTGGCAACAATTTCAGCAGATAGTTTTAGAAAGAAAGGGTCCAGATTATCTAGCCCGGCTGATTTGTAAGGGTCCAGATTTTGCAGCTCTTTCAGAACATCAGCTGACTGTATTTGGGAGAAAGAGAAATGGGGAAGGCTTGGGCGAGTTGCTGTGGGGGGTGCAGTGCTGTTGACCGGGGTAGGGGTAGCCAGGTGGAAAGCATGACCAGCCGTAGAAAAATGCTTATTGAAATTCTCAATTATAGTGGATTTGTCGGTGGTGACAGTGTTTCCTATCTTCAGTGCAGTTGGAAGCTGGGAGGAGGTGTTCTTATTCTCCATGGACTTTACAGTGTCCCAGAACTTTTTTGAGTTTGTGTTGCAGGAAGCAAATTTCTGCTTGAAAAAGCTAGCCTTGGCTTTTCTAACTGCCTGTGTATATTGGTTCCTAGCTTCCCTGAAAAGTTGCATATCACGGGGGCTGTTCGATGCTAATGCAGAACGCCATAGGATGTTTTTCTGTTGGTTAAGGGCAGTCAGGTCAGGAGAGAACCAAGGGCTATATCTGTTCCTGGTTCTAAATTTCTTGAATGGGGCATGCTTATTCAAGATGGTGAGGAAGGCATTTAAAAAAAATATCCAGGCATCCTCTACTGACGGGATAAGATCAATATCCTTCCAGGATACCTCGGCCAGGTCGATTAGAAAGGCCTGCTCGCTGAAGTGTTTCAGGGAGCGTTTGACAGTGATGAGTGGAGGTCGTTTGACCGCTGACCCATTACGGATGCAGGCAATGAGGCAGTGATCGCTGAGATCTTGGTTGAAAACAGCAGAGGTGTATTTGGAGGGCAAGTTGGTTAGGATGATATCTATGAGGGTACCCGTGTTTACGGATTTGGGGTGGTACCTGGTAGGTTCATTGATAATTTGTGTGAGATTGAGGGCATCAAGCTTAGATTGTAGGATGGCTGGGGTGTTAAGCATGTTCCAATTTAGGTCGCCTAGCAGCACAAGCTCTGAAGATAGATGGGGGGCAATCAGTTCACATATGGTGTCCAGAGCACAGCTGGGGGCAGAGGGTGGTCTATAGCAGGCGGCAACGGTGAGAGACTTGTTTTTAGAGAGGTGGATTTTTAAAAGTAGAAGTTCAAATTGTTTGGGAACAGACCTGGATAGTAAAACAGAACTCTGCAGGCAATCCTTGCAGTAGATTGCAACACCGCCCCCTTTGGCCGTTCTATCTTGTCTGAAAATCTTGTAGTTGGGGATGAAAATGTCAGAATTTTTGGTGGTCTTCCTAAGCCAGGATTCAGACACGGCTAAAACATCTGGGTTGGCAGAGTGTGCTAAAGCAGTGAACAAAACAAACTTAGGGAGGAGGCTTCTAATGTTAACATGCATGAAACCAAGGCTATTACGGTTACAGAAGTCATCAAAAGAGAGCGCCTGGGGAATAGGAGTGGAGCTAGGTACTGCAGGGCCTGGGTTCACCTCTACATCACCAGAGGAACAGAGGAGGAGTAGGATAAGGGTACGGCTAAAAGCTATGAGAATTGGTCGTCTAGAACGTCTAGAACAGAGAGTAAAAGGAAGTTTCTGGGGGCGATAAAATAGCTTCAAGGAATAATGTACAGACAAAGGTATGGCAGGATGTGAATACAGTGGAGGTAAACCTAGGTATTGAGTGATGATGAGAGAGATATTGTCTCTAGAAACATCATTGAAACCAGGTGATGTCATCGCATATGTGGGTGGTGGAACTGAAAGGTTGGATATGGTATAGTGAACAGGGCTAGAGGCTCTACAGTGAAATAAGCCAATAAACACTAAACAGAACAGCAATGGACAAGGCATATTTACATTAAGGAGAGGCATGCTTAATCGAGTGATCATAAGGGTCCAGTGAGTAGAGGTTGGTTGGGGTCACGGCGATCCAGACAGCTGGCCGGGTAGATGGCTATCGGTAGTAAGATAGCATAGGATGGAAGTCTATTTTTTTTAATTTTTTTTTAGACACCTCGTGCGTTTCCGTCGGTAGATTAGTGGGGTTCCGTGTAGTAGAGGGGATCAATCCAATTGGCAAAATAGATATAGTGACCCAAGAAAAATTGTCCGATATACTTATTCAGATAGCAGCCGATAAGACAGCTAACGATTAGCGGGCCCCAGATGAGCGTTCAGGTAACGTTGCGACGGAGGTGCCAGTTGGATAACTCCCTCGGGCAGATAATGTCGGCAGTCAGTCGTGAAGGCCCGATGGGGCTCCGCATCTGCAGCAAAAAAAAAAAAAAAAAAAAAAAACGGGTCCGGATAGGTGACTGTAGCCCAGGAATGGCTGATGGAACTCCTCAGCTGGCTAGCTTCGGAATAATTTAAGTTTGCTCCGGGATCGACGTAAGCGAATAGTCACACGGTTTGCAGCTAGCTAGCTGCGAAATCAAGGTGCAAACGTCCAGAGCCTGCGGCTGAAATCCGGGGACACTGAGAAAAATAGGCCCGGTATGCTCCGGTCCGAGTCGCGTTGCACAAAAGTGTCGATAGATTATCGAGCTGAAGGAATAGCTGAAGACCACAACGTGGGCAGCTGAAACACCAACGCTAGCCAGCAAACCGGCTAACTTCTGGGCAGCTTCAGATCAGCTACTGGCTAGCTTCTAGTTAGCTTCTGGGTAGCTTCCGGCTAGCTTCTGGCTAGTTTCGGCCGGCTTCTGGTTAGCCTCTGGCTAGCTACCACTGTGGATTTTCAGATTTGAGGTAAATAATACTTTTTTTTTTGTAATTGGTGAGGCGGGTTGCAGGAAAGCTTTTGTAGTTGAGTTCTTGGATAATAAAATATATAAAGATATGCGAAGAAAGGTGTAAATATATATGTATACAGGACACGACAATACGAGGACAAAAAAGACGTCTGAACTGCTATGCCATCTTGGAACGAAAGGTTAGCTGAATAGTCCCAACAAAAATCTCACGCGGCCAAAAATCAAAACAGAGTGCAACTAAGCAGAATGTGCTTTGATTGAATCAAAATACAGGAAGGCTCTATCTACCGTTTTTAATACCATCTGCTCTAATTTGCTCACGAAACAGTAATTCAAGAAGATCTAAATGCATATTCCCATGAAAGTGATTGAGATCAAATGTTCACCACACCCGTGTGTGATAATTGCACCATGACATACAGGCCTAAAGGCCCGAGACAATAAGACACAGTGGCAGAATAAATTCAACCACACCTTTCTTTTAACACAAAACCGAATAGCAACCTCTGTCCAGTGAAGTCCACAAAGGATATACAGTTGAAGTTGGAAGTTTACATACACCTTAGCCAACTACATTTAAACTCAGTTTTTTACAATTCCTGACATTTAATCCTAGTAAAAATTCCCTGTCTTAGGTCAGTTAGGATCACCACTTTATTTTAAGAATGTGAAATGTCAGAATAATAGTAGAGAGCATGATTTATTTCAGCTTTTATTTCTTTCATCACATTCCCAGTGGGACAGAAGTTAGTATTCAATTAGTATTTGGTAGCATTGCGTTTAAATTGTTTAACTTGGGTCAAACGTTTCGGGTAGTCTTCCACAAGCTTCCCACAATAAATTGGGTGAATTTTGTCCCATTCCTCCTGACAGAGCTGGTGTAACGGAGTCAGGTTTGTAGGCCTCCTTGCTCACACATGCGTTTTCAGTTCTGCCCACAAATTTTCTATGGGATTGAGGTCAGGGCTTTGTGATGGCCACTCCAATACCTTGACTTTGTTGTCCTTAAGCCATTTTGCCACAACTTTGGAAGTATGCTTGGGGTCATTGTGCATTTGGAAGACCCATTTGCGACCAAGCTTTAACTTCCTGACTGATGTCTTGAGATGTTGCTTCAATATATCCACATAATTTTCCATCCTCAGGGTGCCATCTATTTTGTGAAGTGCACCAGTCCCTCCTGCAAAGCACCCCTACAACATGATGCTGCCAACCCCCGTGCTTCACGGTTGGGATGGTGTTCTTCGGCTTGCAAGCATCCCACTTTTTCCTCCAAACATAGCGATGGTCATTATGGCCAAACAGTTCTATTTTTGTTTCATCAGACCAGAGGACATTTCTCCAAAAAGTACAATCTTTGTCCCCATGTGCAGTTGCAAACCGTAGTCTGGATTTTTTTATGGCGGTTTTGGAGCAGTGGCTTCTTCCTTGCTGAGCGGCCTTTCAGATTAAGTCTATATAGGACTCGTTTTGCTGTGGATATAGATACTTTTGTAGCTGTTTCCTCCAGCATCTTCACAATGTCCTTTGCCGTTGTTCTGGGATTGATTTGCACTTTTCACACCAAAGTACGTTCATCTCTAGGAGACAGAACGCGTCTCCTTCCTGAGTGGTATGACGGCTGCGTGGTCTCATGGTGTTTATACTTGCATACTATTGTTTGTACAGATGAACGTGGTACCTTCCGGCGTTTGGAAATTTCTCCCAAGGATGAACCAGACTTGTGGAGGTCTACAATTTTTTTCTGAGGTCTTGGCTGATTTCTTTTGATTTTCCCATGATGTCAAGCAAAGAGGCACTGAGTTTGAAGGTAGGCCTTGAAATACATCCATAGGTACACCTCCAATTGACTCAAATGATGTCAATTAGCCTCTCAGAAGCTTCTAAAGCCATGACATCATTTTTTGGAATTTTCTAAGCTGTTTAAAGGCACAGTCGACTTAGTGTATGTAAACTTCTGACCCACTGGAATTGTGATACAGTGAATTATATGTGAAATAATCTGTCTGTAAACAATTGTTGAAAAAATGACTTGTGTCATGCACAAAGTAGATGTCCTAACCGACTTGCTAAAACTATAGTTTGTTAACAAGAAATGTGTGGAGTGGTTGAAAAACAAGTTTTAATGACTCCAACCTAAGTGTATGTAAACTTCTGACTTCAACTGTATAGTAACAGACCTAGAGCATGGTCAAGCAAGTTAATGTTTCCAACATTTTCAGACCACTAAACAGCTATTGATTTAGAACCACAGTAGATATGGGAGTTTATTAAAATTGGGTTTGTGGATCTGTGTAATCTGAGGGAAATATGTCTCTAATAGTCATACATTTGGAAGCTCAGTTTCCACCTCATTTGATGGGCAGCGTGCACATAGCCTGTAAGCTGAGCTTCTCAGTCATTTTTTGTTCGCCTCTCAAAAGTCAACTAATTCTGTTTTTTGAATATCCATTGCGAATGATAGTTCCTCAGTATTTAAAAAATCTTTCCAACACTCTTGGCCTCGATAATAACCAAGCCTCGGTGTGAAAGAGCAAAATATCATGATCTGATGATCCTATATATCCAGTGGAAACGTGATAATAAAACAGTTGTCTGTCCTGAGCTCACTGGCCCAGGAAACTCAGAGGGTCTGAAATAGGCTAGTTGATACAATGATGCAAGTTCGCTAGCTACAGCTTCAGGCTGGAACCAGTGATGATTTAATACAATGTTGCACTTCACTAGCAATAGCTTAAGTCAAAACGGATAGAAAGAGAGGCAGACAGGCGGAGTAGAGAGATTAATGTGGAACCAGAATTTTCAGCAGGATATTTTCTACTGAAAGAGAGGCAGACAGGCGGAGTAGAGAGATTAATGTGGAACCAGAATTTTCAGCAGGATATTTTCTACTGTTTTTATTTGTCAGCTTTAGGCCTATGTATTTTACTTAGTTGATGATGGAAGTTATAGGCCTACTGCTGCATTGGCCAATAGGCTATCTCTGAGTTCTATGCTCTCATTTCTTTAGCCGCCAATGGGTCACAGAATATTAATGTGTCCATATGGCAGAGGGTAGTGCTCTTGCCATAGTTGATTTTTAACTTTTAGACTTGTATCATTTTACTTCCGATTTGTATGATTAACAACATGACAATGATTTTGAGAAACTAAAATGTAATTATTGAAATGAAACTGTTCCACAAAAATGTGTATATCAAAATAATCATAACTGGCACACAGATCGGTAGAAATGGTAAATTGCAAGCTTCCCCAAACTTGAAACTCACGAGCAGCCTATGGTCTTTGCTATTACACCCATAAAAACACATCTAAATACAAGCATTTCTGGTTGCACACATAGGAGGTCCCGTGCAAAAACGTGCCCCGCCTATGGAAATCAAAGGCCCGTTCAACTGATTCATTCTTCCGCCGGCCCTGGAACCTTGTAGTCCCAAGCACTCGTTTTGTCAGGCTTTACTAATACTAAAGCCCTTTCTCTCTGGAATAACTAAAGTATCCAGAGAGACAATCGTGAAATGTTCTGTCAAACAATTGTTTCATTTTTATGTATAGCTCTACACTTAAATCACTCATCTAACCCTCTTTACATTTGTGATTGACCCTTCTGAAATGTTTGAGAGAGAGAGAGAGAGAGAGAGAGAGAGAGAGAGAGAGAGAGAGAGAGAGAGAGAGAGAGAGAGAGAGAGAGAGAGAGAGAGAGAGAGAGAGAGAGAGAGAGAGAGAGAGAGAGAGAGAGAGAGAGAGAGAGGTGTGGCTCTAGGCGCTGACAGAGGAGAGGTTTATTGAAGTGCACACACAGGCCTGTAGTCGACATCTCTCCTCCCTTCACCCCTCCCTCTTGCTCTGCCACTCATTGAATGTTTATTGACAGGATTGCGTCCAAATGTCTGTGTTTTTTAGGCAGAGTGTATGTTTAGCTCACTCCAAACCCCCTCTGAGCTTGGGTGTCTGACAGCGCTGGCTAGAGCAATGTCACCTCATTCGACCAACCTGTTCCTGTGAAACAAAACGAGGGCGCAGCGGATCAGGCCATGTGCACTGAGACTAAAAGCAGAACCGACTGGACTAGACTGGACCAGACGTTTCCAACCTTTTCCGTTCTGTGCACAACCAAATCACAGACAAAAGCCCTGGGCTGTTCCAAAGTGGAACAGGAGAATTGGCTTTGCCTCTTCAATTGAGCTTTCCTGGTGGGGGATAATGTGTTGGAGTCTACGTCTACGTCTACTTGAGTCTGCAATGTTTTATAGGTGTCTGGGTCTTTCAAACCTCAGGCCAGAAGTATGTGAGCTGAGCTTTTGATGAGCTGGTGTTCATTTCTACTGAAGGGGAGGGTGAAGGCTGCCACACTGATCTGGTTACTGTCGTCTCACACACACACACAAGCACACTCCCTCTTTCTTTCTGTCTCTCTCTCGTAAGCAGACACATTAAACACACTATATAATGGAGAGAATGCTCCCGTCCTCTAGCCTTAGAGAGAATAACATCTGAATGAATTAGTTCTAAACCAGCACCTACAGTAGTAACACAGTACATGAGAGTAAACACATATCTCCCACTTGGCAATGCTAAGAAACCATGACGCGTTCCTTTCATAAACTGATGATGATGAGACCAATTCATTTAGCCTCCTCTGTATGCTAATGAGGATGATGAAGGTGAGTGTATTGTCTTCCTGTATACCAAGGGCATCTGTATTGAGATTCTATAACCTTTATAGCCCAAAGCATGACAGCTGTTCCTGCTATACTGCCAATGAATCCCACAATTCAGGGGAATCTTAGACAGGTGTGCTATGTCTTCCATTTAGGATGACACATTTAAAATACCCAAATCCAGGACAAAGGGATGATTTGGCGGGACGTTCGCGGGATAATCTTTTGGGACAGTACCGCCTCTGTTTAATCACCTTATATATACTTTCAGTCTAATACGGCTATATATCTTGTCAAAAGAGCAACGTGACTGTAAACAGAGATCTGTATATAATGACGAGATGCTCATGTCTCCGTCCTAACAATGGGTAGTCGTTGTCCCAAAGGTGGGAAGGCAGACGAAAAGCTTAGGTCCAAAATAAGCCCATATAAACGCATCGGGCTTATTTTGGACAAATTTTGGCGAGTGAAACCTCTCGCTCCGCCCCTTCCTCTCCGCTGAATGCCTAACAAATACGGAACAAATCTACCTTTTTTGTAAATTAGTGGTGTCAGAATCTTTTGATAAAATACGGGACATGATTTTTTGGGTTGCGGGACGTGGGACAAAGGGCCAGAATGTGGCACTGTCCTACACAAACCGGGACATGTGGTCACCCTACTTTCATTGTCATATGAGGGTCTGGCTGGCTAAAAGAGTTGGCTAGCTATGACATTTAGCTTTCCTGTCCCCGGTTCAATCTGGTAGGTGATGAGTAGTTGCTAAACCACTGCTCACTTTGAACACACTATTAGAGGTGTATGTTTTTAAAGAATTTTTACATTTAATTTCACCTTTATTTAACCAGGTAGGCCAGTTGGGAACAAGTTCTAATTTACAACTGCGACCTGGCCAAGATAAAGCAAAACAGTGCGACAAAAAACACAGAGTTACACATGGGATAAACAAAAGTACAGTAATAACACAATCGGAAAATCTATATACAGTGTGTGCAAATGGAGTAAGGAGGTAAGGCAATAAATAGGCCATAGTAGCGAAGTAATTACAATTTAGCAAATTAACACTGGAGCGATAGATGTGCAGATGATGATGTGCAAGTAGAAATACTGGTGTGCAAAAGAGCAAAAAAAGTAAATAAAAACAATATGGGGATGAGGTAGGTAGTTGGATGGGCTATTTACAGATGGGCTGTGTACAGCTGCAGCGATCGGTAAGCTGCTCAGATAGCTGATGCTTAAAGATATGTCTCCAACTTCAGCGATTTTTGCAATTCGTCTCCAGTCATTGGCAGCAGAGAACTGGAAGGAAAGGCGGCCAAAATAGGTGTTGGCTTTGGGGAATACCAGTGAGATATACCTGCTGGAGCGCGTGCTACGGGTGGGTGCTGCTATGGTGACCAGTGAGCTGAGATAAGGCGGAGCCTTACCTAGCAAAGACTTATAGATGACCTGGAGCCAGTGGGTCTGGCGACGAGAGCATACAGGTTGCAGTGGTGGGTGGTATATGGGGCTTTGGTGACAAAACAGATGGCACTATGATAGACTGCATCCAGTTTGCTGAGTAGAGTGTTGGAGGCTATTTTGTAAATGACATCGCCGAAGTCTCTGATCTGGAGAGGTAGGTTTGAGACTCAGGCTGTCCATCCTAAAGGGTATTGTGATACAGTACTAAAGGGGATGAGGGCCAAGGCTGGTGGATAAATGACTGGCATGATTTAAGTTTTTTTTGTTCTGTTCTTATTCCAGCCAAATCTTAGGGGAAGGTCTGGACTGGAGAAGTCTGCATCAGAGACTTGATCTGGTTAGCTATTAGCTAACGTTACATTCTCAGAGGCCAACTAGATCGTGTCTACATCATAACGTTGATGTGTAATCAGCAAGTCAATGAGGATACGATTACAGAGGGGTTTAATCCAAAGCACAGGATTCTGTTTATTGAACATTTTGCACGCGACTTGGAACAGGTGAGGAATATTTACAGAAATGTAAACAGTCAGTACCTGCAACACTGAGGGAGCACAGTGTGGCACACACACGCATTACAGCAGACACACACACACGCTTAGGTGTAGACGACATGCGCGCACACACACACACACACACACACACACACACACACACACACACACACACACACACACACAGCGAAGTAGCAGTATAAACACAGAGTGGACAGTCTGAAAACACAGAGTACAACAAGCCCCTTTGGTCAGCTACTTCAGAATAGTGTCAACAAGTTAATTACAAGTTACCATTGACAGTTCAAATTTAAAAAATGGAACACATACTGTAAGAACAGTACTGGCAAATATAAGTAGACCTACAAGGGGCTTTTTTGACCTACAACATTAGATCTGTCAGTGGTAGACTGGTACACACTTCTGATTTTTGACCTTTTTGTTGTTGTGAAGACAGTCAATGGCATGGAAAAGGAATGAGGCAATGAGGCCAATCTTGTTTCTCTTGGTAACATAGATCATAATAACCTGTACATAAATGGATCATATTTCACTGTATTCCTTTTCATTTCATTATAAACCCAACATGTAATTCAAAGCCAGTTAAAAGCAGCTCAAAAGTATGACAAATGTCACATGCAAGACAATCGAAGCAGAATGAAACAAACGATTCTCAAAAGACAAGTGCAAATGCTGCAACATCCTCAATGCTTTCGCCTTATTTCCCTTCTTCATCAAGAATTTTAAAAAAAATAGGAGGGAAACAAACAGAAAATAGAGGGGAAAAAATAATTAACTGCACGTTGCGGTGTCAAGAGGCATGCCTGATAAAAACGAAGAGAGAAGACACGTGCCGTCAGAGGTTCCTGCACAGCAGGAGGTAACACTGAGGGGAAGACCAAGGCATGTCTAGTGAACGGCCTCCTTCTCCCCTTCCTTCCTTCCTTCCTTCCTTCCTTCCTTCCTTCCTTCCTTCCTTCCTTCCTTCCTTCCTTCCTTCCTTCCTTCCTTCCTTCCTTCCCTCCATTTACCTTCCCCTCCCTTTGACTCTCCTCCACCCCAGGTGCAAAGTAAATAGCTTGGACTATAGGAAAAATGTACACTATTCATCTCTACCTCTCTTTCCTCAGCTCCTACCCTGCCTCATTCTCTCTCCTACTCCCTCCCTCGTCTGTAGTGTTGTCTGGCACAGTGCCTGATTCCATCCATATCAACAGTGCGTTGCCAAGCAGGTGTCCTGTCAACAGTTCCTGCTGCACTACATTAACAGCCACCGCTGATCCCAGAACAGTCACAAGGGTAGAGCACATGAAGCCAAGCAGCTCAGAGGAGCTACTCACTCTGATCGCAGAGCCCATATAGACAAGAAGCTTAGAAGAGCTACTCAGAGGCCAGGCATCAGCTATAAATCAGGCCAAACCCCATACAATATACAGCGAGGTATATAGGATACATTAGACTAGTGTTATTTTACACAAAAAGATTCGCACAAATTCCTTTTGTACAACTATTCTGTTTTCTTCTCGAAATATCTATTCGGAATCATTTAATCCGAAATGTTACCCCAACTTGCCTATCCAAATTGTGAGTGATTTCTACATACTATCCGAGACATCACAACGTCATACAGTATCAGGGACAACGTAGCCAATAGACCAGTAACTCAGGCCAGTTAACAGTTGAACTGCGGTCCAGTACATACAGTAGCAGACCATCAATCTTTTGACAAGGACATTCCCATAAACAATCCCAAATGAAGCAAATTCAATCTGAAATAGAATTGGATAAGAAGTGATGAATAGATTAAACATTGTTGATCCACAAAATGTCAATTCCAGACAAATTTGACAAAAACAAAGCAAATTTGATCCTTGATCAAGAGCTACTGTAGCATGTTCCCTGTATACTACTTCAACGCAGTGAATAACCAGATACATCTTAGCCAGTAGGAAGCAAGAGCTTAGCACAGATAGAAAGTCCACAGTAGGTTTGATAATAGTAACATTGCAGTCCCTAATATCAAATATTCACCATGTTACACACACAGTATAGTATAATTAGTGACAATTAGTTATGTAGCTAAAGTACTTCTAGTATGTTGCAAAATACATACAAAGTATTTTGAGGCTGTCTGCACTCTTTTCATAAAATGTCAATGCAGGGGAAATGGCACTAGCTTTCACCGTACGGGAGATTTGGATCTGGTATTCAAAACGACAGCCCTTCTTTCTGCATCTGTGGTGAGTGACATCAGCTTCTAAAATAAGGTGTCAAACCCTCCCAAAGTCACAGTCTAAGGTCGTTGTGGGAAGTCCAAGACGTGCGCCAGGTTACACTGTTAGCCTGGTTAAACCAGACTGAACTCTGTCCTTCCATTGTCATTCAACCAGGCTTTAACATTGTAACAGTCCACAGCCCAACGGCTCAAAACGCAGACAGCCTGTCACCCATAGAAAACGTCGCCACCCTGTGGATGGAGGAGTGTGTTACTTCTAAAAGGGAAAATAAACTACAGTGGTCACTGAGGCACTTGATTGTAACCGTATTCACATAGCAACAAAATGCAACGCAGAGCCATTAAATCAAGTCAGCATGCCTTGGATCACACAGAGAAGGCAGTAACATTCAGGATCAGACCCAAAAACAAGGCTACAAACTCAATCAGCCCCGCAACCTTCTCACTCCCCACGCATAGAAAAAGGATGCACAATTTAGCATGCACAGTTAGCATGTCACCGTTATTATACACCTTGTGATACAGAGACAAACTAGCTGTTGTACTGTGACCTCCACATAGACTAATGCATGCGCATAGACTCGTATTGAGTCCTCTATAACGCTACTGTGACAAGATTGCCACGTGATTTCAGTGTGGTCCTATTAGAAGACAAACTGAGAAAAGCTATCGGTTTAACAAAATCAAAAGAAAACATGAATAAATACTTCATATTACAGTGATGGCGAAAGGAGTAAAAATTAGCAAACAAGAATGAGGTAGAGACATGGATTAGCCACTTGAGAAACTCAAAAGAGGAACGAGAGTGAGGGAGAGTGAGGGAGAGTGAGGGAGAGTGAGGGAGAGATGATGAGCGGTATGAGAGAAAAAGAAAGACAGTCAGAGAAAGACAGACTGGCACAGTCAGAGAGACAGACAGAGAGAGACCAGTCTCTTGCTGATCTTAGTTAATCTCATTCCTGCAGATTAAGGTGAGCAGGACGTAGAGTGAATTGGTCATCTGGCCTCTCTTTCGCCTCACATCCGCATACGGTGTCGGGGGTCCGCGAGGGGGGGCTCGGAGTCGTCCATGGGCAGGACCAGGCGGGTGCCCCTCATCACCAGCTCGTTGTCACCGTACGTCAGCTCGCGGTCCAGGTCGTCAGCGGAGATGACGGCGGAGGTGGTGCCCGCGGGCCCGGCGCTGGTGTGGGCGCCGCTGGCGTCCGTGCTCACCGTGATGTCACCGTAGGTCAGGCTGATGTCCCCGTCCGTCAGGATGAGGTCCGAATCGTCGTCCTTCAGCTGGCACTCGTTCTGGTGGCAGGAAAGAGAGAAAGGAACATTTAAGAATATGTCATCACCAGTTCTAACTGATCAAACACTCCTATTATAACTGAACTAATTCTTTAGCTTTTATGAAACAGGCAACTCTTCATTTGAGTACATTCATTGATACGTGATCCATTGTGATACTCATTAAGACAAAGAAGAAAACACGACATGTCATCGCTATTACCATAATCCCCCTAACAGGGTCACAGGGTTAATAGGAACACATGGTTTGTGGCGACTGACCTCGTAGGCCTGTGGGCTGGTGAGGCATCTGGCCAATGGTCCACAGCAGGCAGGCATGGTGACGGTGAGAGGAGGGCCGCTGTGGGTCAGGATGGGCTTCAGGTAGCTGGAGGGGTTATAGTCAAGGCCTCAACTGTGTCACAGAGAATCAAAACAAACTGCTCAAATACGTAATGAACCATACTCCTCTTCCTCAATACACCAGCCTCCACTGCTGTAGACTAGTATGTTATTGCAGTAATTGCGCACACATACTGTATACAGTGCATTTGGAAAGTATTCAGACTCCTTTACTTTTTCCACATTGTTACATTACAGCACTACTCTAAAATTGATTGAATTGTTTCCCCCCCTAATCAATCCACAAATAACACCCCATAATGGGGGTCAAAATAATACCCCATACCAGTCAAAAGTTGACACACCTACTCATTCAAAAGTTTTTATTTTTACTATTTTCTACATTGTATAATAGTGAATACATCACCCAAAAAATAAAATTGTGTTAAACAAATCAAAATAGATTTTATATTTGAGATTCTTCAAAGTAGCCACCCTTTGCCTTGATGACAGCTTTGCACACTCTTGGCATTCTCTCAACCAGCTTTATGAGGTAGTCACCTGGAATGCATTTCAATTAACAGGTGTGCCTTGTGTTGTGACATGGTAGGGGTGGTATACAGAAGATAGGGCTATTTGGTAAAAGACCAAGTCCATATTATGGCAAGAACAGCTCAAATAACCAAAGAGAAACGACAGTCCATCATTACTTTAAGACATGAAGGTCAGTCAATCAGGGAAAATGTCAAGAACTTTGAAAGTTTCTTCCAAGTGTAGCCGCAAAAACCATCAAGTGCTATGAAACTAGCTCTCATGAGGACTACCAGAGGAAAGGAAGACCCAGATCTACCTCTGCTGCAGAGGATAAGTTCGTAAGAGTTACCAGCCTCAGAAATAGACAATTAACTGCACCTCAGATTGCAGCCCAAATAAATGCTTCACAGAATTCAAGTAACAGACACATCTCAACATCAACTGTTCAAAGGGGACTTCGTGAATCAGGCCTTCATGGTCAAATTGCTGCAAAGAAACCACTACTAAAGGACACCAATAAGAAGAAGAGACCTGCTTTGGCCAAGAAACACGAGCAATGGAAATTAGACCGATGAGTCCAAATTCAAGATTTTGCGGTCCAATCGCTGTGTCTCTGTGACGCAGAGTAGGTGAAGCAATGATCTCTGCATGTGGGATTCTCACCTTTTCCAAATAGCCCTATCTTCTGTATACCACCCCTGCTTTGTCACAACACAAGGCACACCTGTTAATTGAAATGCATTCCAGGTGACTACCTCATGAAGCTGGTTTAGAGAATGCCAAGAGTGTGCAAAGCTGTCATGAAGAAAAAAGGGTGCCTAATATAAAATATATTTTGCTGTTTAACACTTTTTGGTTTCTACATGATTCCATATGTGTTATTTCATAGTTTGTAGAATAATAGTGAAGACATCAATGCAGAAAATATAAAAAATAAAGAAAAACCCTTGAACGAGTAGGTGTGTCAACTTTTGACTGGTACTGTAAGTATTCAGCCCCTTTACTCAGTACTTTGTTGAAGCACCTTTGGCAGTGATTACAGCCTTGAGTATGACACTACAAGCTTGGCACACCTGTATTTTGGGAGTTTCTCCCATTCTTCTCTGCAGATCCTCTCAAGCTCTGTCAGGTTGGATGGGGAGCGTCGCTGCACAGCCATTTTCAGGTCTCTCCAGAGATGTTCGATCGGGTTCTAGTCCGGGCCACTCAAGAACATTCAGAGACTTGTTTCGAAGCCACTCCTGCATTGTCTTGGCTGTGTGCTTAGGGCCATTGTCCTGTTGGAAGATGAACCTTCACCCCAGTCTGGGGTCCTAAGTGCTCTGGAGCAGGGTTTCATCAAGGATGTCGCTGTACTTTGCTCCATTCATCTTTCCCTCGATCCTGACTAGTCTCCCAGTCCCTGCCACTGAAAAACATCCCCACAGCATGCTGCTGCCACCACGCTTCACCATAGGGATGGTGCCAGGTTTCCAGATGTGACGCTTGGCATTCAGGTCAACGAGTTCAATCTTGGTTTCATCAGAACAGAGAATCTTATTTGTCATGGTCCTTTAGGTGTCTTTTGGCAAACTCCAAGCAGGTGTTGATGTGCCTTTTACTGAGGAGTGGCTTCCGTCTGGCCACTTTACCATAAAGGCCTGATTGGAGGAGTGCTGCATAGATGGCTGTCCTTCTGGAAGGTTCTCCCTTCTCCACAGAGATACTCTGGAGCTCTGTCAGAGTGACCATCGGGTCCTTGGTCACCTCCCTGACCAAGGCCCTTCTCCCCCGGTTGCTCAGTTTGGCCTGGCAGCCAGCTCTAGGAAGAGTCTTGGTGGTTCTAAACTTCTTCCATGTAATAATTATGGAGGCCACTGTGTACTTGGGGACCTTCAATGCTGCAGAAATGTTTTGGTACCCTTCCCCAGATCTGTGCCTTGACACAATCCTGTCTCAGAGCTCTATGGACAATTCCTTTGACCTCATGGATTGGTTTTGCTCTGACATGCACTGTCAACTGTGGGACCTTATATAGACAGGTGTGTGTCTTTCAAATCATGTCCAATCAATTGGATTTACCACATGTGGACTCCAGTCAAGTTGTAGAAACATCAAGGATGATCAATGGAAACAGGATGCACCTGAGCTCAATTTTGAGTCTCATAGCAAAGGGTTTGAATACTTATGTAAATAAGGTATCTGTTTTTTTATTTTTAGTACATTTGCAAACATTTCTAAAAACCTGTTTCACTTCATCATTATGGGGTATTTTGTGTAGATTGATGAGGGACATTTTTTTATTTAACCCATTTCAGAAAAGGCTGTAACGTAACAAAATGTGGAAAAAGTTAAGGGGTCTGAATACTTTCCGAATGCACTGTATCCATGATCATTTTGGTTATGCAGGACAAATCATGGTTTTATACTCACACATTAATTTACTGGATAGAGAACAAAAATGCTTTCTCTGTGAAATGAATCTGTCACTGGAGTGCCATCTGCTGTGTGCTGATGGGAGTGACACCAAAGGATACTTGTGGTCAAAGTTGTACCAGATCCTGAAGAGCCAGGCGCTCTCGTGTTTGGTGCTCCGCCGCTCTGATCCCTCTGTAATGCTCATCTGAGGAGACAGAGTCACAGAAAAGACAGATACAGAGATCCACTCAAAACAACAGCACTACATTAAAATCAGATGATTACAGCATTCAAGTCAAATAACTCCATTTTCATAGGCTTAATACTCACTGAGTTATCTGCGTCCGAATCTACACCCACACTGTTAGAAATGCAGAAACACATAAATGAGTCTACCAGATCAGTGTTCACAGACGATCATACTGAAACTGGACAGACAACTCTACGTGCTGCGTATATACTAAATTAGAATAAACATCAAAACAACAAAAGGTTGTTTTTAAGGCAAAAAAAAGACATACACCAACAACCCCAAACTTTGACTTTCGACCCCCACGGTGGACCTACCGTATGTGCTGGCAGGAAAGCATCTGGGTGGTTCCGCCTCCACAGACCCATACAGTGAAGAAGACGATGAGGAGGGTGGTTGTGAACATCATCTGACGGGCGTAGGTAGCCGTGTCCCGGATGGAAAGGGCAAAGGTCATCGCCCCACGCAACCCTAGGGAGGACAAGGAGGGGTTATTTAAGCAATAAGGCACGAGAGGGTGTGGTATATGCGGGGGTAGTGGATGAAATAGAGTAGGATGCTTTAAAACTTCTTTGGGCTAGGGGGCGGTATTTTCACGTCTGGATGAAAAGCGTGCCCAAAGTAAACTGCCTGCTACTCAGGCCCAGAAGCTAGGATATCCATATTATTAGTAGATTTGGATAGAAAACACTCTGAAGTTTCTAAAACTGTTTGAATAATGTCTGTGTATAACAGAACTGATTTGGCAGGCGAAACCCCGAGCCCAATCCATCCAGGGGATTTCCTTTTTGAGGTCAATCTGTTTTCTATTGGTTTTCTATGGCAAGCCCATTTTAATAGAAATATGCTTGCAGTTCCTATCGCTTCCACTAAATGTCAACAGTCTTTTGAAATTGGTTGATGTTTTTCCTTTGAGTAATGAAGAAGTAGCCATTTCCTATCTGGGTGGATAGCCAAGTGTACTGTTGTGGTTGGGGCGTGCGACCTGAAGCTCGCTCCACTTTCATTTTATCCGCAGTTTATCCCGTCTTAAATTTGATTGATTATTTACGTAAAAAAATACCTAAAGTTGGATTAGGACAGTTGTTTGAAATGTTTGGACAAAGTTTACAGGTAACTTATTAGATAATGTGTAGTCATGTCGGGCGAGTTGGAACCGGTGTTTTTCTGAATCAAACACGCCAAATAAATTGACATTTTGGAGATATAACGACAGAATTTATCGAACAAAAGGACTATTTGTGATGTTTATGGGACATATTGGAGTGCCAACAGAAGAAGCTCTTCAAAAGGTAAGGCATGAATTATATCGTTATTTCTGAGTTTTGTGTCGCGCCTGGGGGGCTGAAATATGATTGTCAGTACGATCGATAGTGGTTCATAGAGATTACATCTTACACAACTTTTTAATAGATGCCAGGGATCAAATATCATGGATTCCTTATGATGAGATATTGGCTAAATTTGCCAAAGGAAAAAGTATTTTGGGTTTAAGAATCTAGGCGAAATGCCAGGATGATGTATTCTAAAGATGTAACAAATAAACATGATCTGGCCAAAACCTAGGGGGGGGGGGGGGGGGGGGGGGTTAATCTCATGAGACATTTTATGTCGCCTTATCCTGAAATAGATTTCTAGAATGGACGAAAGGGTGGAGGGGTCATGAGGAATTAGGATAGGGGTACCAAACCTAAAATGAAAATGGTGGTGCGGTGGTTATGGAGAATCATGGGGAAAAGAGACCAGTGAATCCTCGGTGGCGAGAAATAAAAGATAAACGCTAGGGTGGATTAAAACAAACGTTTAATGTTTGGAGTAAGGACAGTGGACTTACCATTATCATCTTTGGTTTATAATTAATCATTTTGGATTGCTGATTTTTTAAAATTTAAATATTACCTTTATTTAAATAGGCAAGTCAGTTAACTCTTGTCAATATAGGGGGTGCTGTTTCAACTTTGTAAAATATCGTTCTCAAATTAAACTGCCTCGTACTCAATTCTTGCTCGTACAATATGCATATTATTATTACTATTGGATAGAAAACACTCTCTAGTTTCTAAAACCGTTTGAATTATTTCTCTGAGTGAAACAGAACTCATTCTGCAGCACATTTCCTGTCAGGGACTGAGATTTCAGAAATCGAGGTCCCTGTTCTGAGGTCAGTTTATAAGTCCCCATGTAAGCCATCGGGCTACATGCACTGCATACGTCTTCCTCTAGATGTCAGTAAGCGGGGAGAATTTGAATGGAGTGGATTGCGCAATCTGTGGCCCTATATAAGACCGTGGAACGGAAGTACCGTCCTTTTCAACGGTGCGCCTGGCGCAAGAAGACATCACAATGGCGTCCTGCAAACGCTTTCATTTTAGTAGTTCTATATCTCCGGTCATGTTTTTATTCGTTATAGGTGTTAAAGACATCATAAGGTAGTTAATTTAAACCAACTTATAGCAGTTTATAGCAGTTTATTGCGATTTTCTGGGATTTCTTTGTCATGCGCTTTCACGAGTTGGACACCTCTCCAGTTGGTGGCTAACATTAGCGGCTATTTCGACCGGACAAGAGGACATCTTTCAACCCAAAGACGATTGTTCTGGAGAAAGGACACCTTGCCCAAGATTCTGATGGAAGCTCAGCTAATAGTAAGCAGTCTTTATGCTGTTAATTCGTACTTATGTTGACAAATGTTAAATAATAATTCCGCCATGAATTATGGGGCGGTCTCGCTTTAGCGCACGCTGTATTGCGCAGTAACGTTAATTTTAAAAATCTAACCCAGCGATTGCATTAAGAACTAATTTATCTTTCATTTGCTGTCCAACTTGTATTTTTTAGTCAAGTTTATGAATAGTTTTCGATTAGAATAGGTGCCTTTCCCAAGATTTCTCCTGACATTTTCTTTGCAGCTTGGCTACTTTTCTCATTGTATAACCACGATTTGTGCCGCTAAATATGCACATTTTCTAACAAACTCTATATGCATTGTGTAATATGATGTTATAGGACTGTCATCTGAAGAATTCTGAGAAGGTTAGTGAAAATATTAATATCTTTTGGTGGTTTATACGTAATCGCTATGTTTGGCTCGAATCAATGCTGTTGTGATGTTTGCTATTGTGGTATGCTAATATAACGCTATATTGTGTTTTCGCTGTAAAACACTTAGAAAATCTGAAATATTGTCTGGATTCACAAGATCTGTGTCTTTCAATTGCTGTACGCTGTGTATTTTTAAGAAATGTTTTATGATGAGTAATTAGGTAATACACGTTGCTCTCTGTAGTTATTCTAGTCGCTTTGGTGAGAGTTGTGATGGTGGCTGCAATGGTAAACTATGATTTATACCTGAAATATGCACATTTTTCTAACAAAACATATGCTATACAATAAATATGTTATCAGACTGTCATCTGATGAAGTTGTTTCTTGGTTAGTGGCTATTTATATCTTTATTTGGTCGAATTTGTGATAGCTACCTATGCAGTAAAAAAATGGTGGAGTAAGAAAAGTGGTGTCTTTTGCTAACGTGGTTAGCTAATAGATTTACATATTGTGTCTTCCCTGTAAAACATTTTAAAAATCAGAAATGATGGCTGGATTCACAAGATGTGTATCTTTCATCTGGTGTCTTGGACTTGTGATTTAATGATATTTAGATGCTAGTATTTACTTGTGACGCTATGCTAGGCTATGCTAGTCAGCTTTTTTACTGATGGGGGTGCTCCCGGATCCGGGTTTGGGAGGAACTAGAAGTTAAGAACAAATTCATATTTTCAATGACGGCCTAGGAACAGTGGGTTAACTGCCTTGTTCAGTGGCAGAACAACATATTTTTACCTTGTCAGCTCAGGGATTCGATCTTGCAACCTTTCGGTTACTAGTCCAACGCTCTAACCACTAGGCTACCTGCCGCCCCGCTAAGATGTAGCATTGTGAATGCTAACGAAATGTATACTTTCTTTTCCAGAAGAGGGGGTTTCATTGTCTCTCGGAGGGGGTTTCATTGACTGTGGTCTTGGGGAGAGCAGTTAAGTATAAAAGTATCTGGAATAGGCCATAAACGGAGTTCACAGATAAGTAAGGCCTGTTCATGTGTGTTTTTGACCTACGGTTTACCACACACAATTTACTGGTTATGAATATGCGTTAGTGGTGTTAATACTGTGGGATTTATTTTGTGTGGGGTCTTTACAATTTGGTTTTAAATTGGGTATGCAGAATGATGGAAATGTTTGACATGTTTTAAAGGGTTTCTGAAGGACAGGGAAAGAAAGGGGAGAGGAAATATTTAATGGTGTTGGATGCCCTGTACCCTGACTTTCTGGTGAGGCCTGATCAATCTCACTAGAAATGATCAAAACAGGTGGGATTTAATTATAAAATGAATGAGAAACACCAGTCTCTATTCTATTTTACCATTACTTCATGAGATATCATTATTTCCTTATGGAGTTATCAAGAGTTGTAATTCTAAGTTGATGGGTTATTCAAATGTGTTTATTTTAGATTTAACACGATTTTGAATCACAATGTGAATCATGTGTTCAAAAGGGGAAACTACCAGTTCCCCAGGGCTTCTGGTTTTTTAGGGTAAATACACAAATGTATTTTGTTTACTCTGCATATAGAAGGAAAAAGATATGTTAATGAGGGTTGACAGTTACTCCAAACGGATTGTGATGTGTATTGCTGATTTCATGAAATGGATTGGGATATGTGAATTGCTGATTTAATTTCTTGACATTGTTTCGATACAACATTTCACAAGATCTGCTGGATGGTTGGGATTCTCCCATGGGTTATGGTGCTAACTCCCTGATCTGGTAACTCTTCCGAGAGGTCGCCAGTAAAATAAGGGAGTATGAACTAATTTTGAAGATGGTTTCAACAGTAACAGTATGTTGTTATGCTCTTTGACATTGGTCGTAGAGATAATGTTAATAAGGAAATTGGGAATGTAATAGTTGTCATATAGTCGATGCTTGTCTGGATTTCCTGAATCAGAAAAGAATTGAACTAAACTGTTGTTCTGATCTGTCCTCTCGAGGTTATCATGGAAGGTGACGTCAGATTGTGTCTTAATGCATGGTAGGAATAATGTGACCACAAACCGGCTGAAGAAAGAGCAACAAAAGGCGTTCAATGGGACAGTGACTTTTAACACACCAATCTGAGTCCGAGCCATTAACCTGGGTACGGGCGGCAGGAGTGCGCCATGAGTCCTGAGACCGCGCATGTGGAGTGAGCGTGGAGAGAGATAACATACAAACTTCTCTCATGCTCCTGGTGTACTGGTGGGAGAAATGGACCAGACAGAATGGTGAGAGAATTGTGTACGTGGGAAAAACTGATTACTTTATATTGAAAAATCGGGACAATACCAAGGGCCATCAAATCTGACAGGCAAGAGTTACATACAGTTGAAGTAGGAAGTTTACATACACCTTACTCAAATAAATTTAAACTTAGTTTTTCACAATTCCCTGTCTTAAGTCAGTTAGGATCACCACTTTATTTTAAGAATGTGAAATGTCAGAATAATAGTAGAGAATTATTTATTTCAGCTTTTACTTCTCATCACATTCCCAGTGGTTCAGAAGTTTACATACACTCAATTAATATTTGGTAGCATTGCCTTTAAATTGTTTAACTTGGGTCAAACGTTTTGGGTAGCCTTCCACAAGCTTCCCACAATAAGTTGTAGGCCTCCTTGCTCACACGCTTTTTCAGTTCTGCCCACAAATTGTCTAAAGGATTGAGGTCAGGGCTTTGTGATGGCCACTCCAATACCTTGACTTTGTTGTCCATAAGCCATTTTGCCAGAACTTTGGAAGTATGCTTGGGGTCATTGTCCATTTGGAAGACCCATTTGCGTCCAAGCTTTAACTTCCTGACTGATGTCTTGAGATGTTGCTTCAATATATCCACGCACATTTCCATCTATTTTGTGAAGTGCACCAGTCCCTCCTGCAGCAAAGCACCCGCACAACATGATGCTGCCACCCCCGTGAGTCACGGTTGGGATGGTGTTCTTCGGCTTGCAAGCCTCCCCCCTTTTTCCTCCAAACATAACAATAGTCATTATGGCCAAACGATTCTATTTTTGTTTCATCAGACCAGAGGACATTTCTCCAAAAAGTACAATCTTTGTCCCCATGTGCAGTTGCAAACTGTAGTCTGGATTTATTGCGGTTTTGGAGCAGTGGCTTCTTCTAGGCTGAGCGGCCTTTCAGGTTATGTTGATATAGGACTCATTTTACTGTGGATATAGATACTTTTGTACCCGTTTCCTCCAGCATCTTCACAAGGTCCTTTGCCGTTGTTCTGGGATTGATTTGCACTTTTCGCACCAAAATACGTTCATCTCTAGGAGACAGAACGCGTCTCCTTCCTGAGCGGTATGATGGCAGCGTGGTCCCATGGTGTTTATACTTGCGTACTATTGTTTGTACAGATGAACGTGGTGCCTTCAGCCATTTGGAAATTGCTCCCAAGGATGAACCAGACTTGTGGAGGTCTACAATTTATTTTCTGAGGTCTGATTTCTTTAGATTTTCCCATGCCATGATGTCAAGAAAAGAGCCACTGAGTTTGAAAGTAGGCCTTGAAATACATCCACAGGTACACCTCCAATTGACTCAAATGATGTCAATTAGCCTATCAGAAGCTTCTAAAGCCATGACATCATTTTCTGGAATTTTCCAAGCTGTTTAAAGGCACAGTCAACTTAGTGTATGTAAACTTCTGACCCACTGGAATTGTGATACAGTGAATTATAAGTGAAATAATATGTCTGTAAACAATTGTTGGAAAAATGACTTGTGTCATGCACAAAGTAGATGTCCTAACTGACTTGCCAAAACTATAGTTTGTTAACAAGAAATTTGTGGAGTGGTTGAAAAACGAGGTTTAATGACTCCAACCTAAGTGTATGTAAACTTCTGCCTTCAACTGTATGTGTCGTTGGGAAGGAGGAAGTGCCGGGAGGAGGGGAGTGGTATTGAGGAAGGTCTACACACTGCGAACAATCTAGACTAAGAATACAGTGAGATACCAATCTTTCATTACCATGCCACTCGTAACAGGAAAACAGGGACAAAGGGGGGGGGGGGGGGGGTTGTAATGAGAAGAGTTATTTCCGGCAATAAAAGATCCCGCTTATAAACGTACATTCTAACCGTGATGTGTGCTAGGTTGAGAAGCTTGAATTCGAGTGATAGACTCAAAGTAAAGCACGGAGGACAGTCATTCTAAATTTGGGTTGGATAATTTATCAAATGTTTTAGTTATAATTCGGATACAACGGGAGAGAATTGTTCTCAAACTGTGAGGGGTGGGTGCACTGCTCAAATGTATTATGCCTAGGGAGCCTCTAGAAACCTTATCTTTAAGTGTCCTCCGACAGGGAGGTTATTAGAAAACTCACTGGATGATAGCTTGGTTCAAACATTACGTTTTTTTTTTTTTATTACCATGTGATCAGAATTTTATGTTAAATCGCATTAATATATAGATTAGATTGCTTATATACGGTACAATTAATTGCATACAAGGCCCATAGTCTTGCATTAACACCCAAAAACAGAAGCTCGTCAAAGGTAAGGCATGAATTATATTTTTATTTCTGCGTTTTGTGTCGCGCCTGCAGGTTTGAAATATGCTTATCTCTCTTTGTTTACAATGGTGCTATCCTCAGATAATAGCATCGTATGCTTTCACCGAAAAGCCTATTTGAATTCTGACATGTTGGCTGGATTCACAACCAGTGTAGCTTTAATTTGGTATCTTTCATGTGTGATTTAATGAAAGTTTGATTTTATAGTAATTTTCATAGTAATTAATTTTAATTTGGCGCGCTGCATTTTCTCAGGCTTTTTGCGAAGTGAGACAGTAGCGTCCCGCCTAAACTCAGATTTTCGGATATAAATATGAACTTTATCGAACAAAACATACATGTATTGTGTAACATGAAGTCCTATGAGTGTCATCTGATGAAGATCATCAAAGGTTAGTGATTCATTTTATCTCTATTTCTGCTTTTTGTTACTTTTCTCTTTGGCTTGAAAAATGGCTGTCTTTTTCTGTGACTTGGCTCATATCTAACATAATCGTTTGGTGTGCTTTCGTCGTAAAACCTTTTTGAAATCGGACACTTTGGCTGGATTTACAACAAGTGTATCTTTAAAATGGTGTAAAATGGTGTATGTTTGAGGAATTTAAATTATGGGATTTCTGTTGTTTTGAATTTGGCGCCCTGCAGTTTCACTGGCTGTTGACGAGGTGGGACGTTACCGTCCCACATACCCTAGAGAAGTTACGTGAGATGGAATGTGACTGGGGTGGAGATCTGTGGGGCTCATAAATTAAGGTTGTGGTGATAGAGTGGTATCATCCCCAGACTATGTATATTGTTACACGAGATAGCTGTCCTCACTCTCCTTCGAGCTAACTGCGCACAATATAGGGACTACTATGAAGTTAAACTGAACGTTACACATACCCAGATCATGGTGCGAGTAGCAGAGATAGTGTTGGCATTTCAGACACTATTGTCAACTTAAGAAACCTGTGACTCAAGAGTTTTTTTAGGTTGGATATCCTTCCAACTTCATTCATCTTTTCCCTATTCATAACAGCCAGCGAACACTTGACAGATTCCATGCAGTAGCTACTCACGGCAGTCGCTGTAGGGACAGTAATTAAAGGAGGCTATAGTAACAGCATGGAATTGGACTACGGCGCAAATGAGGGAGTTTGAGGTATGCGTCACGGGCAGTGTCAGTAGTAGCCGGGGTTATTTTAGTAGCATTGTTGGGATATCATTTTATGAGGACTCATGCCACATGGCTTGGTAACTGGGAGACCGATGGGAGTACCGGGGGCTGTTATACATGTCACAGATTAATGATCTGGGCTAAGGGGAGTCTGTGTTGTCAGGAAATGACCAATGCATTGCATTGTGTATATTCCCAGGTGGAAGCAGCACATGAGGAGCAGCAGATAACCGAGGGCACGAGCTGAATTCTGGAGATCAAGATACACCAGGGGGGAGTGTTGGAACAGCGTTGGTCTGGTCTACACGCAGTACTCCTTACTGCAGCGGTAAAGATCATCATGTCTCTCCTCGGTGGGTTCACAGTTCTCACGTGAAGTGAGGTCCAGCTGCATAATGGGCGAGCTTGAAGACGCCATGACAGAGGAAGCGGAGCTAATGAGAGAGAAAGACTAGATTCCACTGTAGACATACATTTGGTTTGGGTCTGGGAGCTACTTTAACCTCCATAGTTGGGTTTAGTTGCCTTTTTGGTTAATGCATCAGATGAAAGGATATATGTTGGGGTTATTGTACTCTGGACAACATTCTGGAGGCATTCAAGAGTAGCGTTGATTAGGGCTATGCACTTGCCCATCAGGTGGCAAAGAAGGAGATGGGGAACAAAGTGAAAATGATATGGCTTGGGAACACCTCTCGGAGCCTGTGGCAGGAAAGGGGAAGACTGGGTGAAAGCATGAGGAGGTTCTCTAGGGCCTTCATTTTTGTGGAATCCAGCAGAAAAGTATCCTGGGGGCATAGAGTCAGGCGAAGAGAGAGTGGGAATTGTCATGTTATCAGACTTTGGGTTTTCATGCATATATAATTATGCATAGCTTACCACACTGTGAATACTGTTATGTTTTGTGTTTCTTTTTGCTTTTCAAGTCTTATGCTATCACTCTCTTAGGAACCAGAAGGAGAAAGTTGAAATGGAAGAAGTCAACAGCTCCAGCGGACACGTTATTATCAGTGTTCTATGAGAAATGAGTGTGCTTGGTGTGATCATAGAACAGAGGCCATAAGCCTCTGAGTTTGTAAACCTCACGGTGAATGTTAATCATGTTTATTTTTTTGTTTGTTCATGTTTTATTATCATTGTTTGTCCATTTATAAAGTGATTTCCAAGTTTATGTAATGTTGAACAGTATGATGTCAAATGTTCAAAAAGGGGGGACTGATGGGTTTGGATTTCTGAACTTTAAATGTTATTATTCATTAGTTATAATAGAGACCTGAGGGGTGCCATAGCCGAGGGGCCACACCAGTGGTTAATGGTTATCTGTAGGGGGAAGGTATATGGTGGGTGCAATTAAGCTTGGAATGTACTGAGTATGGAAACGATCACGTGGCAGGCATTGATAAGGGAAGAGAACCATAGATTAGAGATGAAGGGGGTTGAGGTCAGGTCACGTTAAGGGAGAAGGAAATGTTTATTGCCCGTATCACTTAGTTTCCTGCCTAGCAATAAAGATACAATGTTTAGTGAGAAGGAGGAGACTCCGCCCAAAGTGGGGTACAAATACCAGCACTATTGTAAACATGTTTTTGTCAATTCAGCTGTCCGATCCTTTGGGAAGAATACACTTGGTTTAAGCTTTCACAGTGTCCTTCAAGTTCTTACTCTAATATTTTAGAACCTAACACAGCCAATCAGCATTCAGGGCTCGAACCACCCAGTTCGTATGTGTGTGTGCACAAGCGACAAGCAGTGTGTGTCTCTCCACAAGTCATATCACTTAAAATAGCTTTTTGTTAGATAACGTCGCTGGTGTGGGAACTCTGTAAACAGTTTCAATAATCGTCATCACATGACAATCAGTTAGTACAGTTACATAGTGGTCAATGTAACAACACATTCTGGTATGACTTGTTTTTTCTATATTTATAATAATAATATTATTATTAATAATGAATCAAACTGGCATTCCAAGTGCTTCTCTATCAACTGAGCTTCAGAAGACTAAGGATGTAAATGGCAGAACAGTGACTCCTAAAATCGCTGGACACAAGAAATCAGACTCATAAATCAACATGGTTCAAAAAGTGGCAGGATATCCCAGCCTCTGCACTTTTTTAAATTTCCCCAAAAATGTTTTAAAGTAATAATAAATACAAAAATTGTGGCAGATATTTCATCACTTGAAACCTAGAAACTGGACAGAAAGCGCTATATTATCATCACCTTTTCTCTTCAAGTAAATACAATACTATTTAATCTAGTGATTAAAAAAGGAAAATGAAAAATGGTGGCGCCAGATCTCCGCCTGGCCACATTCCGATCTTTATTTCCACTAATTAGTCTTTTGACAATAATTGGGCAAATGATCAGAATTGCGCTGCCTGTGTAAATGCAGTACCTGCAAACATCATCATGTGCTGGAAGTTGGAGCTGATCTTGTTCCTGCGTCCAAGGTTGAGCAGGAAGGACAGGGGGTAGATGTTGGCTGCTCTGCCCAGGAACACTGCCAGCTGGGAGTGATTGTTGTCAAGGAGAGGTCCATAGAGGGTAAAGAAACTAGCAATGTCCTGAAAACTTTTCAGTCTAGTGCCTTCCCAGCATTACAAACAAAATTCTGTACTTAGATGCCCAGTAATGCTACTTACTCTATTATGACTACAGTGGTTAAATAACAGTTAAATAATGCCCAGTTTGTCATTGCTTATGCCATTCCCACCCAGTCTTACAGTTTAACCCCTATACACTACTCTACTCTTAGACTAGGGTTGCGTGCTGTACTCCCATCATCTCATTGTATTATGAGTGAGGATACAAAAGCGCCCACGATGAAGGTGAGGTTGAAGATGTGGTTCTGGAAGGTGAACAGGGCCAGACCCATGTAGGAGAAGATGAAATTCTCTGCCAGGAAGTTCAGCAGCTCAAACAACTACAGGACAACACAAAAACAACCTTTCAGGGACCATTTTGGAATGTCAATATTTAGCAGATGACATTGCTGTCCAGCGTAGCTCGCAGTAAATAAATGCAATGGTAAACGTGGTCCTCACCTGTTTGGTCCTGTCCTGTGATTCAGGGGACAGGTTGTTGAAGGTGTAATGAGCCTGAGTGATCCCGCAGAAAAGCACTGCCACCACACCTGCAGAAACAAACAACAACAACCAGACACACCATAAGAAAGTGGGTCATGAAAAAATAACCTGTGGGGGGGGGGGGCCATGACCGGTTCAGTAAGATGATTGGTTACCTGTGAAGCCACAGGCCTCTGCCATTAAGAAGGTGCTCCAGGACATGAGGAAGAAGAGAGCAGTCTCCAGTAGCTGGAAGTCCCTCAGCTTAGTGAACTTAGTGACGTGAGGATAACAGTCAAGGAGAAAATGCGCCATGAAAACGACCACACTACACAACTCACCAAACACTGAAAGAACAGCTTAGACTCCAGAGCATTGAGGTCAATATATAGCAACTAGCAAGTTGACAATACCAAGAGCACTTTTACATTTTAGCCATTTAGCAGACGCTCTTATCCAGAGCGATTAGTGCCAAGCTCAAGGGCACGTCGATAGATTATTTCCCTGGTCGGCTCGGGGATTCAAACCAGCGACCTTTCGGCTACTGGCCCAACACTCTACCCGCTAGGCTAAGAATCTACTTCATCCATTGGAATACAAGAACAAAAGCATTTCCATCTGTTTGTAACCTTGCCGTTACTGTAATATACATTTTTGCATTTCTAGACCCTCAAATCACACAAAGTACATAATTGACTAAAGGATATGAGCGCCGTCATGACCCCGGTGGCCACTCCCAGGGCGAAGGATCCACTGAAGACACCCAGGAACACCCCAAAGGACTTCAACATGGCCATCACCTCAAAGGTGTGACTGTTGTCCCCCTCAGGCTGGTACGACACGATGGACCTGGTACACACACACACACACAGTCAATCCCAGAAAAGGTGCAAAATAATAGAGTAGCTCAAGCGGCCTATGTGGATGGATGAAGTGTTACGAGGGTGGAAATGGAAATTAAATACCGGTATTTACTGCATCATTTCTGGGCATGAGAAATGAACGAACCATAGATCATTAGTACGGTTAGACCTAGAGAGCTGGTTAACAAAATGTGCTTCCATCCTGAAAAGGTTGAACGTCTTGAAAAGTCCCCAATGATATTAGAACTAAGGTATATCCCTACAGACCAGGGGAGGCCTTTATACAAATGACTCTGATGATCCTAATGACCCAAGAGCACTGTATAGTACTAGTACTAACATTTGCATGCCCGGTCTGTTTGAAGTGCAGATGACTCTCTTATGCAAATATATAGTGGCTCGCTGTGTCAATATCTACAATGACTATCGTAGTTTCACATGGATAATCTCATAATTTCTTAATGGGTTTTACTACAGTATGCGCACATCAGTGGGGGCTGGTGGGAGCAGCTATAGGAGGATGGGCTCATTGTAACGGCTGGACTGGAATACATGGAACGGAATACGGTTTCCATGTCTGATACCGTTCCAATAATTCCACTCCAGCCGTTACAATGAGCCCGTCCTCCCACAGCTCCCCCTACCAGCCTCCACTGGTGCACATACTCGTGTATAGACATCTGCTAGTAAGTACGGTCCTGTGTATGAAGTGATACCATCCTCTGAGCAGCAATGTTCTACACTGGAAGGTTCTATGGGACTACTAGCTACCCAGTCTTAAGGTATCTCTCAGCACTGACTGTAGCAGAAATACATCAACAGCTTTCCATTCAAGTCAGACCAGAGGGACTATTGGGCATGGGTTTTTCAACTCGTAGCTACGGGGAACCACTCGTGAAAGATTAGCTGAAGCTTGGAATTAGTGATTCTAGATAACATGGTTAAATCCAAATTGCAATAAATCCAACCTCATTACACAATTCTGGCTCATGCGGCAGCAAAATAAATCTGTGTTAAACTGATCAAATAAGAGGGTTATCACTATTCCCTAAAAAAATGTAACAATTCTCTTACATAACATCATTACCAGGGCATACGTACATGGCTGAGAGAAAAGCAGTGAGTGAGAGAGCGGTTTGACCGAGAAGACAGAGAGAGGAAGGGCAAAGGGGTTAGAGCCGAGCAGCAGGACCATGCAAATTGGGGACGTAATAAACGCCTGTCACCCAAACAGCAAATCACCAGGATTCTACACCACAAGAACTGGCTTACATTTTGAATTGAGGACTCAAGAGTTGACCTAATGCATACCTCAAGATCCACAAAACGGATGCCATGAAATATAGGCTCAGCACGCTAGCTTTTTGGTTACGCAAACATCTGACACGCTTTTGATGTCGGCGTGAACTATCCGTTTAAGGGTTGTACTTGTGCTGCATAGCTGCTATCTGGGGTGTAACGGCTGGTCATTTGCCATGCATGTTCTCACGATGCAAAAAGAAGCCACCGCAAAAGCACTCTGAGCTAGCACACCCGTTCAGGGGAGTGTCTCGCGTCGCCGCCACGCCCTCTACCCAATGATTGGCTGATTGATTGGCTCCAGGGGCGTGCTGCACCCCCGCGCTGAGCCGACCATAATACATTAGAATTCTGAAAATAATCAGAGTTCCCGGCAGAGGGAAGGTACTGGTTAGGGTTACCAAAGGGTCAATCTCACACATTCCACAGCATTAATAATAGTTATTGGTTTAGTACAACCAGGTCACACACTGGATAATCAATACCAAAGAACATTTGGTTGAGGGTGTGTTTGTGTGTGCGTGTCCATGTGCTTGTGCTTGTGTGTGTGTGTGAGAGTGACTAGGACAAACCTCCCCCTTATCCAGCCCAAAATATCTATAACAGTTCCAAAGCACAGCTGTTTGAAGATGAGGTTTGTCAGCCAAAGCTTCACAACAATCGATCACAAAGACAAATACCAAACTTCACAATGTGAGTGTGTCAAGGAGACCGACAGACGGTAGACAGGTGTGTCAGGTAAAGACGGAGGACTCACGAGGACAGCACCACGGCCACGGCATCGTTGAGAACGCTCTCTCCAAACAGCAGAGCGTACAGATCCACGTCCACCTGCAGCTCGTTGAAGATGGCCAGCACCGTCACTGCAGGACAGGAGACAGTAAAGTAAAGGCTTCAGCTCGGCTGCATACTCCCTTAACAGACCTTTGCTTGAAAAACTAGAAAAAAGCAGCAATAGTACTGTTTGTTCATTTTGAGACACCGTAGCCTCAAAAAAAACCTTTGGATAACAATATATGGACTAGGCTTATTACTGCTGAAGCAAGCGGTTGAACCATTACCGTGTGGTCCATTATTGAGTGTCCTAAAGAGGTGACTGAGATGAACAGGGTCTGTACCTGGGTCAGTTGCAGAGACAATGGCTCCAAACAACAGACAGTCTGTGAAGAAAAAGTCCCCGTGAAGCTGTCCCACCTGCTTCATCAGCGTGACACAGCCGTACATCAGCAACCTGCACAGAGGTAGAGATCATATTACCTCAGTTCAGCATTTCTCTGACAGGTCACACAAAGGACTAAAGGTGTATGAACACACAAAGATGTAACGCATACATAATACAGTATAGCTGGGTGTAAACTTGCAGGTTGGCATTTGTTGTCATGAATCTTGCCCTGGAGGCAGCTCCGCAGAGTGGTCACTAGCTGGCACAGCCACAAAGTCATAATATCAGATTTTAAACCTAAACCTAACTCTAACCATACAGCTAACCCTAATGCCTAACCTTAAATTAAGATCAAAATGCTAATTTTTATTTGAATGAATTTTGACTTTGCAGCTGGCCCATCTAGCGGAAATCTTTCCGGTCAGCCTCCATGGCAAGATTCATGACAATAAAAGTCCAGCAGCTATAAACTCACCCAATGATGAAACATGATATGACTGTTCCCAGAAAGGCGTAGGCCAGGATGGACCCCATGTTCCTGAAGAAGTGTCTCTGAGAGATAGAGTTACGTGAAGGATTAGGCCTAAATATTACCGACGAACAAATCAGCACTGTGATATTTTACTATTGATTCAACTTTTAAACTAACCAACCACATGCCTTACCCTCTTCAGACTGTAGCCGGCATGGAAGATGATAGGGGGCAGGAGGATGTTGAAGAACACCTCAGGGTCAAAGGTCACCTGAGAAAAGAAGAAAAACTCAGAAGGGTTGTATTACATCACTGTACAGTACAGTGTCCCACTGACTATAATAAAATGTGATTTTTGTTGTTGTTGTTATAACCCAATTATAAATGCACGTAACAATAACTAACTAGGGTCCATTTTCATTTTCCATCATTGTTGTTACCTTAAGAAAACTCATGAGACCATAGGCCTACTGGTAAAAGCCACATAAGGGAGTACTCTGGGCAGCGCAAAAAAATCAATTGCTGGTACAGTAAGCAAAACAGGTTGGGAACCACTGTCACATAGCCTCAGGAAGTATGGATGTTGGGGGTCCTGCAGCACCCTCTGAAAAATCTTAAGATTTATATTATTTGTTTACATTTTCACAAAAGTCGTTGCATTGAATAACAGTGCTCTGTAGGCTACCTCAGGACAAGACTGATGACCTATGTTATGCACCGAGTTAGACACAGTGTGCATGTGTCTGTGTATTAGACAGTGAGTACGTGTGGAAAATGCCTAGGGAACGATAGAAAGGGAATATGTAAAGAAAGGCAACCAATTTGTCTGAGTTGTACAAAGCCTCCAAAACAGCAGTTTAGATTTGAAAAAAACACGTTTAGACAATAACCACGATTTATGTGGAAGCAGCCACTTTTCTGGTCAGTCAAGCCATAATTTCATGTTTCAAAATGAATAATGACCACGTGTTTGGGACTCTACCTTGCGAAGCATCTCGTTGTCTTGCACATCACTGATCTCAGAGGCGCTGATCTCGCCCTTCAGCGTGTACTCGTAGAACTTGCCGCTGACGTTGACGAGCAGTGTGGGTGGGCTGGCATTGACATGGCAACTGAGGGTGACGTTACTAATGTCACGGGGTACGTGGATACCATAGCGCAGGACCACCCCAACCAGCACGCCTGGAGGGAGAGCGAGGGAACAGAGTGAATGAACTTGGGTTAACAAATACCGAATTGCATCTATCAGTTGTCCTCTCTGCCCTTCATGCCGGAACAGCAGCATGCGCAATGTACATAAATAACCAGCTAACATTCCATTGAAGAATGCAAGGTGACCTATGGGACTTCAGGAAGTGCATGAAGTGGTCAGAGCAACTAAAGAAAAATACTGCTAAGTAAGTTGAACCTTGCTGGGTGTGTGACATTGAACGGTATGGGTTTAGTACCTGCACACAGTAGCATAACTGATAAGGTATAAATATTATTCCAAACACCAACAACAGAGATCTAATTTAGAGATATGGCCATTGTAGGCCTCATTATTGCCGGAGCCTTGTGTTGTCTCGACAGCATCCCTATTTGAATGACAACAATGTTACCAGATTTCCAGTAAATGTCAATAAACATACTGTGCGTGACCTGTAGCTACATAAACAGTATGACGTAGCTTCCATGCAACCAAGAGACTTTTGACATTGTGTTGGACTAGTCAGAGACTATCGAAAGTCTAGCATTATGGCAGAAGTATCTTGGTTGCATCGAAGCTAAGTATGACGATAAGTAATGACGACATCATGCAGTCTCCTGACATGGAGGCCTCTCACCCATACTCACCATAGATCATAGCCAGTCCCGTTTCATGCAAAAACCTGAAACGACGGTGCTTGAATAACCATATGGTTAAAATCGTGAGGGTTAGGAGCATGATGAAAATCAGCAGGTCGGCACTGTCTTGTCTGTGGTTATCCTCAACCTTCCTCTCTGTTACCATGTTCTCCATGGCACTATCCTCTGCCCTGCAAACACAGATGCAGAACGACAAACAGACTAGAACAGTCAGAGCTAACGTCTTCGACATCTTCCGAGTAGCGTTGACTCGGAATTTATTGTAACCCATTTTGACGATTCAATCTTCAAAGAAAGTACGTCGTCGTTATTACAGGTTTCTAGAAAGATATTTCATGCAAGCTAGCTAAGCGGAGACAGCAACAGTAGATGGATGATTCCGGAAGGAAAAGTGATTGTTTTTATTTCAAAGTAAAAGTCCTTTTGGATATTGGTATGATATAAAATGTGTTACCGTATTAACGACTAATGTGCCAAACTATATATAGATTTAGGAACGAACTCGATATGCTTTAAAACGACTAAAACCAAATCTAACGTAAACACGGCAAAAGACAACTCAGAACTCGGACATTTCCGACTTGGAAACTCCCTGTAGAAAGGTGTGCCGCGTTAAGGTCCTGACGGAAACTCGGCAATTTTGACTTGCTTACTCGTTATAGAAATAAACTCATAACAAAAAAGAAACGTTCCTTTTTCAGGACCCTGTCTTTCAAAGATAATTCGTAAAAATCCAAATAACTTCACAGATCTTCATTGTAAAGGGTTTAAACACTGTTTCCCATGCTTGTTCAATGAACCATAAACAATTAATGAACATGCACCTGTGGAACGGTTGTTAAGACACTAACAGCTTACAGACAGTAGGCAATTAAGGTCACAGTTATGAAAACTTAGGACACTAAAGAGGCCTTTCTACTGACTCTGAAAAACACCAAAAGAAAGATGCCCAGGGTCCCTGCTCATCTGCGTGAACGTGCCTTAGGCATGCTGCAAGGAGGCATGAGGACTGCAGATGTGGCCAGGGCAATAAATTGCAATATCCGTACTGTGAGACAGCGCTACAGGGAGACAGGACGGACAACTGATCATCCTCACAGTGGCAGACCACGTGTAACAACACCTGCACAGGATCGGTACATCCGAACATCACACCTGCAGAATGGCAACAACTGCCCGAGTTACACCAGGAAAGCACAATCCCTCCATCAGTGCTCAGACAGTCCACAATAGGCTGAGAGAGACTGGACTGAGGGCTTGTAGGCCTGTTGTAAGGCAGGTCCTCACCAGACATCACCGGCAACAACGTCGCCTATGGGTACAAACCCACCGTCGCTGGACCAGACAGTACTGGCAAAAAGTGCTCTTCACTGACGTGTTGCGGTTATGTCTCACCAGAGGTGATGGTCGGATTCGCGTTTATCGTTGAAGGAATGAGCGTTACACCGAGGCCTGTACTCTGGAGCGGGATCGATTTGGAGGTGGAAGGTCCGTCATGGTCTGGGGCGGTGTGTCATAGCATCATCGGACTGAGCTTGTTGTCATTGCAGGCAATATCAACGCTGTGCGTTACAGGGAAGACATCCTCCTCCCTCATGTGGTACCCTTCCTACAGGCTCATCCTGACATGACCCTCCAGCATGACAATGCCACCAGCCATACTGCTTGTTCTGTGCGTGATTTCCTGCAAGACAGGAATGTCAGTGTTCTGCCATGGCCAGCGAAGAGCCCGGATCTCAATCCCATTGAGCACGTCTGGGACCTGTTGGATAGGAAGGTTAGGGCTAGTGCCATTCCCCCCAGAAATATCTGGGAACTTGCAGGTGCCTTGGTGGAAGAGTGGGGTATCATCTCACAAAAATAACTGGCAAATCTGGTGCAGTCCATGAGGAGGAGATGCACTGCAGTACTTAATGCAGCTGGTGGCCACACCAGATACTGACTGTTACTTTTTATTTTGACCCCCCCTTTGTTTAGGGACACATTATTCAATTTCTGTTAGTCACATGTCTGTGGAACTTGTTCAGTTTATGTCTCAGTTGTTGAATCTTATGTTCATACAAATATTTACACATGTTAAGTTTGCTGAAAATAAACGCAGTTGACAGTGAGAGGACATTTCCTTTTTTGTTGAGTTTATGATACCTGAGTTTCCCACTAGTGTCAGAATCAACCAATCGGAAGATCTACCAATAGGAAGATCTACGCAAATATTTTACGTTCATTTAAATTCGTATGTCCCGAGTTTCCGACATGACGTAAACGCGCCATTCAGCTCAGACTCGGAGGTTCCGAGTTTCCAAGTTGTCTTGAACGCACCATGAAGCTTCGTTCCAGCACAATAAACTGCACCTATCTTTTCCTTCCTTTGCAAAAAATAAATACATTACATTTTAGAGTCTACACATGTGTCCACAAATTAGGTGCTGGTTATTGCTTTCATGATATGATTTCGTGAGGATTCTATCAACTATATATTTCTGATTCACTAAAGTACGTAAGAAAGGGGCTAGGGGTCGGTTTGGGATGTGCGCCGTCCTGCTCCCATTCCGGCCAGTAGGTGGCGGAATGTGCCGTTTGAATTTTAGGTAAGACCTAATTAAATAAGACTTTTCCGGTTTGCTGTGTGCATCAGTCTATGTGTACATCGATAAGGCTCTTTATTTTTTCATTTCAAAGTAGTCACCATGCAGAACAAAAATACAAAAAATGTACCTCCAAAATAAAATGCACGTTTTGTTAACATGGAATATTAGAAGTTCGTCTTCGGTGAAGCTAACTGAAATCAGTTAAAGTTACTAGAAATTGTCAGACAGCTACAGCAACTAGCCAGCTAACTACACTGAAAAATATATTGATTATATTATATATTAATTTCAAAGATTTTACTTAGTTACAGTTCATATAAGGACATCAGTCAATTGAAATAAATAAATTCCTAATCTATGGATTTCACAACTGGGCAGGGGCACAGCCATAGGTGGGCCTGAGAGGGCTTAGACCCACCCACTTGGGAGCCAGGCCCACTCACTGGGGAGCCAGGCCCAGCCAAACAGTATGAGTTTATAACACACATCTGTGGTTTTGTGTTGTTGGACAAAATGGCAGATATTAGTGGCCTTTTCTGGTCCCCAGCCTAAGGTGCATCTGTGTTCTTGAGACGCCAGACCTGTTAGGTGGATGGAATATCTAGGCAAATGAGAAAAACTCACTAACTGGGATGTAAACAAATTTGTGCACAAAATTTGAGAGCAATAAGCTTTGTGCGTATGAAACATTTCTGGGAGATTTTATTTCAGCCCAGGAAACCGACAATTTACATGTTGCGTTTATATTTTTGTTCAGTATAGATAGCTACCATTAAAGATGAATATTAATCTGTTATTATGCACTGATTTGCAGTGGGGAAGGTTAGTTCGGAAAAAAAACACACGATGACGCACCACATGAGCTGGAGAGTGAATTTGTCCTGCGGCTGCCCACAATAAGGATGGAGTACAGCAGTGATTCCCAACTTTGGTCCTCAAGTACCCAAAACAGTACCCATTTTTATTGTAGTTTTGGACAAGCACACCTGATTCAATTTATCACCTAATCATCAGGCCCTCAATGAATTGAATCAGGCATGTTTGTCCTGGGCTACAACGAAAATGTGTGCAGTTGGGAGTACTCGAGTACAGGAATGACTTTTCATAAGAGGTTAGGAGAGCATTTAAGCGAACTCTTTTCCTAACCTGGGTCATGGCTAGAAGGGATCTAGCCCTTGATCATGAAGGCATCTCTGTGGGAGGGGAGTTTTGTTAAGATCCCTGATGCTGTCTGAACATGAACATGCATCGCCTGCGGTACGGACCATAGCTTTCATATCAGCGAGAAATCATGAAGAAAAAAAAGGTTAAATTAATACACACCTTGATAGAGTTAGTGTTCCCACAGGGCCATATCTCCATGTTACAGCTCCTGTTTATGGAAAACAGACTGTAGACAAGAGGTGACCACCTGTGATAATTAGAAGTATAGCATCCTCCAAACAGCGTAAGCGTAACTCGGGAAGTGTAGTTTTGTCAGATGAAGGCACCCATACCTGTATGATCTATGCAAAACTGCTACAATAAGTGTACACTATATACACAAAAGTATGTGGACACCCCTTCAAATTAGTGGATTTTACTATTTTAGCCACACCTGTTGCTGACAGGTGTATAAAATTGAGCACACAGTCAGGCAATCTCCATAGACTAACATTAGCAGTAGAATGGCCTTACTGAAGAGCTCAGTGACGTTCAACGTGGCACTGTCCACAGGAGGCTGCTGAGGGGAGAACGGTTCATAATAATGGCTGGAACGGCGCAAATAGAATGGCATCAAACACCTGGAAACCTTGTGTTTGATGTATTTGTTACCATTCCAGTCATTACCACAAGCCCGTCCTCCTCAATTAATAAGGTGCCACCAACCTCCTGTAGTACCGTCATAGCATGCCACCTTTCCAACAAGTCAGTTGATAAAATTTCTGCACTGCTAAAGCTGTCCTGGTCAACTGTAAGTGCTGTTATTGTGAAGTGGAAACATCTAGGGGCAACAACGGCTCAGCCACGAAGTGGTAGGTCACACAAGCTCACTAAACGAGACCGACGAGTGCTGAAGCGTGTCATCTGTCCTTGGTTGCAACATTCACTACCAAGTTCAAAACTGCCTCTGGAAGCAACATCAGCACAATAACTGTTCGTCGGGAGCTTCATGAAATGGACGAGCAGCCGCACACAAGCCTAAGATCACCATGCGCAACGCAAAGCGTCGGCTGGAGTGGTGTAAAGCTTGCAGCCATTGGACTGGATCAGTGGAAACGCTTTCTCGGGTGATGAATCACGCTTCACCATCTGGCTGTCCAACGGACAAATCTGGGTTTGGAGGATGCCAGGAGAACGCTTCCTGCCCCAATGCATAGTGCCAACTGTAAAGTTTGGTGTAGGAGGAATAATGGTCTAGGGCTGTTTTTCATGCCCCTTAGTTCCAGTGAAGGAAAATCGTTGCGCTGGCTACAGCATACAATGACATTCTAGATGATTATGCGCTTCCAATTTTGTGGGAACAGTTGGGGAAGGCCCTTTCCTGTTTCAGCATGACAATGTCCCTGTGCACACTTTTGGTCATGTAGTGTATCTTTTTTTATTTGAAGGATTCTTTATTGCTGAAGAAAGATAAGGCCCATATGTTTCGAAATGATAGCGCAAGTGATGATTATTATAGTTTCTAAATGTCAAAACGCAGCTTCGGGATTGTAGTTGACATGAGGCAGTCATGGGCGAAGCTAATGGCTCAGAACTGTAAAGGCGTTTTTGTAAAATTAACGTCAAATTTTTTTGCATTTTCACTAACCTAACCCCTTTATCTAACCTAACCCTTGCCATGCCAGGAACCAAGTCGGTAATGGATGTCTTTCTAATTTGCATTATCTCTGTCAAAAGAATATGCCTCAACGATAAAACGGATTACCCAATCTAGCAGCATGAACCTCAAAGACAGATTCTCCATAGAACTGCATGGTAGGTCAAGCTCTATTCAACTCATTCAATTCATGTGTTGCCTAGTGGTTAGAGTGTTGGACTTGTAACTGAAAGGTTGCAAGTTCAAGTCCCTGAGCTGACAAGGTACAAATCTGTCGTTCTACCCCTGAACAGGCAGTTAACCCACTGTTCCTAGGCCGTCATTGAAAATAAGAATTTGTTCTTAACTGACTTGCCTAGTTAAATAAAGGTAGAAGTTCAAGTGTACCTTGTTGTCCTAACTGTTCACTCACCATTACCCCACTTTAATGTAGAAAGTTAGGCTTTGTAATTTGCATAATTCAAATCAAGGATACTGTAAAGTGTCCTCATTAATCATGCTGATTAAGCCATTTGAAACTAAAGTTGGAAGAACCTTGTTTAACCCTAAAGCCTATTTGAACATTTTGGTCCATATGAGGTTATTCAATTAAACCTCCCAGCATCACATCAGAGAATGTCCATTCCTTACCAGGCATGTAGGACATATAGCATATGCATCTATAGTATAATATCAATAGACATAGCTAATAGGCATAGACAATGACATAAGCGTGAAATGACATGCTTCTCCCTCTCCAGGTGATGGTCACCATGGCATCGTGAGAATGGACCGCATCCCCTACTGGTGGATCTGTCCTGCATCCTGGAGTTTCTGAAAACAGTCCTTCTAAAAGACAGGAAGGATGCGCTCATAGAAGTGAGTAGGATTGTGTATAGACCAGTTGTCAACAGCTGCAGTGTCTGCTCTATGACTCAGACCGTTTTATTCTGTATTGATAATAACCTTGCATATTATCGTTTTTTTGTAGACGTTTCAAGCATTCTAAAAGGTAGATTTTTCATTGCTCTTTGGTCTATAATGAACTGATATTCATTGACCCTGTTCTGTGTGCGGCAGATGCTGGTGTGCACTTTGGATGGAGACCTCTACCCTCCCCTGGAGGAGCCCACTGGTACTGTAGACCCCAAGAAGAAGAAGGTCAAAGACAAGGTCAAGATCTTTGTGTGGAACCATGGCAGTAAGTAGAACTATATCCCCTCTGTATTGAAATCTGCTGAGTTTAGCACTATGTAGCCCGGCTGCCGAGACTTAACTTCAAGCCTCAGCAGGTCTAGAAGTTTGCTTTTTGATTGAGCTGTTAACTTTAAATCGTAATGTTTTGGTCTCCCACCTGTCCTCTGAAGAACACAAGGAAGAGAAGATTCAAGAAGATATAAAAAAAAAGAGAGCTACTGACATTCGTTTCCCCTTAAGCGCTCTCTCCCTTCTTCTCGTGAATATTTTCTTAAGAAGATGCTGGGATCTCGTCCCAGGCCCTTTATTATAAAACAACATAAAAATAGCAACAGCAGCGGAAGTAAACTACGATTTACATATATGCTGAACAAAAATATAAACACAACATGCAACAATTTCAAAGATTTTACTGAGTTACAGTTCATATAAGGAAATCAGTCAAATTAAATCTATGGATTTCACATGACTGGGAATACAGATATGTATCTGTTGGTCACAGATACCTTAAAAAAAAAGTAGGGGCATGGATTGGAAAACCAGTCAGTATCTGGTGTGACCACCATTTGCCTCATGCAGCGCGACACATCTCCTTCACGTAGTGTTGATCAGGCTGTCTGTGGAATGTTGTCCACTCTTCTTCAATGGCGAAGTTGATGGATATTGGTGGGAACTGGAACACGCTGTCGATCCAGAGCATCCCAAACATGTTCCATGGGTGACATGTCTGAGTATGAAGACCATGGAAGAACTGGGACATTTTCAGCGTCTAGGAATTGTGTACAGATCCTTACGACATGGGGCTGTGCATTATCATGCTGAAACGTGAGGTGATGGCAGCAGATGAATGGCACAACAATGGGCCTCAGGACCTCGATACGGTATCTCTGTGCATTCAAATTGCCATCGATAAAATGCAATTGTATTTATTATCCATAGCTTATGCCTGCCCATACCATAACCCCACCACCACCATGGGGCATTCTGTTCACAACGTTGGCATCAGCAACCCACTTTCACACATGACGCCATACACGTGGTCTGCGGTTGTGAGGCCAGTTGGACGTACTGCCACATACTCTTGGAGGTGGCTTATGGTAGAGAAATGAACATTAAATTATCTGGCAACAGGTCTGATGGACATTCCTACAGTCAGCATGCCAATTGCACGTTCCCTCAACTTGAGACATCTGTGGCATTGTGTTGTGACAAAACGGCACATTTTAGTGGCCTTTTATTGTCCCCAGCACAAGGTACACCTGTGTAATGATCACGCTGTTTAAACAGCTTCTTGATATGCCATACCTGTTAGATTTGATGGACTATCTTTGCAAAGGAGAAATGCTCACTAACAGGGATGTTAAGATTTGTGTACAAAATTTGAGAAAAAAAGGCTTTTTGTCCGTATGAAACATTTCTGGGATCTTTTACTTCAGCTCATGAAACATGGGACCAACACTCTACCTGTTGAGTTTATATTCTTCTTCAGTGTAAATAAAGGCCTATCTTCATTTGCCTCAAAGATATGCATAAAAGCAATCTAACTACGCTTTGATCCAAGTGACTGAGCGAATGAGAGAAAAGATTCCTACTTTGTCTTTTGAATAAATCATCTTTAAGGTGCAGGGCCATATCGATTTGGCTCCCTGTTTTATTCTAAATGTGTTTGCTGGCACATGGCCAGATGTTCGCTCTGAAGGCAGTGTGTGTGTGTGTGTGCAGTAGTGTTGTGTGCCGAGGCGGTGTGCAGTAGTCTGGAGGCCAGAAGTAAATGTAATCTGATTTCCTCTGCAGTACATCGAGTCTCCCGACGTGGAGAAGGTAAAGAGATTGCTAAGCACTGACGCAGAGGCCGTTAGTGTCCGTGTCCTTTTATCTCACGCACTGGGGCAAACACGCGCACACACACACTCGCTCACCCTCACATCCCACACTCACTCTCTCTAATGCTGTATCTAAGTATCAGTATCTCTTGGATCAGGGCTGTCAAACTCATTCCATGGATGGTGTAGTGTCTCCGGGTTTTTGGTTTTTCCTTTCAATTAAGACCTAGACAACCAGGTGAGGGGAGTTCTTTGCTAATTAGTGACCTTAATTCATCAATCAAGTACAAGCGTGGAGGAAAAACCCACAGACACTCGGCCCGCCGTAGAATGAGTTTGACACGTGCCTAAGGCATACACCGTAAATGAAACACAACAGCCTGTAGCTGTTCTGGAGTCAGTTCGGGCCTCACCCGAACTGACTCCTGCTAATGTCTTAATGTCACCTGCACCAACACCTTCTCGTGTTAGCACTGCAATGAAACGATACAGCAGCAGGACAGAATAAGAGCACAGAACAGGGTACCGAAGGGGTAGGCAACACTGTTCCTGGCATGCCGCAGGATTTTGTTCCAACTAGGCACCACACCTGACCAACTGAGCTAATTGATCAGTTCATTGGTCATCTAAATTGAAGACACCTGGTCTTCAAGGTTGGTTAACTCAAAGACATGAAGTGCCTGTGGCACTCCAGGACCAGGGTTGCCTACCCCTGGGGTACAGCATCAACAGCTCCCTGAGTGTTGATTTAAGAGGACTCTGGAACTTTAATATATCATTGTTGGTCCATAGTGAAGCCAGTATGTTTGTAATAGTTGGAACATCACATAACTTAATGAAAGCAGTGAGGTAGTGTTTGGTGTACAATGTTTCCCTAACCTGGTGTTCAGGCTGGGAGGTGATAGCTGAGGATGAGACCAAGGAGGCAGAAAACAAAGGCTGTCTGGTCAACCTGGACTCATCAGATGGGGCATGGCTCCTCTGGTAAGCACCATGGAAGTGGGCACAACAAGCTCCTCTCACATAATACTTTGATATTGTCATATAGCAGATGCTTTGGTTCCATACAGAGTGGCTCACAGTTAACGTAATACATGTATTCAATATGTGGCTGATGTTTGAAATGAGAGCCATAACACGTTCCACTCTCCCACCACCTGAGAGCCACCCCACTGTTGAGGAAAACTCGTTCCAAGGATCAGGCAGAGCTCATTATCCAGTTAATAAGAGTTTATTCAAGCAATTGCAAGGGAGATCACACAGGATAAACCGGAGAGGAACTCAAAGGTTACGGATTCACAGTCATTATATACCTCTACACAAAGAGCTGCTTGCCTCACCTAACGGGAGGCAAGGTTACACGAGAGATAGCGGGACTTGGCTCCACTTCTTTAAAGCATTGTCAAACAAGACCAGGTTCTAATCCGTTCTCACGGCCTACGCAACTAAGTTAAACAAGTGTTTTTCCACTCCAGTACGTACAGTAAGTATAGTACTTAAGCATTTATAAAGAATTAGACTGTAACATAACCATTTTCCCCAAACAACACCCATACAGAAGTTGGAACAAACGGTATGTCACATAGCCTTACACTGTCCCACTCCCAGCACAGTACAGTAGGCCCTAGTGGGTCCATAACTGCCCTACAGGGAAGACTGTGTTTTGTTGGTGGAGAGTCGTAAGAACACTGAAAACAGAAAAAAGGATAATTTAAACAGATGGAAGGGGGAGAGAGAGAGGGGATTGCAGTCGTACATATTCAGACGTTGGCATCCTGTCTCCATTCTGGCAACAAAATGTTCCTTGGCAATAACATTTTCATATCTATTCTAACAGGAGAGTGATTGTCTTGTAATTGGTATCAACGTGGCACCTATCAGAATTATCTGTCTACGTTATTGGAATAGCAGCCAACGTGAGAAGAGGATGGGGGGGGGGGGGGGGGGGGGGGGGCTGATACGTGGGCGTAATTTCAGAACAGAAGCACCGCCTGAGGACAGACAAAAAGATCGGACATCAAATCACATTAACCACTCTATATGTCCCCTTGTCAAAATGGAGGACGGCAATACCCAACCCTACACAAATGAGCTTAAGTTAGAGTAAGACTGAGTTTTCTAGGTCAGACAGACGTCTCCATCCCTTCATCTCCAGTTATCGCCACACTCAGAAGACTGACAGGTGCTCTCTCTCTCCTCCTGCAGCCTGGTTCAGTCACAGCTGGGCTAGCTCTCTGTCAGCTCGGTGCACCTTCACTGGCTCACATGGAGCTGTCCGTCACACAGCTAATGCTGCATCCCAGTCCTGCAGCTTTCCGTTAATCTGTTGTAGGGCTGCCTCTTTTAATGGGTCAAAGTCTGGCTGTGGCTGTCCACACACATGCCTGTGAAACTAGTGCCTTTAATGAGGAGCCCATGACATCTGTCGCACGTTTTTTTAGAATCAATACTCTTTGATTGAATTCAACGGATTCCACATAACGTGTTTTCAGGCCATCTCCCTACTAATGAGAGCCAATGTGCGCCAGAGAATGGACAGTTAACATTAACCTCAGCCTGGTTCTGGTGTTGGATTCACTTTAAATTGGCCTATTGCTGGATATACAGTGCCTTTGTAAAGTATTCAGACCCCTGGACTTTTTCCCCAATTTGTTATATTACAGCCTTATTAAAAAAAAATCCTCAGCAATCTACACACAATACCCCATAATGACAAAATGAAAACAGGTTTTTAGACATTTTTTCAAATGTATTAAACTGAGCAATCGTGGAGAAAGGCCTTGGTCATGGCGGTAACCAAGAACCCGATGGTCACTCTGACTGATAGAGCTCTAGAGATCCTCTGTGGAGATGGGAGAACCTTCCAGAAGGACAACCATCTCTGCAGCACTCCGCCAATCAGGCCTTTATGGTAGAGTGGCCAGACGGAAGCCATTCCTCAATAAAAGGCACATGACAGCCCGCTTGGAGTTTGCCAAAAGCGACCTAAAGACTCTTAGACCACGATAAACGAGATTTTCTGGTCTGATGAAACCAAGATTGAACTCTTTGGCCTGAATGCCAGGCTCCACATCTGGAGGAAACCTAGCACCATCCCTACGTGAAGTATGGTGGTGGCAGCATCATGCTGTGGGGATGTTTTTCAGCGACAGGGACTGGAAGACTAGTCAGGATCGAGGCAAAGATGAACGGACAGAGAACCTGCTCAGGACCTCAGACTGGGCCGAAGGTTCACCTTCCAACAGGACAACGACCCTAAGCACACAGCCAAGACAACGCAGGAGTGGCTTCGGGACAAGTCTCTGAATGTCCTTGAGTGGCTCAGCTAGAGCCCGTTCTTGAACCCGATCAAACATCTCTGGAGAGACCTGAAAATGGCTGTGTAGCAACGCTCCCCATCCAACCTGACAGAGCTTGAGAGGATCCGCAGAGAAGAATGGGAGAAACTCCCCAAATACAGATGTGCCAAGCTTGTAGCGTCATACCCAAGAAGTTAAGGCTGTAATTGCTGCCAAAGGTGCTTCAACAAAGTACTGAGTAAAGGGTCTGAATACGTATTTAAATGTGATACTTAAATTTTTTATAACTTAGCAACAATTTCAAAAAACATATATTTTAGCTTTGTCATTATGGGGTATTGTGTGTAGATTGAGTGGGGGAGGGCAACGATGATAAGGCTGTAACATAACAAAATGTTAAAAAATGTAAGCGGTCTGAATACTTTCTGAAGGCGCTGTATTCTTGAAGAATATCACTGATAAACGAGCTTAGTTCAACTGTCATACCCCACTGGAACCCAAAATATAAGCTTGTTTTACTCCAATGTTTGTAAACAAAGTAAATGTGACCAAACACTATGTAGCCCCAAAACATGTTCATGTTGATAACATGGATGGTCAGTCCTTGCATCGATAGCTCCATGAGTTAGAGCGTGGCTACATTTCTCCAGCCCTATCCCTCAGCTTTTCACCGAAACAGGGGCGGGGGCTATGCTTTGTTATTGTTCATACTGCTGATTCCTGGAGGCAAACTACCTGATTGCCACAGTTTTTGATGGAAGAAGGAAGCATGTCCTTTGTGTGTTCTGATTTGTGCAAATCAGAGGCCCTTGTCGGTTTATTCAATTTCAGTTGGCGTGTAGCAAATGGCCGTGTCTTGGTGCTGCTGTGTGTGGAAGTCAGTGGGTTGAATCTCCATACAAGTTGTCACCTTTTAATGTTTCCTTTCCCTGCTTCATGCGCATCTTAAAGAGGATCAAAATGACACATGTCCAGCTTATTGCTTTCACTCAATGTAGATTTTAGGAGTGGAGATGAGAAATACACTCGGTTCCATTAAGCTATTGAGAAACCTATGTGTTTTGAGGACACCCGACGCTGTAAATGGTTCTTCTGTCCCTCCTCCTGTAGTGATGGAGTACCAGGTGCAGGTAGACGGTGTGAAGGCCAAGCTGAAGGAGACGGGCGCCCGCAAGAAACAACAGGAGGACCTCATCATGAAGGTGGAGAACCAGGTGCTGAAAGTGAGCTATGGACACAAATTTTACATGACATTTTAGTCATTTATAGCAGAGTGAGATGACCACAGACTGATTTCATATAGGCCTTCAAAAATAAGTCTTGTACTCTTTCACTCAAACGCGCGCACACACATACACACATACATACATATATATATATATATATATACACACACACACTGATGCAACCTTGGAGGGAGAAGTATTTTTGTGGAATATAACCACTCTAAACTACTGCGTGTCAAACTTCCCAAACTCCGACCGTAGGGCAACTTGAAGATGTAATTTTTTTTAGAAGGCATAAATATTACATTTCTGCCATCAGCCCTTTGTGCGTTCCTCACGGGGGAAAAAAACATAAAAATTCATAGTTCCACCAACAGCTCTTCGGGGCAGATTTAAAACGTGTGAGACACGGGCAGCCTCGGCTTGTTTTACCAAGACTTTTCAGCTCTCTGCTCGGCTGGCCTCGCCTGGCTGAGTTCTCTATCTTTCACCATTATTATCCCAGCCACAGGAAAAGGTCACGGGCATCTGACTGGCATTCCAAATGGCCTTTCTGTCAGGTGAAAGATACGCTCACTACGAGCAACGGCAGGCTCCAATTTCAAACATCAAAACAAGCTAAGGGAACTGTCTAATGCTGAGACAGACTAAACTCCGCTCTTATTTAGCAGAACCGCTATCAGGCTCTGCTCAATTAAATCATTCATCAGGAGGAGAGATGGAGCAGGTAAGGTTGGCTGAGCAAGACGGGAAGGTGCATTTAAAACCGCATCAGTTCATATGCTGTTGTTGGTTATGATTGATCATTTCATTTGATATTAAGCAGAATTTTCTATAAAGGAATGTAAACGGGAAAGTATACTGTCGCTACATTACAGTGCAATTAAGATGCTTGAATTGAATAGACAAACAAGCACACCAAAACACGTTTTTTTTTTTTAATAAGAAGCACTTTATTGAACTGCCATTGTCTTCATCTAGCAACTGAACATCCTTACACATCCAATGGCGAGGGTTTTCTTTATTTCTAAGTCAATTCTTTGACTCAATCTAAATCGATCTTAATTGGAATTGTCAAGAACTCTTAACACCAATCCAAGGATCTGTATTCAAGTTGTGTCTCTGTCTTCACATCAGCTTGTTTTGCTGTTTGTATTGACAAATGAATGGAAAAGGAATAATGTTGGAAGACGTGTTAATCATTATCCACTTAGCCTACTAATTACACCCGGGCATTAGGCATCAATCAACCCTCCCAATCTCTGCTCCAACAGCTGGCCTCGCTTCAGGAGCAGCTGGACTCACTGATCGAGAAGTGACCCAAGTGACCACCAGGGGGCAGCCAAGTGTCAAATGGGTGCTGTGAGACCGACTGGGGAATAGAGAAGAAGCATCTGCCACCACTGAAAGAGCCCTCCTCCTTTACATACTGTTTCATTCCATTATATATTTTCCCTTTTGCCTCCAGACATCATGGACTCGTTGGAGGATTCAGTGTTTCCTGTTTTTGTATTCTTCCTATTTTATTTAATAGGTTGGTAGATCTCTGTAAATAAACTCTTTGTTAAGCCATTGAATCGTTTGTGTTTGACATTTCCTAGTTACAGATCAACACTGTCTCACCTCATTTGACCTAGCAATGGAAACCACTGAGTCTGACCATACCAATTACAGAGGCAGAGTAGTTAGTCATCAACCCCTGTTGAGTAGACAATGGTCTCCCACGTCCTCGAGGATTACCTTCCTACCTTCTAGAAAGATTTTCTAACACAGTGATCTCTCTCTGCTTCGCCCTCACATGTTCCTCTGGTCACCCACCTCTTCAACTTCTTACAGGGGATTATTCTGAGGATTTTGGGGGGCAGGGGAGGGATTAGCATGCCCAGATTAAAGTGGCCATCTTCAAACCCTGGTAATCTAGCCATCTGTCAGAGAGCAGGAGGACTGCACCGGGCTGCCTCAGGACGCTAACACACTCCCTCCTCACTAGACTAATTAGGGAGAGCAGGAGAGAGAGAGTCTAAAGACACATACTGTTGCTTCTTCCCCATAGCCTGCAGTGTAGCCCCAGGGTTTAAAACACACCTTTTTACCTACCCAAAGTTTAGAGAAAAGGAAGTTTGGTAGTTAAAATGGAGGAGACGTACCTGCTGAACTACCCAGGGGTCAAGAAGAAGATTCTGGCCGGAGGGAATGGCCCAATGCCCCACTTTCCACCGGGGACCAAGGTAAGACATAACACCCTCAGACATGACCGTGTGTGTCTGTCATTGCATCCTATTTCTTATATAGGGCAATACTTTTGACCAGGGCCTGTGTAGGGTTGTGGTTCAAAAGTAGTCTCCTATATAGGGAACAGGTTGCCATTTCAGAAACCGCTGAACTCTAGATATGCCTAGGGTTTAATGTGTGGAGGAAATTATGCAATGTATAATTAGCATTGTGTAGCAATTAATACTTTACAGGGCGATGTACATTTTTAGATTATCTCTGCCCACCTCGATTAGAATAATTCATGTGAGGGAGTAAAATATTCTGTATCTGGGTGTAACACACCGCGAACATTGGGTCAACACAATTGCTACACGGCGTATTGCCATCTGTGGGGATTGAACAGTCACGGATCAGTGTGTTCATGCATGGGCTTTGTGGTGCTGATGACGTCTCCTAACCACACACACACACACACATACACACACACACACACACACACACACACACACACACACACACACACACACACACACACACACACACACACACATCACCTGATCATGTCCAGCCATAAGTCCCCAGGCTTGGAGTCCAACGATGACTAACATTTTCCTGAGCAATGACATGAATATCTGGCCCATTCAACAGCTGTGTTCTGTGTTGCTCCCATTCTGTCGCAAGCCTCAAACAAAAGACTCCAGTTAACGAGAGCAAAAGAAGGTTAGGGCCATAGCATACCAAACACACACAGAGTGGAGCAGAGGGTCAGCCAGAGTCCAGACACCCCCCAACACACACACTCCAAATGGCACTATGTATGTGTAGGTGCAAGTGCATACGTGTGTGTGTGTGTTGACAATGGAAAGCTCTGGAACATATGACCACAGTTAATCCCCACTCTTTCTATATCCCTTCCCTCCTCTCCATCTAAGCTGGTGTTCCACTTCCAGACGCTGTTGGACAACTTTGAGCGCACGGTGATTGACGACAGTCGTAAAGCCAAAGCCAAAGTGCCAATGGAGATCTTTGTGGGGAAGATGTTCAAGATGGAGGTGTGGGAGACGCTGCTGACCTCCATGAGGATCGGAGAGGTGGCCGAGTTCTGGTGCGATGCCGTTGTGAGTCCAGGGACCAATTAAACACACACACACACGAATAGACACACACAGACATCTTCACCTCCCGATGCGAAACAGAGGCGAGAGTCAGGAGATCTAGGGACCCCAAATTGTCTGGTAATTAGTGTTCACTGGGGTGGCGGAGGAAGCTTTGCTCTCCTCATACTTCTACAGATTAACCTACCTCTGTTGGCCTCCTACGTACACAATTAAAAACTAAAACAGAGAAATCTTTTTGTCTGCAACAATTTCTCTATTTCTCCTTCTGGGAAAAGCAAAGAGTAGCAAAGATTTGCAAGTCAAATGGTGCTTGTGATTCGTTAGTTTAGGGCCGCTAGTTCAGCAACCAGCAGGGGTGAGGTGAAAAAGTACCTCGGAGTCTATTTTAGTCAGATCGATATTGTGTGTGTTTGTTTCTCAAATGGACTCCATTTGTGTCACAACGGAGTTGTTGTTTATGTGTGTGTGTGTTTGTGCCGCCTAGTCTCATAGACTAGACATAACATAATAAACGTAAATCCGGAACACTCAAATTAGTACGATACTGTATGTTACGTTTGGTATGGTTACGTATGATAGAAGGTTACCTAAAGCAAAAACGAAAGAAGGGTGGTTGGTCGGGTTGGAGGGGTGGGCGTATAATGCGAACATTTAGCAACCCGAAGGTTGTGTGTTTGAATCATCACAGACAACTTCAGTGTTTTAGCAACGTTGAAACTACCTAGCATGTTAGCTAACCCTTCCCCTAACCTTAACCCTTTTAACAAACCCTTCCTCTAACCTTAACCCTTTTAACTAAGCCTTCCCCTAACCTAACCCTTAGAGCAGGGCTCCTCAACCCTGTTCCTATAGAGCTGCCGTCCTGTAGGTTTTGCTCCAACCCTAATCTAGCACACCCGATTCTAATAATTAGAGCAAATTGGAATTCGTGACATATCATCCGTTTTGCAAATTCGTAACATATTGTACTAATTGCAATTCCTAACATATTGTACTAATTGCAATTCCTAACATATCATACAAGATGGATGATGGACATCCACAAATTAACACATACCATACAGTATGAATACAGTGTAACATATCATACTAGAGTGTCTCGGATTTACATACAGAATAATATGAAATGCTCTGAGGCCACGTTGGTTTGTCTCTCTGACTCTATTTGAGTCATAGTGGTGTCTTTTCCCATCTCAGCACACAGGCTTGTACCCTATCGTGTCCAAGGGGATGAGGCTGATTGCCCAGGGCAAGGACCCCCTAGAGGGCCAGAGGCACACGTGTGGCATGGGGAACATGTTCCACTACAACACTACTGGCTGGCCTGAGCTGGATGAACTGATGAGGACACCTCAGGCACTGATCTTCATCATGGAGCTAATTCAGGTAACAAGCTGTTACACTATCGTCATCATTTTAGTTATTAACCCTTCATTGACCTGGTAAGTTGACAGTGACATTTACATTAAGGACCTGGGGAGGAGTTGCAGGAAGAGGAGAGGGGTTAAATGTGTTACACACAACACACATGTTAAGTTGGCACAGAGGGAATACACATGCACCAGTGGTTATACACCTACACCATTAGAAGTACACACCCCTTAGTTTATGAAAACATCTCCCAATGTGAACAGCAACACACCTCTGTCACTCACACACATCTGTCCAAACAAACACATCTCGGCGCCCACAAACAAACCTCCAGACAATCATTTCCACCCGTTACATTACAAGCCGACTCCAAACACAGCCTTCTCTCTCTCTGTCTCCAACAAACAACAGCTCATCCTACCTCAACCACTCAATTCACAAACAAAACGGTTTATGTAACCAGCCGCTAATCACCAGGGGGACTAGCGGAGTTAAAGGCAACACATTCAATCCTCAGCCAAGTGGAGGTGGGTTGTGTTCAGTTGGCACCAAACAGAAGAAAACAGGGAGGGACTAACAGGTCTTGTCCAATTTCCGTTGCAGAAGATTTTGTTACCGTGTGTCTGAATGAACCAGACCCTGGATTACTTTTTTACATTTGTTCTGCCTGTCGCCCCTGATCTCCCCAGGTGGGAGACCCCTTCTCGTACAAGCGGGAGTCGTGGATAATGGACAAGGATGAGAAGATGAAGGAAGTGCCCTCGCTCCACCTGCAGGGCAATGCGCTAGTCAGACAGGGGCACTTCAGAGAGGCTGCCAAGAAGTACCAGGAAGCTGTGGTGCTACTCCGGATTGTACTGTCCAAGGTGAGAGGAGGGAGGGAAGGGAATAAGGAGACAGGTAAGGATATGGTCGGGATGGAGGGAGAGAAAATAACAGGAGAGAAGGTTATGACTAGTAAAAGAAAGGGGCATGGAGGGAGGGATTGGAAAAGATACGTGTAGGGAGCGAAGGGGGACGTGATGGGAAGGAAATGAAGAGAGGAGGAGGGAGAGCATCCATGACATACAACATGAGGAGGGAGGGAGGGATATTGTCAACATGATAAAGAAACGGGTCACAGACACTCATTTCCCACCTGTAGGAGATGCCAGGTGATGAGGACTACATAGCTGTGGACAGGCTCATCACTCCCCTAGTGTTGAACTACTGCCAGTGCATGTTGGAGCTGGAGGAGTACTATGAGGTTCTGGAGCATACCAGTGACCTGATACACAAACACAAAGGTAACACACACACACATGCAGGCACAAATACAAACAAACAATCATGCAATCCCGGGTTTTGTATCCAAAAATGACGTATTGAGTAAATCTTTTTTTTAATGGGAGTCATTAGTTGGAGTTGGAGCATGATGGACAACAGTGATGATTGTCCCAAAAAATGTAGAATAATACTTGTCTGTCTTTTTACGTTTACTGCCTATATTATTTGTATAGCCCTTTTTGCGTGTACAAGCCAGCTGTTTCTTCAGCAACATTACTGACACCGTCACTTCTTGTCCTGTAGTCTGATTTGGTGTGCACTGCAGTTGACATATGTTTCTGCTTGATGCAGGGATTAGCGCTGTGCTGCCTTCTATGTGTGTCTCCCCAATCCTCAAGGAGTCCCCATTCTGACATGTACGTAGCTCAGTGCCCTATGACTGAACCCTGAGACACTGTCCATAGGCTGTTTTTGGTCTTCACTCGCTGTTCTTTTCCTCTGCCTTAACTTATAGCGATGGCTGCCTTATATGAGCGAGAGAGAGACTGACTTCCTCTCATCTCATTCGATGAGAGCGTCTCCTCTCCTCTCTGTCCTTTCCTCTGCTCTCCTGTCGGTCCTTCTCTCCTCTTCTCTTTATTTTTATTTATTATATTTAACCTTTATTTAACTAGGCAAGTCAGTTAAGAACACATTGTTATTTACAATGACTGCCTACCCCGGCCAAACCCGGATGATGCTGGGCCAATTGTGCACTGCCCTAAGGGACTCCCAATTACGGCCGGATGTGATTTAGCCTTGATTTGAACCAGGGACTGCAGTGACACCTCTTGCACTGAGATGCAGTGCCTTAGACCACGCCACCCCTCGCCACTCTCTCCTATTCTACACTCTCTTCTCCCCTCCTTTTCCCCTTCTCACTCTCTCCCGAGCCTCTTTACTCTTGTCATTGTTATCTTGTCGTCTCTATCACTTGCAACCTTGCATTCAACCTTTCATTAGCATCTCCTCCGTCCCTCCTTCCTTCCACCTGGGAGACATCTTCTTTCTGAGAGGGACTCTGAGTCGGTGAAGGTTCTCCGTGGCGCACCGGCTCGGTTATTCCCAGAGGCTATGAAGAAATCAATTTAAATGTTGGCAGAATGAAAGATTTTGAGGGGAGTGGGGATGAAATGGAGAGGAAATGAGAGGAGGAGAGGAAAGCCATCAATGGGGATCTAAAGCAGTCACTGCAGCCCACTCATCTCCGCTCCTCAGAGAAACAGGATTAGGTGGTGTGTGTGTTCTGAGACAGGGGGCCTCTCGTTTTTTATTGAAATGTTATTCTTTCTCTTACACACTCACTCACTCACTCACTCACTCACTCACTCACTCACTCACTCACTCACTCACTCACTCACTCACTCACTCACTCACTCACTCACTCACTCACTCACTCACTCACTCACTCACTCACTCACTCACACACCCTAAGCGGGTATCTTTTCTCTCTATGCCGTGTTCTCCGCTGATAAGAAAATACAGTGATTGGAGATGTGTCATTTTCAAGCATGCACAGCCCTAGATGAGTAAAAATGTGAATCTTAGCTACTGTGTATCGGTTAGTGTCACTACACTAGTGCTTCCAGTCTAATGAAGCCTTACTTTCAAAGATGGTAGTGAATATTGATGAATATCGCTCTCTCTGTGTCTCTGTTTCTCCACCCTTTCCACCTCCCTCCCTCTCTCCTACAGACTGTGTCAAGGCGTACTACAAGAGGGCCAAGGCCCATGCTGCAGTGTGGAACGAGAAGGAGGCCAAGAGAGACTTCAACATGGTGGCCAACCTGGACATCACTCTGGCCCCTCTGGTGCACAAAGAGCTGAGGTTCCTCGCTGATAGACTGAAGGAGAAATACTGGGAGGAGAAGGAGAAATACTGGAACTGCCTGGAGCAAGAGGAGATAGAGGGGAAGAAAGAGGAAGATGAGGAGAAGGAAGATGAAGAGGGCAAGAAAGAGAAGGATGGTGAGAGCACAGTGACCAAGGTGAAAGATAAGGAGAAAAGCAAAGATAACTCAGCCTCTTCCAAAGAGGAAGTGAAAGATGTCAAGGATGACAAGCAGAATGAGACAGGGTGGAAAAAGGCTATAGAGAAGGATGGAACAACCATTACTGCTACAGTGAAGGATAAGGCAAAAGTGAAGGATAGAACTGCCAATCAGGCTACAATGAAGGATGAAACAGCCAATAAGAGGACAGAGAGCACCCCGGAAACTCAGCCAGAGACCAATCAGAGTGCTCTGTCTGTGATAGAGGGGATGGACTGGCAGCAGAAGTTACGACACATCATGTTCCTGGAAAAGGAGGGTAACTTCCTGCTTACAGAACAGAAATACAGCGAGGCCACAACAAAGTTCAAGGAGGCTCTGGAGTACGTGGACTTCATTCAAAACAAGGTTAGTGTCCATTAATTGGCAGCTTCATTCAATGGTGTGTTATTTTGTTCAGTTGTCAGTTCATTCAATGGTGTTTTCTTTCAATAGTGTGTTCATTCCAATAGTGGAATGTTCATTCATTCATGGGTGTGTTCATTCGGTGTTAGGTCTTCATTCAGTGTGAAACAACCAATTAATCTAGCAGTCACAGCTGTTGAACGTCAGAGATACAGATAATACAGAGATAAAATAATGATTTATTGGAATGACAGGCTAAAAATAAAACGTTGTTATGAAATAGCTAAGAATGACAATACATGAAGGCAATAGGACATTTGTTGGGTAATGTTTGTGTTTTGGATAATCTTTTGAACATACAACTGCCAACTTTGGAATGTTGGAGTTTGTTGGTCATTGTTCGAGCAGTGTGCAAGCGCCTCAAGAAGACTCCTCTATGATACCTGTTACATAAGAGCCATTGGTTCTTGGCCTCTCACAGGCTCTATTCATTTTGCATTGTTGCCACTCCACTGAAGAGAGAAGAGCAAGGCTATAGGATTGAAGGTACACTGGCAGAATAGAACAGGAACATGAAGAGGGGAGCTAAAAATAACAGAGCGAGACCCTCGGAGATCTTAGAGTGACAGCGCTCACCCAAGCATCTCTTTCTCTAACTCTTACTCTTTGTCATTCCCCTCTATCCCACTTTCCTCCGTGTATCTCTCTTCTTCTCTTCCTATTCCTCTCTCTCCCCTCCATCTACCGCTCTCTTTCCCCCTTCCTCTCTTTCTCCCTTCCCCGATCTCTCCCTTCCTGTCCCTTTCTCCACTCCCTCTGGCTATCCCCCCCCCTCTTTCTCCCTCCATCTCCCTGTGCAGGAGGTGTGCTATAAAGACAGGAGGGAGGACTGGGACTCTCTGGAGAAGGTGCGTGTGCCGATCACTCTCAACCTCAGCCAGTGTCTGCTGGAGCTCAGGGACTACCAGGAAGTGGTGGCGCTCAACACCAAGCTGCTCAAGAAACACAGAGGTTCTTTCTCACACACACTACCTTTCTTTTTCTCTGTCTGCCTTTCTCTTCCTTTGTCTCTGTCTCTTTGTTTCTTACCTCCTTACCTCTTACCTCTCTCTCGGTCTTCCTCTCTCTTCTCCCAGGACCTGTCTCCTCGATGTCTTTTTTCCCTCTCATTCACTTCCCCCTCACCCCCTTTATACATTTTTATCCCACTCTGTATCTCTCTTCCCTACATCTCTTATTCTCATGGTTGAGAAGCAGCTGCCATTGCTCTCGAGAACCCAAGGCCTTCTGCCTTATCCCAAGGGTTCTCAGAGCACCGCTTACAGGTGGGACCATGTAAACTACAATCAAGACACTCTGTTTTAAAGTTTAGAAACGTCAATAATCATTGCATGCAAAACGGTTTTCGAAACGTATGGAACTTATCTTTCATATCAGTGAGAAAGAATGTTTCAAATAAAAAAGATACTTACCCCAGCTAGCACATTTGATTCCTTGGAAGTTGTGGGAACATATGTTTTTGGTTTCACATTGGTTGTGGGAACGAAGCCATACGTTTCCTGACCTGTAAAACGGAACGTTTTTTAAACGTTCTGAGATCAGAAGTGAATATTTCACCTGTTCTGGGAATGTTTATTTTTAGGTTGCAGGGAGATTCTGATAATGTTTTCTCTGGTTCCTTGAAAGTTTCCCAGGGAGGTTTTATTAATGCTCTGAGAACAGAAATTATTGGTTATTTGGAGGTTTTTTAATAACTTCCTTAAAATTTTCACTGAATGTTTCAATAAGACTTTTACTAACACTGCTATCTTATTTTGGGTTAACTTTTTTGATCTCCAAGCACAGATAGGCATTATTCATGGGAAAACACATTTTTTATTGTAACACAGCATCAGTGAGATTCAAACCTATAATCTTCTGCTCTCTATCCATGAAATTAGTCCACTGCGCCACCAGAATGGAGCTAAAATGCCATGTTTTTTTATGCATACAAAGCTGTTCATTTTCGTCTATTCAAATAGACCCCATTTCAAAGGAATCAAGCACTCATTAAGATCAGGTGTGGCCAACTAGTGGGCACACCTGAACATACTTAACAAGATAGAGGATGGAGAGTTTTGTTGAAGCTGAGAACGGAATGTGTATGTTTTTAAATAACATTCTTATAACGTTCTCTGAACGTAACAACTATTTTCTTTTGGTTTTTATGGAACGTTTTAACGTTCTCGGGGAAACAATGAAAACATGACTTTAAATAGAAGCATGAGGAAACCTATAAGAAACGTTGTGCTGAAATTCCCACTGAAAAATGTTGTTTCTTAACATTCTGGAACAATTTGAGAACATGACTTTAAATAGAACCATGAGGAATCATTATGCTGATGTACTGAAATTCCCACAGAAGAACGTTGTTTCTTAATGATCTTGGAACTATTTGCGAACATTCCCAATGTCAAACCAGTTGGAGAACGTTTCTAGAACATTATTGAAATGAAATGTAACCATGTTTGAACTTTTAGGAAATATTCTGTTAAAGTAATGAAATACCAAGAAAATAACTATCCTGCACCATTCCCAGAAAGTTGTGGGAAGGTTGTATGCAAAGTAACCATAGGACAACCACGCTCTGTTGGAGAGCTCTAAGAAACATATGGTTCTCAGAACGTTATGTGCTAGCTGGGCTCTGTTTTGGAGTTGAATGCTCGACATCTGTCGTACAAATGCTTGTCCTTATGCGGACCTCGCCCTTGTGTTGCTCCCCGACCTGATTTTTCAATCTTTCGCTCTCCCTTTTTTCTAGAAGTTTCAAAACCCACTTGCATCATTCTCCATTATTGTGGTTATTCGTTGGTACTGTGCTCTTAACACAACAGTCAGGAGTGAAATTCGTTGTTTTCTTTTTACCTGAATTATTTATCGCAGAGTAGATGTGATATGCTACTGATCATAGCCTTCTCCTTAACTCTCTCTTTTCTCTCACTCCCTTTGTATTTTTCATGTTCTCTCCATTTCTCTTACCCACTTTTTTGGTCTATCTCCTCTCATTCACTGTCTAACTGCACATCTTTTACTGTCTCTGTCTCCCTCTCCCTGTCTCTTCTTCTAATCTCCCTCTCTCTAATTCATTTCTCTCTTTTGTTCTCCCTGCTTCTTCTCCTCTCTCAATGTCCCTCCTTACTTCTTTCTATGTCTCTCTTCCATCTCTTTCCCTCTACAAATATATTAATCTACCGTACCCTGCTTCTCTCCCTCCTCCACCTCCCTCCCTCCCTTTATCTCTCTGTAGATAACTTCAAGGCAGTGTACCAGCGGGCCAGAGCCCACTCGGCTCTGTGCAACGAGGAGGAGGCCAGGAATGACTTCCAGAAGGTGGAGCGTCTGGAGCCCAGGTTCAAGCCCATCGTCAATCAGGAGATGAAGAGGCTGGGCGAGAACCTCCGGAACAAGCACATCATCGACAAGAAGAACTACTGGGAAGCTACAGAGGAAAAGTGGGGCCTCGAGGGCACCAAGGCCAAGGCCAAAGCCAGGAAAGTAAAGAAGACAGTGAAGTTTCAAGAGGAGAAAAAAGTAGAGGGGAGCGTTCAGAAAGAAGGGGAAGCAGGGAAGACTGTAAAAGAGGGAGGTAGTGATGGAGTGAGAGAGGAGAAGAAGCCAGAGGGAAAAGGAGAGGAGGAGAGTGCGGAGAAAGCAGCCATTGCTGAGAAAGATGGAGGTAGTGGGGGAGTGGAGAAGGATAGTGGGAAAAGAAGAGAGAGTGTAGAGGTAGAGAGAGATGGACAGGCGGGGGTAGTTAACAGAGCCGGAGATAAAGAGACCGATATGGCACAGACCAATGAAGGCAGAGATAATGTAGCCACAGAGAGATCAGGGAAGGATAAGGCTGTGAAAAAGGGCAAATGTCACTTAACTGCCGCCCAGGAAGTAACCAAGGGAAGCACAGGGAACAAAGGCACCAATGAGAATACAAGAAGCAGAGCCATTCAATCCGAATCGACCAATAGGAGTCCATTAGCCACCGCTGACCTCCCTAACCCACCGGCCACAGAGGTACTTTCAGAGGTAGCTGAGGAGAGAGTCAGGTTAGACACACAGATCAACAGACCTAACAAAGGAGAGGCAGGGGAAAGCAAAATTAATGAAGGGAGTAAATCAGAGGGAAAGAGTTCTGACGAACAGCCGTGTCCATCTGAGGGGGCGAGCCACACCAAATCTGGGGTCTCGACTGGAAATCCGTCTTTCAAGTCCAAGCGTAAACACAAGAAAAAGAAATAAAGGATACTCTGGCATTGATATGATCATTAAGTATCATGTGATGATTCTCATAATTCAATTCAGGATCATCGCTTGAGGCATACACACAACACAAGCAGACGTTCTGTGTAACAAATACACATTTTATTTATCCTTTTGTACACAAAGAGTAGAAAGCAGCCAGTAACCCACTCGTTATTAAAAAGGCATTTCTTTCACAAAGGTTTTATACAGATTAAAAACCGACCGGGAGGACAGCAATAGGGAGGAATGTTAGTACAGTACATAAACAATGAAATAAATGGCATTGACACATTAGTCAAACAAATCATCACGTAATGAGGCGTGGTAATGTTAATAAAAAAAAAATGACTTCAGATCGACATTAAAATAGAGACGATGAGTGTGTTTTTTTTGTTTTGGTATTTGGCTGTGTCTTAGCATAGGGTAGTGTATGTTGTCATAGCTCTGATTCCCGTAAGAGTTCAGGTGATTCATGGCCCTGCCGTGTTACAGAGCGCCAAACATCCCTCGCTGTGTCTCGTAAATGATGCCAGAGTGCACGGAACTCAAACATGGAAGGTCTCGCAGCTTACATGTTGGGGAAAATGAGCGTGCTCGTTAACGGGTTGACCGCACCATATATAGCAGGGGCACCACCCGTTGGCTATGTTCTCTAAAATGTCTCTGCCTCGCTCTGTCTCCAGAGAAGAGCGCTTCTCTTCAATCCCACTGATGATGGTGGGACTGGTTCACGCTACTGATGGTGGGACTGGTTCGCGCTACGGTTCGCGCTACGGGGAGTTACTGGTTGTATTTTATTTTAGAACATTAGTTGCCTCAGATGGATAATCACATGACTACAGAGAGACGTGGTGTGGGCAGTATAATTCATTGTTAACACTCCCTCAGAGAAAAAAGCCTTTTGATGGGTTAGTCTTCAGAGGGCCACTACATAGACAGTATTGGCTTCTGGGAGTTTGAGTAAGAGGGGGACAGAAGAGCTACAGCTCTGCTGCATTAAACAGACCATAGGAATATACAGTAGCAAGAAAAAGTATGTGAACCTTTTGGAAATACCTGGATTTCTGCATAAATTGGTCATAAAATTTGATCTGATCGTCATCTAGGTCACAACAATAGACAAACACAGTCTGCTTAAACTAACACACAAACAATTATGTCTTTACTGAACACACTGTGTAAACATTCACAGTGCAGGGTGGGAAAAGTATGTGAATCCTTGGCTTTAATAACTGGTTGGTCAACCTCCTTTGGCAGCAATAACCTCAACCAAACGTTTTCTGTAGTTGCGCATTAGACCTGCACAACGGTCAGGAAGAATTTTGGACCATTCCTCTTTACAAAACTGCAAAAGTTCAGCAATATTCTTGGGATGTCTGGTGTGAACTGCTCTCTTGAGGTCCTGCCACAGCATCTCAATTGGGTTGAGGTCAAAACTCTGACTGGGCCACTCCAGAAGGCGTATTTTCTTCTGTTGAAGCTTTTCTGTTGTTGGTTTACTTCTGTGTTTTGGGTCGTTGTCCTGTTGCATCACCCAACTTCTGTTGAGCTTAAATCGGCGGACAGATAGCCTAACATTCTCCTGCAAATTGTCTTGATAAACTTTGGAATTCATTTTTCTGTCTGATAGCAAGCTGTCAAGGTCCTGAGGCAGCAAAGCAGCCCCACACCATGATGCTCCCTCCACCATACTTTACAGTGGGGATGAGGTTTTGATGTTGGTGTGCTGTGCCTTTTTTTCTCCACACATAGTGTTGTGCGTTCCTTCCAAACAACTCAACTGTAGCTTCATCTGTCCACAGAATCTGGAACATCCAGGTGCACGTTTGCAAACTTCAGACGTGCAGCAATGTTTTTTTTTAACAGCAGTGGCTTCTTCTGTGGTGTCCTCCCATGAACACCATTCTTGTTTAGTGTTTTACGTATTGTAGACTCGTCAACAGAGATGTTAGCATGTTCCAGAGATTTCTGTAAGTCTTTAGCTGACACTCTAGGATTCTTCTTAACCTCATTGCGGTTAAGAAGAACTAGACTACCTGGGGCGGCAGGTAGCCTAGTGGTTAGAGGGTTTTGCCAGTAACCGAAGGTTGCTAGAATGAATCCCTGAGCTGACAAGGTAAAACGCTGTCGTTCTGCCCCTGAACAAGGCAGTTAACCCACTGTTCCACTGTTCCGTCATTGTAAATAAGAATTTGTTCTTAACTGACTTGTCTACTTAAATAAAATAAAACGTTTGTCTATTGTTGCGACTTAGATGAAGATCAGATCAAATTTGATGACCAATTTATGCGAAAATGCAGGTAATTCCAAAGGATTCACATACTTTGTCTTGCCACTGTATATACAGTTGAAGTCGGAAGTTTAAATACACCTTAGCCAAATACATTTAAACTCAGTTTTTCACAATTCCTGACATTTAATCCAAGTAAAAATTACCTGTCTAGGTCAGTTTGAATCACCTTTATTTTAGGATTGTGAAATAATAATAGTAGTGAATGATTTATTTCAGCTTTTATTTCTTTCATCACATTCCCAGTAGGTCAGAAGTTTACATACACTCAATTAGTATTTGGTATCATTGCCTTTAAATTGTTTAACTTGGGTCAAACGTTTCGGGTAGCCTTCCACAAGCTTCCCACAATAAGTTGGGTGAATTTTGGCCCATTCCTCCTGACAAAGCTGGAGTCAGGTTTGTAGGCCTCCTTGCTCGCACACGCTTTTTCAGTTCCCTCCTGCAGCAAAGCAGCCCCACAACATGATGCTGCCACCCCCGTGCTTCACAGTTGAGATGGTGTTCTTCGGCTTGCAAGCATCCCCCTTTTTCCTCCAAACATAACAATGGTCATTATGGCCAAACAGTTTTATTTTTGTTTCATCAGACCAGAGGACATTTCTCCAAAAAGTACGATCTTTGTCCCCATGTGCAATTGCAAACTGTAGTCTGGATTTTTTTGGAGCAGTGGCTTCTTCCTTGCTGAGCGGCCTTTCAGGTTATGTCGATATAGGACTCGTTTGACTGTGGATAAAGATACTTTTGTACCTGTGTCCTCTAGCATCTTCACAAGGTCCTTTGCTGTTGTTTTGGGATTGATTTGCACTTTTTGCACCAAAGTACGTTCATCTCTAGGAGACAACACGTCTCCTTCCTGAGCGGTATGATGGCTGCGTGGTCCCATGGTGTTTATACTTGCGTACTATTGTTTGTACAGATGAACGTGGTACCTTCAGGCGTTTGGAAATTGCTCCCAAGGATGAACCAGACTTGTGGAGGTCTACAATTTTTTTCTGAGGTCTTGACTGATTTCTTTTGATTTTCCCATGATGTCAAGCCTAGAGACACTGAGTTTGAAGGTAGGCCTTGAAATACATCCACAGGTACACCTCCAATTGACTCAAATTATGTCAATTAGCCTATCAGAAGCTTCTAAGGCCATGACATCATTTTCTGGAATTTTCCAAGCTGTTTAAAGGCACAGTCAACTTAGTGTATGTAACCTTCTGACCCACTGGAATTGTGATACAGTGAATTACAAGTGAAATAATCTGTCTGTAAACAACTGTTTGAAAAATTACTTGTCATGCACAAGTAGATGTCCTAACCGACTTTCCAAAACTATAGTTTGTTAACAAGAAATGTGTGGAGTGATTGAAAAACGAGTTCTAACGACTCCAACCTAAGTGTATGTAAACTTCCAACTTCAACTGTAGTTCTGTCTGACAAACTGCATGCTATAGTGGTGTAATCATTCATTCCACCTAGCCTCTACCTACCTCAATATTGTCCAAAACACACAAAACATTTCTATAGGTCTACAGGACCTATGGTTAGTACCTTTTGGTTTCCAGGCCTAACCTCTTCCCCCAGCTATAGTTCAATAGATGCATTGTTTCACACACAGAGAGAGATGCGATGCTGCTGCGTATATTCATAGCCTCAAGTACTCTATGTTCAGGGTGGCTCATCAATGTGTAATGAGATGTATAACATTAAAGAGTTTCCAAAGAGTTAACATTCTTCGTGTTGGATGTTTTTTTTTCACTCGAACATTTCTTTGTTCCTGGATCCTGACATGTTAAGAAAGGATGCCGGTGCATGTCAGCGCTTGGCAAAGGTAGAACAGATGATAATGACTATCTACTGTATGCCAGCTAAACACTAAACAGTGGCAGGCCTCATTAAGGTGGGGGAGGACAGGGGGAGGTATGGAAACGAGGCACTCCCTCTTCCCCATATGGTTATTAGCATTTCCATTATGGACGGCGCCCCACCTTGCCGACTCACATCCTGCAGCGCCGTGTCCTTGGGGACAGTTCCCTAGCAACGGCATCAAAACAAACAAGACAGGCACAGCGGCGCTCAACGATGTCAAATGTGAACGTTGGTGCCTGGAGGGGATAAAGTCTAACGAATACCGAGATGGGATTCAAACAAATCTTGTTCTTGGCAATAAGGTCAGAACGTTCTCTGAATTATTCGAAACCATTCGCATCATGGCTCCCTGCGAATGTGGGTGTAATAACTTTATGGTTATGGGAGTGGTATGCTACATAATAAACCCAGAGCATCTTTCCTCTTTTCCAGGAAATGACTCACCTCCTGTCTGTCTCTTTCTGGAGATTTGCTGTGGCAAGCACATCATAGTAGATCGCTCCTTTCAGCTCAGCCCAGGACTGCTAAACGAACCATTTCTTCCTCTTTCCTCTTGTCTCTCAGATCTCCACCCCCTCCGAGTCTCCCTTCCACCTTCCATCCATCCTCCCTCCACGCCTCCAAAACCCTATTTGACCCCAGCCTTTTCTAACTAGTCTCTCAGGTGCTAGGTCGCTCTAGTGCTGTGAATTCTCACCGTCTTCCCTTTCCATACTCATAAAGCCTCTCTAAATCCACAAATACAATTCAAAATGCCACAGAACCCAGACCCCTAAACCGAATCTCACCTTGTATGAAATCCACATCCACCCACAACACCCCACTGATCCAATCTCGTCCTCTGATTGTGAAAACGCTGAGTGAACACACTGAGCCAGTACTTTAACATCTGGCCACAAGCATAAAAAGAGAAAAGAAGAGAGGGAAAGCGGGAGCCAGGGCCAGGGCCAACTCCGTTCAATAATGTTTCAGGTAGCAGCATGAAAACACACTTATTAGTCCGTGACGGGCTCTGTTTGGGTTTAAGGCAAATAGACTGTCCTCTGCCTGGATTGTCACATGATCCTGGTGTGATGGTAGCCCAACTCCATATCAGACTCTAGCTCCTACTATCCTAGGCATTTGTGTACGCCTGAAATGTTTATATAAGAAATATGGTGAACCTTCCACACAGCAGAGGGAAAAGTGAAGTTATTAGCATATTGCTTATCTGATCATTTCAGATGACGTGCCATGTGTAAAAGGCTAAGAGTTTATTTGGAATTGGGCCGCTGGGTTAATGTGGTCAATCCTTCCTAGTGTCCTTGGAGATGATAGGGGGGGCTGGGGCACCCTGCCTCCCCCTCTGTGCACAGTGGGAGCGAGGAGTCAGAGTCCACAGTGGAGGGCCCGGCAATTAACGCTAGACGCTTTCTCAGATAAATACACTTAGCCATGATACAAATTGGCCTCGACTCGAGACCCTTTTTCTGAACACTACGAGGCATATTCACAGCCTATCTCGCTCCACTGCTTGTGGATGTGGGTGTAAGCGTGTGTGTGGATGTGTGTGTATCTGTTTTTTGTATTCCTGTGTGATACGAATGTTGATATGAATGTGTGTTAGTACAGAATGAGCGTTCATCTGAAACAATGTGTACGTGTGTATGTGTGCCGCGTGTGATGGAAGCAGTGAAACTCACAGTGCACAGAAGCAGCGCTGCCTGGCCTGGCGGGCACTTTGGCTGTCTTAAATAAATCATTGGGTTTTACTGATGATGTGTCAGTCCCACAGTGTCAATAAGCTTGTTGTGGGTCCCGCTGGCTACCCGGCAATCTGCTCTGTTCTGCTCTGGGTACGGCTGCCGCAGCCACCCAATCACAGCCGCATGAAATGCAGCCAGCCTGGCCCAAATCAACAGTGATGCGCATGAACGCCCCATAAAAAAAGAGAAGTTTGAAACGCATTGGGGGGGGAAAAGGAAAACACACATACATACCGAGATACGCACACAGTTACTGGCACTCGGACAGAACAAAACATGGGGAAAATCCCCAACCGTTTTTGCATTGTGTCAAAGTCATTTTTGTGGAATGTCCTTGTGCTGTACAGATATAAGGCTTCACACCTTCGGGCAACTACACAGACGCTGGTTAGCACAGTGTCTTGGCTGGGCTGCTAGCGTTAGCCATAGCTAACACAGTTTCTGCCTGGCTGGGCTGCTAACATTAGCCGTTAGCTTCCTTAGCTGGTTAACAGTGTCTGGCTGCACCGCTAACATTATCCATTAGCCTTAGCTTGTTAGCATAGTGCGTGGCTGGGCCTGGACGTTGGCATTAGCCGTTAGCCTTTGGCTCCCACAGGGTTGAGGGAGAGGGGTCAGCTCTCTGACGGCAGCTATATGGGGCACGGGCCATCAGGCATCCCATCAGGCATCACTCTGCGCTCCAGGCCCCGCCCTGGGTTAGATGAGTGACGTTGCTCCTGGAAGAGGAGAGAGGGGAAAAAAGTGTCCATTAAGAGTGAAAATGATGTGTTTTAGAACACATGCAGAATAGCCAAATCTGTACTAACAGATGAGGGTTTGGCTGTAGAAACATTGGATTGACCTTTACGCTGGTAGCCTTGAGGCCCAGTAGGGATTAAAGGTAATGAACCAGGCACCTATATTGTAGTTCCCCACTGAGATAAGAACTGGTGTAGCTTATCTTTCTAGACACTCCTCAGACATTCCTTATCTTGTTTCCACCTCTGTTCAGGGTCATTTTGTATCACTGTCTTCATAGTTCATTTCAAAGTTGTATCAGTCTCATTTTACTTTAAAAAACAACAACATTTGAGCCATTTGGCAGATGCTCTTATCCAGATCAACTTACAGTAGTGAGTTCATACATTTTCATGCTTTTTTTCATACTGGTCCCCAATGGGAATCGAACCCACAACCCTGACGTTGCAAGCGCCATGCTCTACCAACTGGGGCATGTATACAGTATATCATTCAGAATGACTATATAACCCTGAGACCCCCCCGGCAAAAATCGATGTGTGTCTTCATCAGGTTAATGGTTCTGTCTCTGTTGTATCTGTCTAAGGTCTGTATGGTCAGAGGCTCACCAGGTTCTGACGGGAAGACGTTTCTCAGCTGCTCTATGACCTCCTGCAGCTGCTGCACTGTGTCCTGTTCATGATCCTCATCTCCATCTCCTGGCACATACAGCACCACACAGAGGGAGAGAAGAACGACAACGGAACACTCAATCATTCCATTCTGTCTGAACTAATGTTGTTGTGGCCCACAGAAGGAACAAAACAATGTTTGTTCAGTCATTAATCCAGTAGGAATATCTTGGAACTTGCACCCCACCAGTGAGACCTGACCTACTATTTGGGAATGTTCGCCTTAGTAGCTCACCCGCTGCCTCTGTGTCTGTGGTCTCTCTACTGGGTCCGTCCCCCTGACGGCCTCCCCCTGACACCGGAGATGACAGGGATGAAGGTTCCGATCCGTTGGCCTCCGAGTCATCTTTGGGCTGTTGGAAAAGAAATAGTGTCATCAATCCCAACAGAGTTCTCATTTTGACAGCTACTTCAGAAAAGCACAAACGTTTCTTGGAACGTGTTGGGGTTGAAGGATACAGTAAACATGTACTGTAGATGCACTAAATAAGTCAAAGTGTTCCAGTGAAACCGAAGGCTGCGTTGGCTGGGGATTCAGACCTAGTTCCATGATGAACAAACGAAGATCTACTCTCTACAGAGATGAAAACAGAGGTTGACGGTTGACACCGAGTCGACTACCCACCCCCACTCCACCACTTTCCCTGTTCCATCGCTTCATATTGGAACGATAAACAGACTCATATAAAGAGTGTATGTGCATGATTATTTCTGAGGAAGAGATTGAAATGCATTATATGGTTGGGAGGTTCATAGAAGTGTACAGGAAGTTAAAATCTATCATTTTAGAATGTTTGGTATTCTGTCCCTCTCTTCCCATTCCCCTCTTTCCACTAAATCAGTCTCTCTTTCAATCTCCTCTCTCTATTCCCAATTTCCAAAGTCTTTTCACATGAGGAAATGTCTTTCTGTCACTCTCTCTTTCTCTCTCTCCCCTAGTGCGGCAGTACAAATTAGCTTTCATTCCTTCCTCTCCCTCTCTCTATTCCCCATTTGCACATTCATATTCTTCTACAGCAGTGTCATATTTTCTCTCAATCCAGCCACTATCTTTGCTATTCCCCTTTCTCTCTTCCATTTAGTGTCAGTCCCATATCATTCTGCTTCTTAATCCCTCTTGAGTCTATCCCCCTCTATCTTTCTCTCCTTACCATAGGTATTTCCCTCTCTCTCGTGGTATCTATCCCCCTACCTTCCTGTCTCTGTACCTGCAGTTTAAGTCATTAGTCTTTTTCTATTTACTAGAGATGTTCTCTACCCCACCCCTCCCTCCCCTCTTTTCCAACCCATCTTTTCTTTCTTTCCCTCATCTTTCTTACCACTTTCCAATTGTTTCTACTTCCTCCCTCCCTACCTGCAGCAGTAACTCTCGTAGCCTCTGCAGCTGGGACTCCAACTGTTTGTTGTGGTCCTCCAGGATCTGCATTCGTGTCTCTAGGCGAGTCTTGTGCTGCCGAAGGACCCTTGCCTCGGCCAGGAGCTCCTCGTCCTGCTGGCCCCCAGTGGGCGATCCCGGACACCCCTCGCCCCCCTCCGTCAGCTGGGGAGCCGCCGCCGCCTCCTCATGCCTCCACTTCAGTCGCCGCCACTCCCCCTGCAGCACCCTGGGAATAGGAGGGAGGACAGAGAGGACATCAGCAAACAACATTTTAAAGAGCTGGGAGTTTCACTGACACACACACTGGCCACAATAAGCTATGATAGTAAATGCTGTGAGATGTTCACTGTCTGCTCATAGTCCATATGCTCATAGTCCATATGTTCACTGTCTGCTCATAGTCCATATGTTCACTGTCTGCTCATAGTCCATATGCTCATAGTCCATATGTTCACTGTCTGCTCATAGTCCATATGTTCACTGTCTGCTCATAGTCCATATGCTCATAGTCCATATGTTCACTGTCTGCTCATAGTCCATATGTTCACTGTCTGCTCATAGTCCATATGCTCATAGTCCATATGTTCACTGTCTGCTCATAGTCCATATGTTCACTGTCTGCTCATAGTCCATATGCTCATAGTCCATATGCTCATAGTCCATATGTTCACTGTCTGCTCAAAGTCCATATGCTCATAGTCCATATACTCATAGTCCATATGTTCACTGTCTGCTCATAGTCCATATGTTCACTGTCTGCTCATAGTACATATGTTCACTCTCTGCTCATAGTCCATATATTCACTGTCTGCTCATAGTCTATATGCTCATAGTCCATATGTTCACTGTCTGCTCATAATCTATATGTTCACTGTCTGCTAATTGTGCATATGTTCACTGTCTGCTCATAGTCCATATGCTCATAGTCCATATGCTCATAGTCCATATGTTCACTGTCTGCTCATAGTCCATATGTTCACTGTCTGCTCATAGTTCATATGCTCATAGTCCATATGCTCATAGTCAATATGCTCATAGTCCATATGTTCACTGTCTGCTCATAGTCCATATGCTTTTGGTCCATATGTTCACTGTCTGGTCATAGTCGATATGCTTACTGTCTGCTCATAGTCCATATGCTTACGGTCTGCGCATAGTCCATATGTTCACTGTCTGCTCATAGTCCATATGTTCACTGTCTGCTCATTGTGCATATGCTCACTGTCTGCTCATAGTCCATATGTTCACAGTCTGCTCATTGTGCATATGTTCACTGTCTGCTTATTGTGCATATGTTCACTGTCTGCTCATTGTGCATATGTTTACTGTCTGCTAATTGTGCACATGTTCACTGTCTGCTCATAGTCCATATGTTCACAGTCTGCTCATTGTGCATATGTTCACTCTCTGCTTATTGTGCATATGTTCACTGTCTGCTTGTTGTGCATATGTTCACTGTCTTCTTATTGTGCATATGTTCACTGTCTGCTCATAGTCTATATGTTCACAGTCTGCTAATTGTGCATATGTTCACTGTCTGCTCATAGTCCTTATGTTCACTGTCTGCTCATTGTGCATATGTTCATTGTCAACTCAAATAATGAGCAGATAATTATCACCAGACATGGTACGAATTTGTGTTAACAATCACTAAACATAATATACACTGTATCCAAACAGATATTTAATTGGGTTGCGATTTCATTGAACTGTTGGTCGAAGTTAACTACATTTTGACAAAAAGACGAACCCTGTGGATTAACTTTCACAGCTCATAATCTATGTCTGTCTCTATGGAGACAGACTGCCTGTCTCTATAAAATTCACACAGACAATAAAAACTCCATTTTCGGAGCAGCGGTATTGTGTGGTATTCTATGTCCTTACCAATTTTCCCAGAGCAAAGAAAGTTGAGGCATGGGATGACGGTACTAATTCCACCACAGGAGCATTCTTACAAAGTAGACAGCCACAACCTCCACACTCACGGTGAGCAAACATGTTTTTGTCTGATTTTTCGGGGTCAAGCCCAGTTCACAACATATGACCTGGGGTCCTATAGGCCAATTAGAATAATGGAGGACAACTCCTAGTGCTAGATGAGGAACACACAGGATATACCTCATCAATATACCTCATCATAAACTGGGAAATACAGAAATAATACCAAACTGGGTCAAGGTTTCAGACATCCAAGGGCTGTGTGTGCATATGTTATTAATCTAGCATTATTAACATATTATTCACCAAGGACAAACGGAAAGCAAATGAACGTGTGTGTGTGTGCGCGCATGTGTGTGTTGGCCAAAAGGTCAGGGACATGCAGAAAATACAAAAAGATAATCATTCAGATGAATCATACATATGAAGGTTGCCTCTGATGTCAAATTAAGTGGATGGGAAAAGGCAATATTCTATCTAATTTTGGCTTTGTTTACATACTACTTAATATAGTACACTTTTCAGAATTTGGTTGTAATTCAGAGAGGTTAGAACAAGTATCTAGATCTTCGATGAGGCTGTGCTGGGATCCAAATTGTGGATTTAAAAGAAGACATGAATCATCAGCGTACAATGACACTTTGTTTTTAAGCCCTGGGTTTCTAGCCCCTTGATATTACTGTTGGATCTGATTTTTAATAGCTAACATTTCAATGGCAATAAAACATAGATGTGCGGATAATGGACAACCTTGTTTTACTCCTCTTGACAGTTTTCTACTATCTAAGAAGTAGCCATTATTTACTATTTTAGACATAGGGTTACTATTACCTAACTTTAACCCATTGAGATTACAAGAGGTTCTCCAAAATGTTATGTATAAATGTATAAACAATTCCTTCGACCTCATGGATTGGTTTTGCTCTGACATGCACTGTCAACTGTGGGACCTTATATAGACAGGTGTGTGCCTTTCCAAATCATGTCCAATCAATTGAATTTACCACAGATGAAGTTGTAGAAACATTTCAAGGATGATCAATGGAAACAGGATGCACCTGATCTCAATTTCGTGTCTCACAGCAAAGGGTCTGAATACTTATGTAAATAAGGCTTTTGTTTTGTTTTATCCATTTTAGAATACGGCTGTAACGTAACAAAATGTGGAAAAAGTCAAGGGGTCTGAATACTTTCAGAAGGCACTGTATCTTTACTGATTAGTTCATGTATGCCCAGTTTATAATTTATCGACTTTAGCAAGTCAGTTTCTGCACTTACCATTCCCGGTGGTGAAAAGCATAAAATGTATATGTGCATCGAGGAGTCTGGTTTTCTTCTGGGGGTTGGTTCTCCATGCTTACTCTCTGACATGTTTGGGTGTTGATTGTATTGGTGATATTGGACGATAAACCCCCAGCAGTGTTCCGTTTGTATTGTGATTATGTGGACGCTTTGAGGACATGAAAAAGCCGGGTCACGTGTAGTGTGTGTTTATGACTTGGGAAGGGCATTGTAAACTATGATCATAATAACAATGGTTACATTTACATAGGACTTTTAACTAGGTCTCAAGGCACATTGTCTGGCGGCACTCATGTCATCCACTACCAATGTCTAGTCCTGACATTTGGTGCCAGAAGCATAAGATGATTGATTATGATGGCCTTGGTAGTGGCCCTGTAAGCTTCCAAGACCTAACAGCTCTAAGTCCTAAAGGTTCTACGACCAAAAGGTTATAGGTCCTAAAGGTTCTACGACCAAAAGGTTATAGGTCCTAAAGGTTCTACGACCAAAAGGTTATAGGTCCTAAAGGTTCTACGACCAAACGGTTATATGTCCTAAAGGTTCTACGACCAAACGGTTATAGGTCCTAAAGGTTCTACGACCAAAAGGTTATAGGTCCTAAAGGTTCTATGACCAAAAGATTATAGGTCCTAAAGGTTCTATGACCAAAAGGTTATAGGACTGAAATGAGGCCGAAAGGTTCCAGTTCTAAAGATTATAAGACCAAACGGTTCTAAAACCTAAAGGTTATGTTTTCTCACCGGTTCTCATTCTCCAGGCGGGCCAGCGTTCTCTGCAGCTCGTCCTTGTCCTGACAGTCCAGGTGGATCAGCAGCATCTGCTGTCCGCTGGGGGAGTCCTGGTCCAGGGCGCCGGGGCTGGAGTGACGCAGGAGGTACTGATCTTCATCCCTGAGTCCCCCACATAACACAGCAAAGGAGACACTCAGCACACTGAGCCGCAGCACAGCCACAGACAAGACGACACAGGACAGGACAGGAAAAGCACAGAGCAGCACCGAGCCATTGACACACTGGTACAGAGCAGACAGACAGCACAGCCACACAGCAGCACAGGCAGCAAAGCAGTAGCAAAGTGCCACAGACACATGGGTATAGAAGAGCAGTACTGACACACTGACAGCAACAGGCACACGGACAGCATGCACCAGACACACTGACAGCACCAGACACACTGACAGCACCAGACACACTGACAGCACCAGACACAATGACAGCAACAGACACACTGACAGCAACCGACACACATACAGCAACAGACACACAGGCAGGATAGACGCACATCAGCACAAGCACACCGGCAGTCTTAAGAAATTCAAGACAGTCTTAAGAAACAACGAAGCCAGACATACAGCAGTAGAGGGCAGCAAGCTAACATAGTGACATAAGAAAGAGGGGACTCAGCAGCAGAGACAGAGTCGTAGCCCTACTGATAAGAACAAAGCACCCAAAACACTTGCAACACACACATACTGCGGTGGCAAAGAGAATAGTCTTCCAACAGCACAGAGACACACAGAGCCAAGAACTCGCAGGCAGCAGCACACTGAGCAACTATACAAACAGTCATATTAAACTGGCAGCCTCACACACCATGCCATTACCCTCTCTATTTAGCAAATACACATGTGCACACACACACACACACACACACACACACACACACACACACACACACACACACACACACACACACACACACACACACACACACACACACACACACACACACACACACACACACACACACACACAGACACACGCACACATACACACGCAGACAGGAACACACCCACACATATTCACAGAAATGAATACACACACTGATTTGAAAAAAGACACACAGATGAATACACACACACGTAAATACAAACACTCTCTCGCTCTTTCTATAGACACGAAAACACACACAGTAAACCCTGTGATCAAGACCACTACCTTGGTTGGAAAATGCATTTTTTTACAGCAGTAAGTGAGTGCGCATCATGAAAACACACACACGCTTGTCTCACCCCCAAAACCCCCTCTCTCTCTCTCTCTCGCTCAGCCAAATCCTTTGATCAGGGCCAACACCTCAGCGACCAGGCCCTTTCATGAATTGAGTTGGTTTATAGCATTCCTTCGTGAGGGGTTCACCTGATTGACTCAACCATTCATTTCAAAGCTACCTCTCTCCCCCCCTTCTTCCCCCACCCTCCAGTTTTTGTTTCAGCCAGCCTCTGGCTCTTAACATCATGTTCTGTGGTATTTCAATGGGCCTCCCTCCGTTCTCCTCTTCCTCTGTTCTCCTGTGCAGCAGCCCTTTCTATTTGTTCCCACTGCCACAGTCTTTAATCACAAAGACTTTTATATGATGAAGGGGGAGTATGCATTGCCATGGGTCATTTTCATTAACTTACTGATTTCTTTATGTGATTGCCCAGCCTCCCCTGAATGCGTGTGCACACACTCAGGGGCATACACACAGGTACACACATGCCGACACACACATACACACACACACTCATTCATAAACACACACACACTACATATTTCAGAGCAAGGCCTCGGCTGTAATGAAAGGGTTCAGTGTGTGGGGGAGGTGGCAGTGTACTCACAGACTCTCATCAGGCGACAGACTATCCGTGAAGAAGGAGCAATTCTGGTTCTCCATCTCCGCCAACCTGGACCACAGGAAAACACACACACACACACATACACACAGAGAGAGAGAGAGAGATCTTTTGAAAGAGGAGAGGTTTTTCCTTCCAAGAAAAGCTATTCAGTACAGAGCTGTAGTGCGGTATTTTAGCACCATGAACAGCTACCACACTGCTCTTCTCCTTCTACCCTGTTTAAATGGGGTTTAGATGATTGGCAGTTCAGCACCATGGATAGGGACTGTAACTTTTCAGCACCGTGGACAGCTCCCACACTGACCTTCTCCTCTACCCTGTTGCAATGTGGTTGACGACTGGCAGTGCAGCACCATGGATAGGGACTAACTTTTTCAGCACTATGGACAGCTCCCACACTGCTACAAACCGTTGTCTCCTCCTCCCGTTTTACCAGGCAGCTGAATAGGGAGAAGTTTGCTTTTAGCGCACTTCACTCTCTCAGCAGTCGGAATGGCCTTCTGAGGGAGCTGCCAGGAGGGCTGTGTTGGAACCATCAGACACGTACAGACTCCGCCAGAGATACTAATGAAATGTGCTAAGTGCCTCATGCTACTCCAGCTCCCCAAACACACACACACATACACACAAACCACCACCACCAAAATGAATCTACTAATGGACGGCTGGAGGGACAGGAAAGAAGGATGAGAATGGAGTGTCGCTTGTCAGAGGGATCCATATTGCATCCTTATGCCCCTCCCACCAAGAAAGAGAGAGTACAGGACATCCACTCTCACTGTGGCCAGACCTGGCCTCTATGGCTGACAGCCCTTTATTCAATCAGTCAGGTCATTCATTCATAGGAACAGAAGGCAGGGTAGAGAGGAGAGAGATCCGCACCCCAGCTAGGGACTACGGCAGGGGGGGGGGGGGGGGGGGGGGAGAAGGTCACTAACCCCCAAGGGGACCGGAGGGTGGAAGGGGGGCATGGTGGGGTCGCATGGTTGTAAATGTGTGTGTGTGTGTGTGTGTGTGTGTGTGTGTGTGTGTGTGTGTGTGTGTGTGTGTGTGTGTGTGTGTGTGTTGTGAGTGTGAAACTGTGAAAATGAGACTGTGTGTATGTACGTGCGCATGTGTGTATTCCGTGTGAGAGCTGTAGACTTGGCTCCTGTCCTCAGGACAGTCATGAAGATGAGGGAATTTGTGAGTGAGTCAATTCCTATAAGAGTCCTATGTGGAGCGTTCTCTCTCGCTCCCTCCCTCGCTTCCCCCGGCCATCTCTCTCCCTCCACTTGCCTCTCCCTCAACCCCTCCCTCTCTCCATCCCTCTCTCAGAACTGGAGTCTGTACTGATGATGAAAGGAGAGCTATCCACTGGCTCCTCGGTGCTTGTGTGGGGCACGCCAGAAAATCTGTCCCTTAAGAGACAACCAAAACATCAAATACCCACAATCCTCCTCTGGGACACAATATTATTAACCTGGATTAACATGAACACCCCCTCATTTGACTGAATGGACAGACAAACACTCTTCTATGAGGACAGCCTCCGGGTCCTTTAATAAAGCTGTATGGCAGTTCTGACAGTTCTGATATTAATGAGATTTTTCATTACTTTGTGACGGGACAATGATGGGGGGGGGTAAATATATATATATATATATATAGTCCCTCATTTGATGTGTTTTTGAAGAGTGAGGGGGAGAGAGAGCTAGAGAGAGTATGAGAGAGAGAGAGCGTGAGAGAGTGTGAGAGAGAGCGTGCGTGAGAGAGAGAGAGAGAGAGAGAGAGAGAGAGAGAGAGAGAGAGAGAGAGAGAACTTTAATGATTCTAATTGTCAGAAGACTAATACAGTGTTCGGAAAGTATTCAGACCCCTTGACTTTTTCCACATTTTGTTACATTACAGCCTTATTCTAAAATGTATTAAACAGTTTTTATCCCTCATCAATCTACACACAATACCCCATAGTGGAGCGGCAGGTAGCCTAGTGGTTAGAGCATTGGGCCAGTAACCGAAAAGTTGCTAGATCGAATCCCCGAGGTGACAAGGCAGTTAACCCGCTGTTCGGAGGCCATCATTGTAAATAAGAATTTGTTCTTAACTGACTTGTCTGGTTAAATAAGACAAATAATGACAAAGCAAAAACAGGTTTTTAGAAATTTTTGCAAATGTATTACAAAACACCCCCCTGAAATATCACATTTACATAAGTATTCAGACCCTTTACTCAGTACTTTGTTGAAGCACCTTTGGCAGTGATTACAGCCTTGAGTCTTCTTGAGTATGACGCTACAAGCATGACACACCTGTATTTGTGGAGTTTCTCCCATTCTTCTCTACAGATTCTCTCAAGCTCTGTCAGGTTGGATGGAGAGCGTCGCTACACAGCTATTTTCAGATTTCTCCAGAGATGTTCGATTGGGTTCGAATCCGGGCTCTGCAGGGCCACTCAAGGACAATCAGAGACTTGTCCTGAAGCTACTACTGCGTTGTCTTGGCTATGTGCTTAGGGTCGTTATCCTGTTGGAAGGTGAACCTTCACTCCAGTCTGAGGTCCTGAGCGCTCTGGAGCAGGTTTTTATCTCGCTGTACTTTGCTCCGTTCATCTTTCCCTCGATCCTGACTAGTCTCCCAGTCCCTGCCGCTGAAAAACATCCCACAGCATGATGCTGCCACCACCATGCTTCACCATAGGGATGGTGCCAGGTTTCCTCCAGATGTGATGCTTGACATTCAGGCCAAATTGTTCAATCTTGGCTTCATCAGACTAGAGAATCTTGTTTCTCTTGGTCTGAGAGTCCTTTAGGAGCCATTTGCTAGAATGATGGAGGCCACTGTGTTCTTGGGGACCTTCAATGCTGCAGACATTTTTTGGTACCCTTCACCAGATCTGTGCCTCGACACAATCCTGTCTCTGAGCTCTACAGACAATTCCTTTGACATCATGTCTTGTTTTTTTCTCTGACATGCACTGTCAACTGTGGGACATTATATAGACAGGTGTGTGCCTTTCCAAATCATATCCAATCACAAATGGACTCCAATCAAGTTGTTGAAACATCTCAAGGATGATCTATGGAAGCAAGATGCACCGGAGCTCAATTTCGATTCTCATAGCAAAGGGTCTGAATACTTATGTAAATAAGGTATATCAGTTTTTTCTATAAATCTGTTTTTCTTTGTTATTATGAGGTCTTGTGTGTAGATTGATGGGGATTTTTTTTAAATCCATTGTAAGATTGAGGTTTTAACATAACAAAATGTGGAAAAAGTAAAAGGATCTGAACATTTTCCAAATGCACTGCAAATGTGAGAGGACTTGGGAACAGAAGCATATCATTTCAGTCAATAGAAATAATGGATATGAATGACTAGGAGAGAAGAAAGAGAGTGAATACAATGACTAAACAAAATGTGTGAGAGAGACTGAAAGGGAAGTTCAGAGAGAGAGAGGATCAATACTGAGGAGCACTCTCACACACACAAGAAGGTGATCTGTGCCCTGTGGTATTCTCTCTCTCTCTCTCTCTCTCTCTCTCTCTCCCCCCCCCCCCCCCCCCACACACACACACACAGAAAACATACTGTACACACAGAGTGCAGTGATCTATCCCCTGCTCTGCTCTGCTATTGGTATGACTGCCCTGGGTGAGGGACTGCTCTGCCATGCCCTGGCTGTGCCCTCTCTGTAACCCTGTCAGACAGATGCTGATCTGCCCTGGCATCCACCAGGTGCCCAATGGACCCAGTGCCCTGTCACAATGCTCCACCATGCCACCAGGCATCCACAGTCAGGTGACCCCTGCTCACCCCAGACCAAACATACTGCACCCTTTTCAATGTGTGTGTGTGTGTGTGTGTGTGTGTGTGTGTGTGTGTGTGTGTGTGTGTGTGTGTGTGTGTGTGTGTGTGTGTGTGTGTGTGTGTGTGTGTGTGTGTGTGTGTGTGTGTGTGTGTGTGTGTGTGTGTTGTGAGTGTGAAACTGTGAGAATGAGACTGTGTGTATGTACGTGCGCATGTGTGTATTCCGTGTGAGAGCTGTAGACTTGGCTCCTGTCCTCAGGACAGTCATGAAGATGAGGGAATTTGTGAGTGAGTCAATTCCTATAAGAGTCCTATGTGGAGCGTTCTCTCTCGCTCCCTCCCTCGCTTCCCCCGGCCATCTCTCTCCCTCCACTTGCCTCTCCCTCAACCCCTCCCTCTCTCCATCCCTCTCTCAGAACTGGAGTCTGTACTGATGATGAAAGGAGAGCTATCCACTGGCTCCTCGGTGCTTGTGTGGGGCACGCCAGAAAATCTGTCCCTTAAGAGACAACCAAAACATCAAATACCCACAATCCTCCTCTGGGACACAATATTATTAACCTGGATTAACATGAACACCCCCTCATTTGACTGAATGGACAGACAAACACTCTTCTATGAGGACAGCCTCCGGGTCCTTTAATAAAGCTGTATGGCAGTTCTGACAGTTCTGATATTAATGAGATTTTTCATTACTTTGTGACGGGACAATGATGGGGGGGGTAAATATATATATATATATATATAGTCCCTCATTTGATGTGTTTTTGAAGAGTGAGGGGGAGAGAGAGCTAGAGAGAGTATGAGAGAGAGAGAGCGTGAGAGAGTGTGAGAGAGAGCGTGCGTGAGAGAGAGAGAGAGAGAGAGAGAGAGAGAGAGAGAGAGAGAGAGAGAGAGAGAGAGAACTTTAATGATTCTAATTGTCAGAAGACTAATACAGTGTTCGGAAAGTATTCAGACCCCTTGACTTTTTCCACATTTTGTTACATTACAGCCTTATTCTAAAATGTATTAAACAGTTTTTATCCCTCATCAATCTACACACAATACCCCATAGTGGAGCGGCAGGTAGCCTAGTGGTTAGAGCATTGGGCCAGTAACCGAAAAGTTGCTAGATCGAATCCCCGAGGTGACAAGGCAGTTAACCCGCTGTTCGGAGGCCATCATTGTAAATAAGAATTTGTTCTTAACTGACTTGTCTGGTTAAATAAGACAAATAATGACAAAGCAAAAACAGGTTTTTAGAAATTTTTGCAAATGTATTACAAAACACCCCCCTGAAATATCACATTTACATAAGTATTCAGACCCTTTACTCAGTACTTTGTTGAAGCACCTTTGGCAGTGATTACAGCCTTGAGTCTTCTTGAGTATGACGCTACAAGCATGACACACCTGTATTTGTGGAGTTTCTCCCATTCTTCTCTACAGATTCTCTCAAGCTCTGTCAGGTTGGATGGAGAGCGTCGCTACACAGCTATTTTCAGATTTCTCCAGAGATGTTCGATTGGGTTCGAATCCGGGCTCTGCAGGGCCACTCAAGGACAATCAGAGACTTGTCCTGAAGCTACTACTGCGTTGTCTTGGCTATGTGCTTAGGGTCGTTATCCTGTTGGAAGGTGAACCTTCACTCCAGTCTGAGGTCCTGAGCGCTCTGGAGCAGGTTTTTATCTCGCTGTACTTTGCTCCGTTCATCTTTCCCTCGATCCTGACTAGTCTCCCAGTCCCTGCCGCTGAAAAACATCCCACAGCATGATGCTGCCACCACCATGCTTCACCATAGGGATGGTGCCAGGTTTCCTCCAGATGTGATGCTTGACATTCAGGCCAAATTGTTCAATCTTGGCTTCATCAGACTAGAGAATCTTGTTTCTCTTGGTCTGAGAGTCCTTTAGGAGCCATTTGCTAGAATGATGGAGGCCACTGTGTTCTTGGGGACCTTCAATGCTGCAGACATTTTTTGGTACCCTTCACCAGATCTGTGCCTCGACACAATCCTGTCTCTGAGCTCTACAGACAATTCCTTTGACATCATGTCTTGTTTTTTTCTCTGACATGCACTGTCAACTGTGGGACATTATATAGACAGGTGTGTGCCTTTCCAAATCATATCCAATCACAAATGGACTCCAATCAAGTTGTTGAAACATCTCAAGGATGATCTATGGAAGCAAGATGCACCGGAGCTCAATTTCGATTCTCATAGCAAAGGGTCTGAATACTTATGTAAATAAGGTATATCAGTTTTTTCTATAAATCTGTTTTTCTTTGTTATTATGAGGTCTTGTGTGTAGATTGATGGGGATTTTTTTTAAATCCATTGTAAGATTGAGGTTTTAACATAACAAAATGTGGAAAAAGTAAAAGGATCTGAACATTTTCCAAATGCACTGCAAATGTGAGAGGACTTGGGAACAGAAGCATATCATTTCAGTCAATAGAAATAATGGATATGAATGACTAGGAGAGAAGAAAGAGAGTGAATACAATGACTAAACAAAATGTGTGAGAGAGACTGAAAGGGAAGTTCAGAGAGAGAGAGGATCAATACTGAGGAGCACTCTCACACACACAAGAAGGTGATCTGTGCCCTGTGGTATTCTCTCTCTCTCTCTCTCTCTCTCTCTCTCTCTCTCTCTCTCTCTCTCTCTCTCTCTCTCTCTCTCTCTCTCTCTCTCTCTCTCTTCCCCCCCCCCCCCCCCCCCCCACACACACACACAGAAAACATACTGTACACACAGAGTGCAGTGATCTATCCCCTGCTCTGCTCTGCTATTGGTATGACTGCCCTGGGTGAGGGACTGTTCTGCCATGCCCTGGCTGTGCCCTCTCTGTAACCCTGTCAGACAGATGCTGATCTGCCCTGGCATCCACCAGGTGCCCAATGGACCCAGTGCCCTGTCACAATGCTCCACCATGCCACCAGGCATCCACAGTCAGGTGACCCCTGCTCACCCCAGACCAAACATACTGCACCCTTTTCAATGTGTGTGTGTGTGTGTGTGTGTGTGTGTGTGTGTGTGTGTGTGTGTGTGTGTGTGTGTGTGTGTGTGTGTGTGTGTGTGTGTGTGTGTGTGTGTGTGTGTGTGTGTGTGTGTGTGTGTGTGTGTGTGTGTGTGTTGTGAGTGTGAAACTGTGAGAATGAGACTGTGTGTATGTACGTGCGCATGTGTGTATTCCGTGTGAGAGCTGTAGACTTGGCTCCTGTCCTCAGGACAGTCATGAAGATGAGGGAATTTGTGAGTGAGTCAATTCCTATAAGAGTCCTATGTGGAGCGTTCTCTCTCGCTCCCTCCCTCGCTTCCCCCGGCCATCTCTCTCCCTCCACTTGCCTCTCCCTCAACCCCTCCCTCTCTCCATCCCTCTCTCAGAACTGGAGTCTGTACTGATGATGAAAGGAGAGCTATCCACTGGCTCCTCGGTGCTTGTGTGGGGCACGCCAGAAAATCTGTCCCTTAAGAGACAACCAAAACATCAAATACCCACAATCCTCCTCTGGGACACAATATTATTAACCTGGATTAACATGAACACCCCCTCATTTGACTGAATGGACAGACAAACACTCTTCTATGAGGACAGCCTCCGGGTCCTTTAATAAAGCTGTATGGCAGTTCTGACAGTTCTGATATTAATGAGATTTTTCATTACTTTGTGACGGGACAATGATGGGGGGGGTAAATATATATATATATATATATATAGTCCCTCATTTGATGTGTTTTTGAAGAGTGAGGGGGAGAGAGAGCTAGAGAGAGTATGAGAGAGAGAGAGAGTGAGAGAGTGTGAGAGAGAGCGTGCGTGAGAGAGAGAGAGAGAGAGAGAGAGAGAGAGAGAGAGAGAGAGAGAGAGAGAGAGAGAGAGAACTTTAATGATTCTAATTGTCAGAAGACTAATACAGTGTTCGGAAAGTATTCAGACCCCTTGACTTTTTCCACATTTTGTTACATTACAGCCTTATTCTAAAATGTATTAAACAGTTTTTATCCCTCATCAATCTACACACAATACCCCATAGTGGAGCGGCAGGTAGCCTAGTGGTTAGAGCATTGGGCCAGTAACCGAAAAGTTGCTAGATCGAATCCCCGAGGTGACAAGGCAGTTAACCCGCTGTTCGGAGGCCATCATTGTAAATAAGAATTTGTTCTTAACTGACTTGTCTGGTTAAATAAGACAAATAATGACAAAGCAAAAACAGGTTTTTAGAAATTTTTGCAAATGTATTACAAAACACCCCCCTGAAATATCACATTTACATAAGTATTCAGACCCTTTACTCAGTACTTTGTTGAAGCACCTTTGGCAGTGATTACAGCCTTGAGTCTTCTTGAGTATGACGCTACAAGCATGACACACCTGTATTTGTGGAGTTTCTCCCATTCTTCTCTACAGATTCTCTCAAGCTCTGTCAGGTTGGATGGAGAGCGTCGCTACACAGCTATTTTCAGATTTCTCCAGAGATGTTCGATTGGGTTCGAATCCGGGCTCTGCAGGGCCACTCAAGGACAATCAGAGACTTGTCCTGAAGCTACTACTGCGTTGTCTTGGCTATGTGCTTAGGGTCGTTATCCTGTTGGAAGGTGAACCTTCACTCCAGTCTGAGGTCCTGAGCGCTCTGGAGCAGGTTTTTATCTCGCTGTACTTTGCTCCGTTCATCTTTCCCTCGATCCTGACTAGTCTCCCAGTCCCTGCCGCTGAAAAACATCCCACAGCATGATGCTGCCACCACCATGCTTCACCATAGGGATGGTGCCAGGTTTCCTCCAGATGTGATGCTTGACATTCAGGCCAAATTGTTCAATCTTGGCTTCATCAGACTAGAGAATCTTGTTTCTCTTGGTCTGAGAGTCCTTTAGGAGCCATTTGCTAGAATGATGGAGGCCACTGTGTTCTTGGGGACCTTCAATGCTGCAGACATTTTTTGGTACCCTTCACCAGATCTGTGCCTCGACACAATCCTGTCTCTGAGCTCTACAGACAATTCCTTTGACATCATGTCTTGTTTTTTTCTCTGACATGCACTGTCAACTGTGGGACATTATATAGACAGGTGTGTGCCTTTCCAAATCATATCCAATCACAAATGGACTCCAATCAAGTTGTTGAAACATCTCAAGGATGATCTATGGAAGCAAGATGCACCGGAGCTCAATTTCGATTCTCATAGCAAAGGGTCTGAATACTTATGTAAATAAGGTATATCAGTTTTTTCTATAAATCTGTTTTTCTTTGTTATTATGAGGTCTTGTGTGTAGATTGATGGGGATTTTTTTTAAATCCATTGTAAGATTGAGGTTTTAACATAACAAAATGTGGAAAAAGTAAAAGGATCTGAACATTTTCCAAATGCACTGCAAATGTGAGAGGACTTGGGAACAGAAGCATATCATTTCAGTCAATAGAAATAATGGATATGAATGACTAGGAGAGAAGAAAGAGAGTGAATACAATGACTAAACAAAATGTGTGAGAGAGACTGAAAGGGAAGTTCAGAGAGAGAGAGGATCAATACTGAGGAGCACTCTCACACACACAAGAAGGTGATCTGTGCCCTGTGGTATTCTCTCTCTCTCTCTCTCTCTCTCTCTCTCTCTCTCTCTCTCTCTCTCTCTCTCTCTCTCTCTCTCTCTCTTCCCCCCCCCCCCCCCCCCCCCCCACACACACACACAGAAAACATACTGTACACACAGAGTGCAGTGATCTATCCCCTGCTCTGCTCTGCTATTGGTATGACTGCCCTGGGTGAGGGACTGTTCTGCCATGCCCTGGCTGTGCCCTCTCTGTAACCCTGTCAGACAGATGCTGATCTGCCCTGGCATCCACCAGGTGCCCAATGGACCCAGTGCCCTGTCACAATGCTCCACCATGCCACCAGGCATCCACAGTCAGGTGACCCCTGCTCACCCCAGACCAAACATACTGCACCCTTTTCAATGTGTGTGTGTGTGTGTGTGTGTGTGTGTGTGTGTGTGTGTGTGTGTGTGTGTGTGTGTGTGTGTGTGTGTGTGTGTGTGTGTGTGTGTGTGTGTGTGTGTGTGTGTGTGTGTGTGTGTGTGTGTGTGTGTGTGTGTGTGTGTGTGTGTGTGCGTGCGTATAACACCCGACCTGCTAGCGAAGTGCTCGATTCTGCTGTGTGTGTCTGCATGGGGTAGCTTGGGAGAGGAGCACGGCCTGGTAAAACACAGAAAAACATAATTAATACCTCTACTACTGGTACTTCGTGGTGTCTACTTCTTAAAAACGTATTGAATCCCACTCATGTACAACCAACCACATCAAAACAGAAGTGCTCCCTTCCCCTCAACATCATAGATTATTGCCAACAAAGCTTACATCGTAACATTATTGGAAAATGTATTGCTGTCATATACTGTATATAAGCAGTCTCCCTCTCTTTGTCAAATCATGTTTCCTGTCTTCTCTGTGCCAGTCTGTCTAGCCATCTGTGTCTATAGGGGTATGACTCACGTCTCAGAGTTCTCGGCCTCCAGCACCGACTGGACAGGCAGGTAGCCCCGCTGAGGGTGCTTGCTAAAGTACTGCTTCGACCGGAACTTGTTCTTCAGCGTTTTGGCAAAGTCCCGCATCTTTTCTCCTGAGGTGGTCTGCCACATGATTTAGATGAGGGGACCGGAATGGAGGAGAGGAGAATGGTAGTGGGAGGACAAGAAGACAAAGTGCAGCACTTTAGAATTCTTTACACTACACACGCACGCAAGCACACACACGCACACACACCCGCACACACACGCACACACACGCACGCGCGCACGCAAGAGAGAGAGAGCGAGCCTTGTCTTGAACTAAACTTTCTTTCCTGCTGCTAGTCCAGTTGTCCTGCCCCCCTCTATCTCCGTCTGACCTCACTGGACTACAGTCTTACAGTCTTGTACCCACCCCCACTCCATCATAGAACCCAGCACCATAGGAGTCAGAGCACTGAAGAAAAAAAACTCCAGCCTAGCTCCACTTAAAGCTTCCCCTGGTTGAAATACTGCCCTGGGAGAAATCATTTGACACATAGCTCCCTGTCATATCCCACAGCCACGCATTGATTAGAGCTGAAATAGTGAGCTAGTGTGACATCCACACTCTCTTAAAGGGGCAACCAGCGATTGCTAAATCCATATTTGGACTTTTAAATTAATGAAATATACACATTGATTCTTGAAGAATCTAACTTAAAAATGCCTCTTGGGCTTAGTTCAACTGTCGTAACCCCATCAGAACCTGAAATATAAGCTTGTTTTAGTCCATTGCTTGTAAACAATGCAATTCTTAACAAACACTGTATGGGAGAGTGGGGTATGTTGAGCCAATTTTTACATTCCGCATTACTATGTCAAGGGAAATATAAACTCAGCAAAAAAAGAAATGTCCCTTTTTCAGGACCCTGTCTTTCAAAGATAATTCGTAAAAATACAAATAACTTCACAGATCTTCATTGTAAAGGGTTTTAACACTGTTTCCCATGCTTGTTCAATGAACCATGAACAATTAATGAACATGCACCTGTGGAACGGTCGTTAAAACACTAACAGCTTACAGACGGTAGACAATTAAGGTCACAGTTATGAAAACTTAGGACACTAAAGAGGCCTTTCTACGGACTCTGAAAAACACCAAAGAAAGATGCCCAGGGTCCCTGCTCATCTGCGTGAACGTGCCTTAGGCATGCTGCAAGGAGGCATGAGGACTGCAGATGTGGCCAGGGAAATAAATTGCAATGTCCGTACTGTGAGACAGCGCTACAGGGAGACAGGACGGACAACTGATCATCCTCACAGTTGCAGACCACGTGTAACAACACCTGCACAGGATTGGTACATCCGAACATCACACCTGCGGGACAGGTACAGGATGGCAACAACTGCCCGAGTTACACCAGGAATGCACAATCCCTCCATCAGTGCTCAGATTGTCCGCAATAGGTTGAGAGAGGCTGGACTGAGGGCTTGTAGGCCTGTTGTAAGGCAGGTCCTCACCAGACATCACGTCGCCTATGGGCACAAACCCACCGTTGCTGGACCAGACAGGCAAAAGTGCACTTCACTGACGAGTCACGGTTTTGTCTCACCAGGGGTGATGGTCGGATTCGCGTTTATCGTTGAAGGAATGAGCGTTACACCGAGGCCTGTACTCTGGAGCGTGATCGATTTGGAGGTGGAGGGTCCGTCATGGTCTGGGGCGGTGTGTCACAGCATCATCGGACTGAGCTTGTTGCCATTGCAGGCAATCTCAACGCTGTGCGTTACAGGGAAGACATCCTCCTCCCTCATGTGGTACCCTTCTTGCAGGCTCATCCTGACATGACCCTCCAGCATGACAATGCCACCAGCCATACTGCTTGTTCTGTGTGTGATTTCCTGCAAGACAGGAATGTCAGTGTTCTGCCATGGCCAGCAAAGAGCCCGGATCTCAATCCCATTGAGCACGTCTGGGACCTGTTGGATCAGAGGGTGAGGGCTAGGGCCATTCCCCCCAGAAATGTCCAGGAACTTGTAGGTGCCTTGGTGGAAGAGTGGGGTATCATCTCAAAGCAAGAACTGGCAAATCTGGTACAGTCCATGAGGAGGAGAAGCACTGCAGTACTTAATGCAGCTGGTGGCCACACCAGATACTGACTGTTACTTTTGATTTTGACCCCCCCATTGTTCAGGGACACATTATTCAATTTCTGTCTGTCACATGTCTATGGAACTTGTTCAGTTTATGTCTCAGTTGTTGAATCTTGTTATGTTCATACAAACATTTACACATGTTAAGTTTGCTGAAAATTAAACCAGTTGACAGTGAGAGGACATTTTTTTGCTGAGTTTAGTATTCTTTCAAACAAAGATCCCTGCATATATTTCAGGATGTTGTGTATCCCTCGAAATAATCAGAATTCATGTAAACATAACAGATTGGAAAGCATATCTTGTCCAAAAAAATGTATGCCGTGGGTGACGGTGTCCTGTGACAGCGGGTGACGGTGTCCTGTGACAGTGGGTGACGGCGTCCTGTGACAGTGGGTGATAGTGCTGGTAGGTAAAGTTTAATTCATGGAATGGGGGTGTGGTGTATTGTATATCTTAAATGTATGCCTACATTCAGATATAAAGCTCTCTGTTCAATATCACTTACCCTTCTATTTCTTGACCAGTTGTCTGGGACGGGGATGTTGTTTTCGATGTACCAATTCGTAGGCATTTGAGGCTACTAAGGCCATGAAACTGGTCCTCAAGATTCTTCATATGTTTAGCAAGCTCAGACATCATGTCATCAGATAAGACCTTGTGTGCCTCTGCTACTCTATCATTCCCTCTCTCAAGAACATCAAGGGGGGCTAGACCCCTGCTTGTTTTACGTTTGTATACATACAGTGCCTTGTAAAAGTATTCATCCCCCTTGATGTTTTTCCTATTTTGTTGCATTACAACCTGTAGTTTAAATAGATTTTAATTTGGATTTCATGTAATGGACATACACAAAATAGTCCAAATTGGTGAAGTGAAATGTAAAAAATGACTTGTTTCAAAAAATGTAAAACGGAAAAGTGGTGCGTGCATATGTATTCACCCCCTTTGCTATGAAGCCCCTAAAAAAGATGGTGCAACCAATTACCTTCAGAAGTCACAGAATTAGTTAGATTGCACACAGGTGGACTTTATTTAAGTGTCACATGATCTCAGTATATATACACCTGTTCTGAAAGGCCCCACAGTCTGCAACACCACTCTGCAAGGGGCACCACAAAGCAAGAGGCACCATGAAGACCAATGAGCTCTCCAAACAGGTCAGGGACAAAGTTTTGGAGAAGTACAGATCAGGGTTGAGTTATAAAAAAATATCAGAAACTTTGAACATCCCCCGGAGCGCAATTAAATCCATTATTAAAAAATGGAAAGAATATGGTACCATAACAAACCTGCCAAGAGAGGGCCACCCACCAAAACTCATGGACAAGGCAAGGAGGGCATTAATCAAAGAGGCAACAAAGAGACCAAAGATAACCCTGAAGGAGCTGCAAAGCTCCACAGTGGAGAGTATCTGTCCATAGGACCACTTTAAGCCGTACACGCCACAGAGCTGGCCTTTACAGAAGAGTGGCCAGAAAAAAGCCATGCTTAAGGAAAAAATAAGTAATCACACCAAAAAGCATGTGGGAGACTCCCCAAACATATGGAAGAAGGTATTCTGGTCAGATGAGACAAAAATGTTGCTTTTTGGCCATAAAGGAAAGCGCTATGTCTGGCGCAAACCCAGCACCTCTTATCACCCCAAGAACACCATCCCCACAGTGAAGCATGGTGGTGGCAGCGTCATGCTGTGAGGATGTTTTTAATCGGCAGGGACCGGGAAACGTGTCAGAATTGAAGGAATGATGGATGGTGCTAAATACAGGGAAATTCTCGAGGGAAACCTGTTTCAGTCTTCCAGAGATTTGAGACTAGGACAGAGGTTCACCTTCCAGCAGGATAATGCCCCTAAGCATACTGCTAAAGCAACACTCGAGTGGTTTAAGGGGAAACATTTAAATGTCTTGGAATGGCCTAGTCAAAGCCCAGACCTCAATCCAATTGAGAATCTGTGGTATGACTTAAAGATCGCTGTACAGCAGCGGAACCCCTCCAACAAAAAGGAGCTGGAGCAGTTTTGCCTTGAAGAATGGGCAAAAATCCCAGTGGCTCGATGTGCCAAGCTTATAGAGACATACCCCAAGAGACTTGCAGCTGTAACTGCAGCAAAAGGTGGCTCTACAAAGTATTGACTTTGGGGTGTGAATAGTTATGCACACTCAAGTTTTCTATTTTTTTGTCTTATTTCTTGTTTGTTTCACAATAAAACATATTTTGCATCTTTAAAGTGGTAGGCATGTTGTGCAAATCAAATGATACAAACCCCCCAAAAAATATATTTTAATTCCAGTTTGTAAGACAACAAAATAGGAAAAATGCCAAGGGGGGTGAATACTTTCGCAAGCCACTGTAGGGCATGATGATGTCTGCTCTGTAACAATACAAATTCAGTATCTTGAGTTCATATGCACGACACATTGCAAAAATACTGTTCATATTATGCATAGTGGCCATTGGCTCAACTTAACTCAACTCAACTCAAAACATTTTGACTATATTAGCCACACAGCTACAAGGATGCACTTTCATGATAGGTTTAAGACCTCATATTGTATCTTTGGAGACCCCAACTAATGTATAAAACAATCTTAAAATGATCTACTTTGGTTTAGATACAAACATCATGAAACCTATAATCCAATAAATTCATTAGAGACTTTTTGAAAATATTTTTTATTTTTTCCTAACATCCATGTGGTTTCAACCTTCAGACTCCATAAAAGGATGACTTCTCCCTAAATATTTGGTCATATAATTAACTTTATGTATGGTCTCCTAGAAAAAGGGGTGGCTCAATTTACCCCACACTCCCCTACAATCATATCAGATGCCAATGTGGATATAGGCCTAACCTGTAAATCCATTCCTTTGTTGCACACGGTTTATCATCAACATGTTCAATTTGTTGAATAATGAGTGTGAATAGGCATATCATATAGGATTAGTCTATACTTTTTAAATAAATTAGTTAACAAGCAAAAGATACAATTCATGTAGGAATTCATAGGTCTACACATTTTATTGACAAAGTATAAGCTTCATTAAGGTTTTTGAAATCATTCATTTCCAGACAATTAATTTTACAATATTCTGGGGGTCAGAATATTCAAAAACAGAAAAGCATTAGATTAAATTAAATAATTTAAATATGATATACTTGAATTAGTCATATTCTTGTTTTGAATGTGACTTGACAAACTGAATAAAACGCTTGAATATGAAACCGACTCATACTCATACACAGAGAAGGTTTCCTTCAGGTTTCTGCTTAGTTTTTGCTGCTATTAGGAAGTAAAATACTCAAAGAAGGGATTGAGTCCATTTGGATGTAATTCCTTACTCCTTATAACACACGCACGCACGCACGCACGCACGCACGCACGCACGCACGCACGCACACACGCACACACATACACACACACACACACACACACACACACACACACACACACACACATATATATATATATATATATATACACACATACATACACACACACACACACAACAATCTATTATGCAAAACCATTCCAGTCAGTTCAATTATGAGTTTGTCTGAGACCTTGCTTCTTGGCATCCCAGCACACTCCCTCTGTCCAACACAATTACAGCAGAGCTATGGAGCAAGCAGGCAGGTCTATACTGGTGCAAAGCACCCTGGGATAGGCCACCCTGGCCACCAAGAGGGCCGGAGCGTTGGCTGTCCCGCTGGCCTTCCCACACTCCCTGTGGGATTTGATCCACAGCTCAGCAAAGTGGCCTGGATTAGCCCCACGCACCTTTGTGGAGGGAAAGATTATCCAGACCTCCCTGCATTCACTGAAACGGTCTTAAATCACTCTAGTGCGCTAGCGGCCGCTCGTCAGCTAATCACCCTCTCCAAGTAATTTTTTTGCAATTAAGCAGCTTTTCCCTCCCCAGTCGGCCATGTCGGAGGTGTTTGCACTGGGCCAGAGTCAGAGAGAATGGTGGTTCTGTGCCATCTGTCAAAATGTGCTAGATCAGTCAGTTGGTATGTGATCCACGAGCGGAGCGGCTTCCAGCCCTCATAGTTTGTTTGATAACTGGGTAGGGTTCAGTTCTGTTGTACTTTTCCATTAGGATAGCAAGGCCCTACAGGAAACATGATGCAAGTGTTATCAATGTGTTACTGTTGTATTTGGGTGTATTGCTTTGTTTTCCAATATTAGGTGTAACTTTCTATATCACACTTCCTATGATCTGTATTGCTTCTCCTCAGGACACTTATAACATGGCTAATCCTGATTTAGTTCTGAAATGAGATCTTGGAAAACCGTATACAGTACATGTAGCTAAGTAGCCAAACCCTGATCTATTGATTGGGTGTGAATGTTCTGGCAGTGAGAACATTGGTGGTGTGCTATTGGCCACCGTCAGCCCCGGCTAACCTCTTCCTAAATATTTGGTCACATTACATTTGGTGCATAGTTTCCTAGAAACAAGGGGTGGCTCAAGTAACCCCTTGTCTCAACTTACCCCACTTTCCCCTATAGCCTCAAACCATTGTTAAAACTATAATTTTTTATATCTTGGATGGTCAGTCCTTGCATCAATAGCTCTGTCTATGGATTTGAGAGTGGTTACGTTTCCCCAACCCCATCCCTCAGCTTTTTACCGAAACAGCGGAGGGGTGGCGCTTTGTTATTGTTTGAACTGCAGATTGTCCCTTTAAGATGGTAGTTTAGAGCGTAGTATAGTCTGCGTCGGAAATGGCACCCTATTCCCTGTACAGTGCACTACTATGCAGTACTAGGTGCACCCTATTCCCTGCATAGTGCACTACTTTTTTAATATTAATAGGGTGCCATTCGTGAGGCAGCCTGGGTGTAGTACTCCTTCTTACTGGGGTATAGTACTCCATGATGGGGTAGTGGAGCTTCTTTCCCTTGGTGGTGCGTCCTGTGAGGAAGCACGTCTGGCAGATGTCCACATTGAATTGTTTAAGACTGCGGTACCTGTCAGGACAGATCAGCAGAACGGAAGACCATGTCACAGTCAGTAACATTAGAGAGGTCTTAGCAATAGCTCTATCCTCAACCTAGATGTTTTTTTTGTGTGTGTGCATACAGTATTGTGTGTCACACATCCACCTTTATTCATCTCTGATAGAGGTACAATAGACCCACCTGAATCCCTTGATGGGGCACTGTTTACAGATGTAACACTTGGCCTGGTGCTTGGCGGACTCGGCCACAGCCACACGCTGCAGAACAGCCAGCCACACTACAGACTGGGGCTCCAGACTCATCCACTCCAGGAAGTGCGATACCTCGATGGCTAGCTTACCTGGGGCCTACGGGAGGAAGAACATAGGAAACATCATACCAGAGTAACTTATGTTTGTTTGTTCTCCTGTTTGTTTGTCTGTAAAATGCTATTATCTAGTATAGGTATGCAGTACAATTTACCACAACATCAAATTGCCTGTATTTACATACTGTAGGCTACTTATTACAAGGTAATGGCATATTCACTTAAAATGACACTTGAAGAAGTCGTATATAAACTGCTGCAGAAAGCACAAATAGAGAAAGAGGAAGTTGATAGGGGCCAGTGAGCGTGGTGACTTTGTCAGAGGACCTGTTGCGGTTCTAACGTTCCAAAGCCATTCCGGCATTCCAGAGACGTGCAGAAAAAATGGGATAAAAAGTCAGGCTAATAAAGGAGAATTGGTAATGTGTAAAATTCTCATTAAGTGTGCATCAGAGATGCATTAAAACGTTGATTTCCCTGGAGTCTCGTCCTGGCTCAGCCAAAGCAGCGTAATTAATGTGTGAGTGTGTGTGTGTATCATGGCCGAGGAGGCGTGCTGGATTGAGAGTTCTCCAGGGAAACGAGGCTCCTCTCCTCACTGCTCTTTTCTCTGCCCTGCTCACCTCTCCTCGACTCTCGTCTCTGCTTTATGGTTCAGTAGCCAGCTCTGATTGTGGGAGGACAAATGTTTCAGCATACTGAACCCACTGAGTACACTGAACACCGCAAAGTATATATTGATTAAAATAATCATCAAATCAAAGCATTTGTAGATTATTCTGGCCACATCAAAACTTAGCAAACACACTGACTACACAAAGCAACAACACACAGAGAAAACACACTCTCCATCACTTCACAGGGCACAACAGGCTGGTCTCTCTATACACACAGACCACGGAGGGCCACAGCATTTCATGCCTACTGTAGTGTAACTCCCTCCTCTCTGGTCCTCTGTCCTCCATGTAGAGCCAAACCCATCTGCCCCTCTGTCATCAATGACTCCACTATACCTCTCCCACAACAAGTGCCAGCGCGTGTCATCCCCTCACTTTGACTTTATTACCACGCCAACGTGATAAATTGTCACTACGCTGATAATTCAGGCTGCTCATAAAAGACTTGACATAGAGCAAATGGTGAAATGAAGGGGTTTAAATCACCCCAAGTTGATATCAGAAGTATGGATGGGAATAGAGCGAGATTTAATTGAGGATTGGCTGTAAAAAAAAGAAAAAGGGGAAGAATAAGGATCATCGACTTCGGCGATGTCATTTACAAAATAGCCTCCAACACTCTACTCAACAAACTGGATGCAGTCTATCACAGTGCCATCCGTTTTGTCACCAAAGCCCCATATACTACCCACCATTGCGACCTGTACGCTCTTGTTGGCTGGCCCTCGCTTCATACTCGTCGCCAAACCCACTGGCTCCAGGTCATCTACAAGTCTCTGCTAGGTAAAGCCCCGCCTTATCTCAGCTCACTGGTCACCATAGCAGCACCCACCCGTAGCACGCGCTCCAGCAGGTATATCTCACTAGTCACCCCCAAAGCCAATTCCTCCTTTGGCCGCCTTTCCTTCCAGTTCTCGGCTGCCAATGACTGGAACAAAATGCAAAAATCACTGAAGCTGGAGACTCATATCTCCCTCACTAGCTTTAAGCATCAGCTGTCAGAGCAGCTCACAGATCACTGCACCTGTACATAGCCCATCTGTAAATAGCCCATCCAACTACCTCATCCCCATACTGTATTTATTTATTTATCTTGCTCCTTTGCACCCCAGTATCTCTACTTGCACATTCATCTTCTGCACATCAATCACTCCAGTGTTTAATTGGTATATTGTAATTACTTCGCCACCATTGCCTATGTATTGCCTTACCTCCCTTATCTTACCTCATTTGCACACACTGTATATAGTATTTTTCTACTGTATTATTGACTGTATGTTTGTTTATTCCATGTGAAACTCTGTGTTGTTGTATGTGTCGAACTGCTTTGCTTTATTCTTGGCCAGGTCGCAGTTGTAAATGAGAACTTGTTCTCAACTAGCCTACCTGGTTAAATATAGGTGAAATAAAAAAAATATATATAAAAAATATTGCTGTTGAGGGTTTGCAAAAGCCAGCACCGGAGCTTTAGTGAGGCGTTCCTTCAGATCTCAAAGGCCATTTCACATTTCTCATCCCATTTAGATCTGAAGGGTTCAGAGGGCTTGAAGTACACATTGTCTGTTCTTTCCTTGGGCTTTCTTCCTTTCTTGGCTGAGGGAAGGTAACCATGCAGGAGTTGGTTCAAAGTGTAACTCAATTTTGAGTAGTCTTTCACAAATCTTCTATAATACCCACAGAATCTGAGAAAAGAACGCGGAGTGTCTGGTCTCGGCCATGTGGTTACTGCTTCGATCTTCAATGGACCTGTACCCTCTCCATCCTGGGATACTATGTGTCCCACACAGTTGACTGACGTTCGGCAGAATTGACAATTGTCCAAAGACAACTTCAGTCCTCCTTCTTTCAAGCGATCCAACACTTTGAGAAGCCTCTCTTCGTGTTATTTCAGTGTCTTTCCGAACACTATCAGGTCGTCTAAGTACACTAGAACTTCGAGCAGGTTCATGTCCCCAACGGTCTGTTCCATAACACTTTGAAAAGTTGCTGGTGCTCCTGACAACCCTGCGGCATCCTCTCAAACTGATAGAATACCAGCCGGGCATATGAAAGCAGTCTTCTATTTGTCAGCTTCACTCATCAGAATTGATTAATATCCACTTCTGAGATCCAACATGCTGAGCCATTTGCCTCCATTCAAACTGGTCAGGGCATCTTCAATTTGCGGTTCGGTGTATTGGTCAGGAACTGTACGCCTGTTGAGCGTTCTGTAGTCCACACACATCCATATGGTTCCGTTCTTCTTCCTCACCACTACAATCAGCGACGACATAGGGGTCTCGACGGAAAGAGGATTTCAGCATCTTTCACGTTCTTCAGATGTTTCCTTACATCTTCCACATCAGCTGGGGACAGCCGTCGAGACCTCTCCCTAAACAGTGTGTCATCAGGGACTCGAATGGTATGGCGAGTACTCTTGGAACAACCAACGTCCAACTCATGAGTTGAGAAAACATATTTTTGTTCCATCATCTTGTTAGTTAACCTCCTCTTCCATTCTTCAGATAAAGGTGAGTCACAGAAGTTGAATTAAGAAGACGTCAGCTTCTCAGGTAAGTTGCGCTTCCTCCCCTCAGTGGCAGCAGGAACAGGAGCTACATCTACAGGAAACAGGGAAGCAATGGGCATGCCACATTGTAAGGTTATCTCTCTTGATGATACATCCCTGACTGCAACTATTATTCTTCTAGACGACACAACCATAGACATCTGAATTTCAGATCTCACAAGAAGTTCTTCTGGAAACCGGGAAACTTCTGGACACTGGGATTCTTCAGGTCTATCTACCAAAATGGGTACATGGTGATCCAGGAAACTTCGGGAATCCCGGTGACTCTTGCTAGTCCACCAGGTGGCAATAGTACAGGTTTTGTCTGTGAAAACCATACTGTTCCTCTTTTCTGGTCCTCAACATCAGTTGGGATCACTTTCATCTTCTCATAAGCCTCTTTGATAAGAAGATGAACACGTAGAGTGCTCAGGAAACCTTCACCTCCTTTCTCTTGACAGGCCATCATCAGCCTTCTAACCACAGAAGTGTTTGTACCAACCAGGATAGAGACTTCACCTTTAATGGCCGGGTCTGGACAAACCAACACAAGTGCTTCTATGATCTCCGTTACACCTACTACTGATCGTGAAAACTCCAACTTCAAAGACAAATAGCCATCATCTGGGTATTGCTCTGAGCTAAGACCTCAAATCTCCAAGTGTCCAATGAGCTTTAATGGCAGATGCGTCAAGTACTTGTTTAAAAAGGATCTGTAGAGTAGGGTAATCTGAGACCCACTATCTAGTAAAGCTTTAGCATAGATGCCTTCAATCTGTACAGGAACAACAGCGCTAGGTCTCACTAAGCCGGTAGGTAGCATGTCTTTTGCTTCTTCACGTTTCTTGTTGCACTTGGTGGAACGTATCTTCACCGGGACGTCAGGTCGCTCCTTTTCTGGGTCCCGCTGTAGTTTCCCGTTGACCGTTTCTGGCTGATGAGACGCTTGTTGACTTTCCTCAGATTTTCTCCGCCCTCACAGTCTCATTTTAAGTGTCCATCCTCTCCACATTTATAGCAGAAGATACCAGGTTGGCCTTCATCTTCACTCAGCGTAAAACACCACAGCTACTCACGGTTTTGTAGAAACCCCTTGAAACCAACAGTTCCAAGGCCGTTGCCTATTTATAATCCAATTGGCAGAAATTGCCCTGCATGCATCCGAAATGTCCAGAATCAACGAAGCCATCAAATTCCCTCAGACCAAGCCGTCCTCTTCAGCTCCCGATCCGACAAATCCAAGCTAGCTCCCGAAGCGTCTAGAATCTTCGTTAATCCAGCCGAGCAGCAATTAAAACCAATAATTTTAGTACACAACATGTTATTTTTCACTCCACAAGAGCATCTCTCCCCCTTTCTTTCTCTCCTCAGCAACAATGGAGAAACCTGCAAAGCCCTCTGCACACCACCCATAGTGCATCTTGATTGTTCCAAACCGAGCATGCACCCTTCGCATGAACAGAAACCATAGTTCTAAATACATGATTTAACAGGGCATTACAATAGGATGCCGCCTTTCCAACAAGTCAGTTCATCAAATTTCTGCCCTTCTAGAGCTTCCCTGGTCAACTGAAAGTGCTGTTATTGTGAAGTGGAAACGTCACGGAGCAACAACGGCTCAGTGGAAAGCCTTCCCAGAAGAGTGGTATAGGTTGTTATAGCAGCCTCCATAGCAAGGGGAAACCAACTCCATATTAATGCCCGTGATTTTGGAATGAGATGTTCGACGAGCAGGTGTCCACATACTTTTGGTCATGTAGTGCATCTAATTGTGCTCTTTCCCCTGAAGGAATTCATGAAAATGTATGTAATTTAACTCAATTGAATTTAGGTAATTCCTAGCCTGTGTTACCATAGTATCCTTAACCAGTGTATTGTGAGGTTTTAAGGAGTGTGTGTGTGTGTGCTTGTATTTGTGCGCGTGTCTGTCTGTGTGTGTGTGTGTGTGTGTGTGTGTGTGTGTGTGTGGTCTCACCATGCGGAAGCAGCTGCGTACACTGGGCTCCACGTTGCTCCCTCCGAAGGCGGCCACCTCTCCCAGCTGTCGCGGGATCTGGATGGCTTCATAAAGCAGCATGGTGAGGTGACGCTGGTCTGTCAGACCCCCTGGACCAGACACCTGCCTGAACAAGTCTGATGAAACACAGAGGGTTAATGAAACGTGTGTGTGTTTGTGAGTTCGCACACAAGATTGTTTATGTTTGCGAATCTATTCACTTCTTTATGCGTGGATGTGAATCTATTCACTTCTTTATGTGTGTTTGCGAATCTATTCACCTCTATATGTGTAGATGTGTTCCAGATTATGTTTACCAGAGCTGGGGTCAATTCGAATTGAAGGCTGTCAATTCAGGAAGTGATTTTAATTTAAAATTCTAAAAATTGAAAAACTTTTGAAATAAATAGCTTCTACTCATTGAAAAGTCATTGAAAGTAATTTTCACGTTTTGAATTGTTATTTAGGTTAACCTCCTGATTTGACTGCCCTCAATTAAAATTTACCTCAGCCCTGATGTTTACCCTAGTGTAATGTGTAGTATCTAAGCCTGTGTGTGTTTACATTATATCTGCTTGTGTGTACACGAGCATATTGGCGCTACTATTCACACCTACACATATGTACCAACATCCATGTTCTCAGCGTTTCTCTAAGTGAGACTGTGTGTGGGCGATACTTCCCTAAGCCTGTTTCTAGGTTTTTGAGAGAAAGAAAGAGAAAGAAAGAGAAAGAGAGAAAGAGAGAGAGAAAGAGAAAGAGGAAGAGGAAGAGGAAGAGAAAGAGAAAGAGGAAGAGAAAGAGAGAGAGGAAGGGCAGTCGTGCTGATCTAATTGCAGACAAAAGGGCTGCATTAGCGCTCGCTACCTCGTCAGGCTCTGAATGGAGCCTTCATCTGCGAGTCGTGATTCCGCCTGTCACTGAGGAGATGGATACTGACAGGTGTTTGAAGGTGCTGCACAATGCCAGTATAAATAGCACCAGCCACAGCCAGAACCCTGACAGCCAGCCTGCCTGCCTCTACCCTGCACACGGCTCAAGCTCTGGGGGGGCAGGGGGACAAAAGACAAACACACACACACACTGTGTCTGCCACACTGCCACACTCACTCACTCACTGCCACCAGATGCGCCCCCTTGTTTACTAGCATAATCAGGGGTCATCTCTCCCCTGAGCTCAGGAGAAAAAATGTGTGATCAATCACTGGGACAAATTGGCATGGTTTGCATCACTGCCCCCCTCCCCCCCCGCCTGCCCGCCTCTACCCTCACAATCCTCTAGGGCCAGGCCTTCTGTGCTTCGTCTGCCATAAAAAATACTCCAAATCTGTTGCCATTCAATTTTTACAAGCTGTCACAGATGGTGTGCCAACTGACAGTGGGCCTGCCCTGACCCGTCGGGACTGTCTAAAATCTCATACTGATGAGCTCATTCTCTCTCCTCTCCCCCCTTCTCTACATATTTACAAGGCTGTGTTGTAAAATGCGGTTAAGATGCTGTAAAGGGGTTTTTACTTTCCCTGAGCTGGGCACCAGTGAAATATTAGCGCATAATTGAACATCGAAAAGGGAAGCCAGAGGGGCCAGAGCCCAGAGAGAGAGAGCTAAGTGTGGTGTGTGTGTGTGTGTGTGTGTGTGTGTGTGTGTGTGTGTGTGTGTGTGTGTGTGTGTGTGTGTGTGTGTGTGTGTGTGTGTGTGTGTGTGTGTGTGTGTGTGTGTGTGTGTGTGTGTGTGTGTGTGTGTGTGTGTTCTCTCTACCATAGTGTATTCTCTCTGCCTAAAAGCCCAATGTACTTTGGAGAAATAAAGAGAGAGAGAGAGAGCCTTTCCCCATTATTGTGCAGCAGAGTAATTCCCTCCATTAGGCTAAGTGGTTGTCTTTATGTAATGCTTGCAATCAGGCTGGTTTTGTTTTGGCCCTTTGTTAGGGGGCTGCAGGGCTGTGGTGTCTACATGAGAGGGTCTCATACTTACATTTATACTTCTCCTGAACATCCGCATTGCACAGGCTCACCAGTCCCGTCTTGAAGGAGAGGACACGCATCTTTCCATTGCGACCACTAGGGAGAAAGCAGGGCAGGGCAGGGCAGAGCAGGGCAGGGCAGGGCAGGGCAGGGAGAGGGAGAGGGAGAGGGAGAGGGAGAGGGAGAGGGAGAGGGAGCTATAAAAAGTAGAATATGCCAGAACAAATACATTTACATAAGCAAACAGACACATAAACTAAGCCTTTACACTGAAAAAACAAGGGGATTAGAGGCAAGAACAGATCCATAAACAGTGTTCTCTGGCCAATGGCAAGGCCACACAGTTGGGTTGGGACTGGGAGAGCTGTGTCCTGACTTAAATGGGTCACATTATATCTGTGTGTCTGGGAGGCACAGGGACACTGCCACGAGAGTCAGAGAGAGGGAAGGACAGGGCTGCTGTTACTGGCTTTAGTTGGGAGCTTTGCTGCTTTTCTTTTCTCTGCCTTGACTGTCAGGAGGGGATTACAGTCATTTAAAGAACATTAGAGGCAGTGGGAGTCAATGTCAGTGGGAGAGACACATAGAAGCACTGCCTTTAATGTGTGACAAAACAGGAGTCAGGAGACTGCAGAGTCCATTAGGCAGTAGGAGGCAGTAGGAGTACATTAGAGGCAGTGCGAGTCTATGTGAGAATATAAGAGATGTTAAAGTCACTGGGGGAACATTAGAGGCAGTGTGAGAACAATAGTCAGTGTGAGAACAGAGACAGTGTGAGAACATTAGAATCAGTGTGAGAACATTAGAGACAGTATGAGAACATTAGAGACAGCGTGGGAACATTAGTGTCAGTGTGAGAACATTAGAGACAGTGTGAGAACATTATGGTCAGTGTGAGAACATTAGTCAGTGTGAGAACATTAGAGACAGGGTGGGAACACTGGAGACAGTGTGAGAACATTAGAGACAGTGTGAAAATATTAGTCTGTGTGAGAACATTAGAGACATTGTGAGAACATTAGCGTCAGTGTGAGAACATTAGAGACAGTGTGAGAACATTAGCGTCAGTGTGAGAACATTAGAGACAGTGTGAGAACATTATGGTCAGTGTGAGAACATTATGGTCAGCGTGAGAACATTAGAGACAGTATGAGAACATTAGAGACAGTGTGAGAACATTATGGTCAGTGTGAGAACATTAGAGACCGTGTGAGAACATTAGAGACTGTGTGGGAACATTATAGTCAATGAGAAAATATTAGAGTCAGTGTGAGAACATGAGAGTCAGTGTGAGAACATTAGAGTCAGTGTGAGAACATTAGAAACAGTGTGAGAACATTAGAGTCCGTGTGAGAACATTAGAGTCAGTGTGAGATTATTAGAGTCAGTGTGAGAACATTAGAAACAGTGTGAGAACATTAGAAACAGTGTGAGAACATTAGAGTCAGTGTGAGAATATTAGAGTCAGTGTGAGAACATGAGAGTCAGTGTGAGATTATTAGAGACAATGTGAGATTATTAGAGTCAGTGGGAGAACATTAGAGTCAGTGTGAGAACATTAGAGACAGTGTGAGAACATGAGAGTCAGTGTGAGAACATTAGAGTCAGTGTGAGAACATGCGAAACAATGTGAGATTTTTAGAGTCAGTGTGAGAACATTAGAGACAATGCGAGATTATTAGAGTCAGTGTGAGAACATTAGAGTCAGTCTGAGAACATTAGAGACAGTGTGAGAACATGAAAGTCAGTGTGAGAACATTAGAGTCAGTGTGAGATTATTAGAGACAATGTGAGATTTTTAGAGTCAGTGTGAGAACATTAGAGTCAGTGTGAGAACATTAGAGTCAGTGTGAGATTATTAGAGACAATGTGAGATTTTTAGAGTCAGTGGGAGGACATTAGAGTCAGTGTGAGAACATGCGAGACAGTGTGAGAACATGATAGACAGTGTGAGAACATTCGAGTCAGTCTGAGAACATTAGAGTCAGTGTGAGATTATTAGAGACAATGCGAGATTATTAGAGTCAGTGTGAGAACATTAGAGTCAGTGTGAGAACATTAGAGTCAGTGTGAGAACACTCGAGTCAGTGTGAGAACATTAGAGACAATGTGAGATTTTTAGAGTCAGTGTGAGAACATTAGAGACAGTGTGAGAACATTAGAGTCAGTGTGAGAATATTAGAGTCAGTGTGAGAACATGAGAGTCAGTGTGAGATTATTAGAGACAATGCGAGATTATTAGAGTCAGTGTGAGAACATTAGAGTCAGTGTGAGAACATTAGAGTCAGTGTGAGATTATTAGAGACAATGTGAGATTTTTAGAGTCAGTGGGAGGACATTAGAGTCAGTGTGAGAACATGCGAGACAGTGTGAGAACATGATAGACAGTGTGAGAACATTCGAGTCAGTCTGAGAACATTAGAGTCAGTGTGAGATTATTAGAGACAATGCGAGATTATTAGAGTCAGTGTGAGAACATTAGAGTCAGTGTGAGAACATTAGAGTCAGTGTGAGAACATTAGAGTCAGTGTGAGAACATTAGAGACAGTGTGAGAACATTCGAGTCAGTGTGAGAACATTAGAGACAATGTGAGATTTTTAGAGTCAGTGTGAGAACATTAGAGACAGTGTGAGAACATTAGAGTCAGTGTGAGAATATTAGAGTCAGTGTGAGAACATGAGAGTCAGTGTGAGATTATTAGAGACAATGCGAGATTATTAGAGTCAGTGTGAGAACATTAGAGTCAGTCTGAGAACATTAGAGACAGTGTGAGAACATGAAAGTCAGTGTGAGAACATTAGAGTCAGTCTGAGAACATTAGAGTCAGTGTGAGAACATTAGAGTCAGTGTGAGAACATTAGAGTCAGTGTGAGAACATTAGAGACAGTGTGAGAACATTCGAGTCAGTCTGAGAACATTAGAGTCAGTGTGAGATTATTAGAGACAATGCGAGATTATTAGAGTCAGTCTGAGAACATTAGAGTCAGTGTGAGAACATTAGAGTCAGTGTGAGAACATTAGAGTCAGTGTGAGAACATTAGAGTCAGTCTGAGAACATTAGAGTCAGTGTGAGATTATTAGAGACAATGCGAGATTATTAGAGAACGTGTGAGAACATTAGAGTCAGTGTGAGATTATTAGAGACAATGCGAGATTATTAGAGTCAGTGTGAGAACATTAGAGTCAGTGTGAGATTATTAGAGTCAATGCAAGATTATTACAGTCAGACCTAGGGGGAGGCAGGGGGAGACCTAGGGGGAGGCAGGGGGAGACCTAGGGGGAGGCAGGGGGAGACCTAGGGGAGGCAGGGGGAGACCTATGGAAGGCAGGGGGAGACCTAGGGGAGGCAGGGGGAGGCAGGGGGAGACCTAGGGGAGGCAGGGGGAGACCTAGGGAAGGCAGGGGGAGACCTAGGGGGAGGCAGGAGGAGACCTAGGGGGAGACAGGAGGAGACCTAGGGGGAGGCAGGGGGAGACCTAGGGGGAGGCAGCGGGAGACCTAGGGGGAGGCAGGAGGAGACCAACACACACATTTCTGCTGACTCAAAATCACTCTGACCCACCCACTCTCCAAAATTACCTGAGAAAAGACTGAGAAAAAATCAGCTTTTCTCTTTAGTAATACTGAGAACACAACACTCAGTCTGTGGGTAGACCTCATGATGATTACAGCTCACAGACACAGACACAGACACAGACACAGACACAGACACAGACACAGACACAGACAGAGAGACAGACAGACAGACAGACAGACAGACAGACAGACAGACAGACAGATCCCACTGCAGGCTCAGCTCATTCGCATTCACAGCCTGCGTTTATCGGAAAACAAAAAAGCAATTACAGGGAATGCATGTAAAGGGTAAAATGCTGATTTCCACTCATTAGCAGCAGGTAGTTAAGGGCTGCAAAACAAATGTTTAGTGTTTAGAAAAAAATTGGGCTGTTTTTTATATTCGCCGGGAATTGTGCCTCTCAGATTGTCCGCGGAGGGCTTGGCAGTTGGCAGAGAGAGATGGGGTCAGGGCAATCAGAATCAAACAGAGGAGGCTTTCTGCTGGGTCTCAGTGGCCCTGATTGGACACCTGCCTGCTTGATTGAGCTCCAGCCTCTCTGTGATCCTACTCACGACACAGCCTCCCAGGCACAGAGCGTACTTCACCAATGAGACGCCACACTGAGAGGGCTCTTGGCCAATCACAGCATTGGACTAGCAGAGAGTGATGGACCTTGATTATGGGAAAACGGTGAATATGGCCAAGGATGTGTGAGAGGTTATATTAGCAGCAACGCTAACTGCAGGGGTTACGAGTGTCACGCATAGAACAGTGCTGCATATGAAACAGAGATGACAAAAAGAGAGTTATTTGGTTCATTAGAACATAATAGCTCAAAGTGCCACTGACAAGCAGCTAACAACACCAGTGGAATGAACAGTCACAAATTAGATGACGAATAAACTGTATATCTGAACACAAATTAATGCATAACTCAAGGTCATGAAATAGGTTCTTGACTGACACCGGCTAAATAACCTTGGCGAAAGTAGTTGTGTTGTATGCGGGAGTAATCTTCATCTTACTGGCTAATTAGTGTTTATTTTCTATTTCCAACCCCTTAAAGGTAATATAAGATCAAGTACCTGTCAGACATTGTCGCACTGAGCAGCCAGTTAGAACACATGACCTGGTCTGGTTGATGTCATGTAAGGTTCAGGGTCAAGGGTCAAGGTTAAAGGTCAGTGGTCAGTAGTACCTGTCGTAGACATTGAGCAGCCAATTGAGGCACATGTCGACACAGAGAGGGATGTTGACCACGATGGCCCTCCTCTCCTCCTCCAGTCTCTCATACAGGCCGGTCAGGGCATGAATCATCTCCACCACATCCATCACATGTTCCCCGTGCTGCAGATCCTGCTCCCTGAACACGTCCACCACACTCACCAGCGTCAGCAGGTCCACTGGATGGGCGTACGCACGCACGCACGCACGCACGCACGCGCACACACACACACACACACACACACACACAGACCACCAGGGACAGCAGAGTGAAGGAGAGAACACTTATTCAACTTTTCTCCCACTTAAGTGCTGACAGATTGTGAGAGCGTCGACCCAAATGTGATTTTGTTCCTCTAAACTAATTTGAATGGCCATCCCAGGCTGGGCAGAGGACTGGATATAAAAGTGTGTCCTCTAATGACAGGTGGAATTGAACAGGGAGATAAAAGGGTGGCAGAGGAGAGGACATGGCTGGAGTGGGTTAGGAGAGGAGAGGAGAGGACATGGCTGGAGTGGGTTAGGAGAGGAGAGGAGAGGACATGGCTGGAGTGGGTTAGGGTTGGGAGAGGAGAGGACATGGCTGGAGTGGGTTAGGAGAGGAGAGGAGAGGACATGGCTGTAGTGGGTTAGGGTTGGGAGAGGAGAGGACATGGCTGCAGTGGGTTAGGGTTGGGAGAGTAGAGGACATGGCTGGAGTGGGTTAGGGTTGGGAGAGTAGAGGACATGGCTGGAGTGGTTAGGGTTAGGGAGATTAGAGGACATGGCTGATGGGTTAGGGTTGGAGAGGAGAGGACATGGCTGGAGTGGGTTAGGAGAGGAGAGGACATGGCTGTAGTGGGTTAGGGTTGGGAGAGGAGAGGACATGGCTGCAGTGGGTTAGGGTTGGGAGTAGAGGACTGGCTGGAGTGGGTTAGGGTTAGGAGAGTAGAGGACATGGCTGGAGTGGGTTAGGGTTGGAGAGTAGAGGACATGGCTGCAGTGGGTTAGGTTGGGAGAGGAGAGGACATGGCTGCAGTGGGTTAGGAGAGGAGAGGAGAGGACATGGCTGGAGTGGGTTAGGGTTGGGAGAGTAGAGGACATGGCTGGAGTGGGTTAGGGTTGGGAGAGGAGAGGACATGGCTGGAGTGGGTTAGGGTTGGGAGAGGAGAGGACATGGCTGGAGTGGGTTAGGGTTAGGAGAGGAGAGGAGAGGACATGGTTGTAGTGGGTTAGGGTTGGGAGAGGAGAGGACATGGCTGGAGTGGGTTAGGGTTGGGAGAGGAAGGAGGGACATGGTTGTAGTGGGTTAGGTTGGGAAGGAGAGGACATGGTTGGAGTGGGTTAGGGTTGGGAGAGGAGAGGACATGGTTGTAGTGGGTTAGGGTTGGGAGAGGAGAGGACATGGCTGGAGTGGGTTAGGGTTGGGAGAGGAGAGGACATGGCTGTAGTGGGTTAGGGTTGGGAGAGGAGAGGACATGCTGTAGTGGTTAGAGAGGAGGTAGAGTAGAGGACATGGCTGTAGTGGGTTAGGGTTGGGAGAGGAGAGGACATGGCTGGAGTGGGTTAGGGTTGGGAGAGGAGAGGACATGGTTGTAGTGGGTTAGGGTTGGGAGAGTAGAGGACATGGCTGTAGTGGGTTAGGGTTGGGAGAGGAGAGGACATGGCTGGAGTGGGTTAGGGTTGGGAGAGGAGAGGACATGGCTGTAGTGGGTTAGGAGAGGAGAGGGAGGAGGACATGGCTGGAGTGGGTTAGGGTTGGGAGAGTAGGGACATGGCTGCAGTGGGTTAGGGTTGGAGAGTAAGACTGGCTGGAGTGGGTTAGGGTTGGGAGAGTAGAGGACATGGCTGGAGTGGGTTAGGGTTGGAGAGAGTAGAGGACATGGCTGCAGTGGGTTAGGGTTGGGAGAGAGAGGACATGGCTGTAGTGGGTTAGGGTTGGGAGGAGAGGACATGGCTGTAGTGGGTTAGGTTGGGAGAGGAGAGGACAGGCTGTAGTGGTAGGGTTGGGAGAGGAGGACATGGCTGTAGTGGGTTAGGGTTGGGAGAGTAGAGGACATGGCTGTAGTGGGTTAGGAGAGGATAGAGAGGACATGGCTGTAGTGGGTTAGGTTGGGAGAGTTGAGGACATGGCTATAGTGGGTTAGGGTTGGGAGATAGAGGACATGGCTGTAGTGGGTTAGGGTTGGGAGAGTAGAGGACATGGCTGTAGTGGGTTAGGGTTGGGAGAGGAGAGGACATGGCTGTAGTGGGTTAGGGTTGGGAGAGTAGAGGACATGGCTGTAGTGGGTTAGGGTTGGGAGAGGAGAGGACATGGCTGGAGTGGTGGGTTAGGGTTAGGAGAGGAGAGGAGAGGACATGTTGTAGTGGGTTAGGGTTGGGAGAGGAGAGGACATGCTGGAGTGGGTTAGGGTTGGGAGAGGAGGGACATGGTTGTAGGGTTGGGTTGGGAGAGGAGAGGACATGGCTGGAGTGGGTTAGGGTTGGGAGGGTGAGGACATGGCTGTAGTGGGTTAGGGTTGGGAGAGTAGAGGACATGGCTGTAGTGGGTTAGGAGAGGAGAGTAGAGGACATGGCTGTAGTGGGTTAGGGTTGGAGAGGAGAGGACATGGCTGGAGTGGGTTAGGGTTGGGAGAGGAGAGGACATGGTTGTAGTGGGTTAGGGTTGGGAGAGGAGAGGACATGGCTGTAGTGGTTAGGGTTGGGAGAGGAGGACATGGCTGGAGTGGGTTAGGGTTGGGAGAGGAGAGGACATGGTTGTAGTGGGTTAGAGAGGAGAGGAGAGGAGAGGACATGGCTGGAGTGGGTTAGGGTTGGGAGAGTAGAGGACATGGCTGCAGTGGGTTAGGGTTGGGAGAGTAGAGGACATGGCTGGAGTGGGTTAGGGTTGGGAGAGTAGAGGACATGGCTGGAGTGGGTTAGGGTTGGGAGAGTAGAGGACATGGCTGCAGTGGGTTAGGGTTGGGAGAGGAGAGGACATGGCTGTAGTGGGTTAGGGTTGGGAGAGGAGAGGACATGGCGTAGTGGGTTAGGGTTGGGAGAGGAGGACATGGCTGTAGTGGGTTAGGGTTGGGAGAGGAGAGGACATGGCTGTAGTGGGTTAGGGTTGGGAGAGTAGAGGACATGGCTGTAGTGGGTTAGGAGAGGAGAGGAGAGGACATGGCTGTAGTGGGTTAGGGTTGGGAGATTGGAGGACATGGCTATAGTGGGTTAGGGTTGGGAGAGTAGAGGACATGGCTGTAGTGGGTTAGGGTTGGGAGAGTAGAGGACATGGCTATAGTGGGTTAGGGTTGGGAGAGTAGAGGACATGGCTGTAGTGGGTTAGGGTTGGGAGAGTAGAGGACATGGCTGTAGTGGGTTAGGAGAGGAGAGTAGAGGACATGGCTGTAGTGGGTTAGGGTTGGGAGAGTAGAGGACATGGCTGTAGTGGGTTAGGGTTGGGAGAGGAGAGGACATGGCTGGAGTGGGTTAGGAGAGGAGAGGAGAGGACATGGCTGTAGTGGGTTAGGAGAGGAGAGGAGAGGACATGGCTGTAGTGGGTTAGGGTTGGGAGAGTAGAGGACATGGCTGTAGTGGGTTAGGGTTGGGAGAGGAGAGGACATGGCTGTAGTGGGTTAGGGTTGGGAGAGGAAGGACATGGCTGTAGTGGGTTAGGGTTGGAGAGGAAGGACATGGCTGTAGTGGGTTAGGGTTGGGAGTAGAGGACATGGCTGTAGTGGGTTAGGGTTGGGAGAGTAGAGGACTGGCTGTAGTGGGTTGGTTGGAGAGGGGACTGGCTGGAGTGGTGGTTGGGAGAGGAAAGGACATGGCTGTAGTGGGTTAGGGTTGGGAGGATAGAGGACATGGCTGTAGTGGGTTAGGGTTGGGAGAGGAGAGGACATGGCTGTAGTGGGTTAGGGTTGGGAGAGGAGAGGACATGGCTGGAGTGGGTTAGGGTTGGGAGAGGAGAGGAGACACTAAAATACATTTTAGATGTGCTTTTGTAGAGCCTTCCTCAATCATCCATACCAAGAGGGAGGGAGGGAGGGAGGGAGGGAGGGAGGGAGGGAGGGAGGGGAGGGAGGGAGGGGGAGGGAGGAGGGAGGGGAGGGAGGGAGGGGAGGTGAGAAACTCAGTAGTTACTATGGCAGCCTGGCAATTAATTCTCCTAACGACACGAACTAGCAGACCAGCACACGATGAGGCGGGCTAGAGAGAGAAAAATAGAGAGAGAGGGAGAGAGAGAGGAAGAGAGAGAAAGCAATAGGAGGGTATCGTTTTCAGCGGTCCATTTATGCTGTGCTTTCGCAGGCCATTTCCCTGTGTCGGAGAGAGAGGGTTGGGGTGGAGAGAGGGGTGGAGGGATGGACAACGGAGAGAGAGAGTGTGTGAATGGAGAGAGCGTGGAAAGGGATGTGAGCGGCCAACCATGGCGAAGCATGGCCGCAGGGCTGACTCAGGGTCAGGTGGAGCCAGGGAAGGAGGGAGGGAGGGATGGAGGCGAGGAGGAGAGGGGGGATGTCTGGAAAGTGAAAGATAAGGCTACTACGCTTAGTCCTGGAGGACACACACACACGTTTATGCCTCACTCATCCACATGGCCTTGGCTAATTACCTCCCCTCATGTAACTTAACTGGGCCAATTAATGAGTTTAATTAGCATGTATGACAGTGATTTAGACCTAACGATGGATAGAAAGGGTTGTAGCTGGTTGGATGAGGAGTTGTAGCTAGCTAGTTAGCGCTAGGCTAATCAATGACTTTGATTGGTAGTGGTGACCTTGGTGGCAGATATACCCTAGGAGTTAAGGAAGGGAATGGGCAACTCCTGATTTCACTAATCATGGTCTAAAATGTAAGACCTTTTCTGGCTGAATTAGGTGTGCTATAGCCGGGCTGGAACAAAAGCCTACACACACTGCTCTGGAGCTCCAGCTTTCTCACCCAATGAATGAGGTTTTTAAACACAATACGTACATCTCAGAGCCTTCTGCACCCGCCGCAGCTTCATGGCCGTCCGGTACGCTGAGAACTTGATGTTGTTTAGATCCGCTAATGAGGGAGGGAGGGAGGGAGGGAGGGGAGGGAGGGAGGGGAAAAAATGAAAAAGAGAAGATCAGAGGATGAGGACAAGAGAGAAAACAAACCCCCTTCTACTCTCCCTTCCCCTCTCTCTCTCTCTCGCTCCCCTATCTCTCCATCTATCTCTCTCACTCTCTCTGTCTCTCTCTCTCCCTCTCTCCATCCTTCCCCCCTCCCACTGTCTTCCTCCAGATGAGACACACCACCCTTCGTCTGCCCTCATTCTCCCCGCATTTATCAGTCCATCAGTGAGTCATTAGCAGGGGCCATGTTGCTACATAATTCCACTCCCTCCATCCCTGATAGCATCTCAACGTGTGTGTGTGTGTGTGTGTGTGTGTGTGTGTGTGTGTGTGTGTGTGTGTGTGTGTGTGTGTGTGTGTGTGTGTGTGTGTGTGTGTGTGTGGTTTGTGTGTGTGTGTGTGTGTGGACAAACCCCCTGTCAGATCCCATTAATAAAAGGAATCCGATGCCATTTAATCACAATTAATTTAAATGCAGGAAATAGCTAATCACAGAGCCGGCAAATTGGTCCCGCAGGTTGAGGAGACCAGTGTCGTCCATCTCGGGGGTGTCTGAAATACGGGGCCTTAATGAGGTACGGGGTGACGGTGACGAGGCCCCTGCGGAGGTGGCCGGTGAGGGCCTAAGTGGAAAAAGCTCAGAGAGGGGAACTCTTTAATTGTCTCTGTCTTACCCAGTGCCTGGTACAGCTCCGTCATTTTTGGATGATCCCAGCATGTCGTCTGGCCCTGATGGCTGAGGGAGTTGAGGAAGGGAGAGGGGAGAGGGGAGAGGTGGAGAGGGGAGAGGTGGAGAGGGGAGAGGGGAGAGCAAAGGGGGACAGAGTTACAGGAGGAAAGAGTAAAGTAGTTAGAGAAGAGGAAAAAGAAACAGAGAAAAAGAGCAAAGAGAAAGATGAAGAATTTAGAGAGAGGGTGGGGAGGAGCAGAGGACAGTGTAGAGAGGAGGAGGAATAGAGAGACAGGTACAGTGTAACAAGGGAGAAAGTAGACAGAGTTGTTTCCAATTATGAGTTTATGAACCTGCAAAGCTCAGACACAGAGCAACAACAAGGCAGTAGGACCAATGTTCCACTACGGTCACTCCTCACCCTTCACTGTGTACCAGCTGCTACTACTGCTTCACCCTACCGCTCTGACGGAGCTACGGCAACCATGTAAGAGGCTTCACACAGAGAGCTGCTACTGTCTCCACACTTCATTAAACAGACAACCTATCTGAGCACTCAACCCAAATCCCTGCCAGCAACTGCTACATGGAGCAGCGCAGCGCAGGAAAAGGAAAATATATAGGGGAGAAAAAGATAGCCAATAAATAAATGACGAGCACAGTTAAATAAATGAGCGAGCCCCGAGCAGGAAGTTTGCCAGGACCCCGGGGCCACTTCACTCCAGCGCTCGTTATTACCTGTGTGAGACTGTTGGAATCGATTAGATGCCCGACAGAGGGCCCATCAGATATTCCCCTCCAGTGGCACAATTACACAGCCCATAAGGAATTATCAGGCAGCACAGGGAGGGGGGGCTACTGGGGCTGGGAGGGGGGGTGAAAACGGGGGCAGCAGAGAGGCCAAACGGGGCCCAGGGCTAACAGCAGTGATTAAGAAAATAAATACACTCATTTGTAAAAGAGATACGCTGACAAAACACACTCACGTGTACAAGGCACACACACACACACACACACACACACACACACACACACACACACACAGTACACATGTGCGCACACGTGTATGGATGGATGCACACACACCGACAACCCCCCACACACACACCTCAGAGCTGAAAGATAAACTCAGCCCAACCAGGGAGGATGGAGATTTGATGAATAAATAAGAGGTCAGGGAAGGGTCTTAACTCAATACTGTTCTCTGAGGGATACCTTAGTATGAATGTGTTCTCTCCAGGTAACTCAACACTGCCATCTCAAGCAAAGTGAATGTCTTTTTTCAACAACGACCTAAAGACCTTTTTTCTTCACACACTTTTGGACTGTCTGCACTCATGTCCCCCAGTTGGACTTAATGTACTACACATACACACACAGACCCCCCCCCCCCCCCCCCCCCCCCCCCACACACACACAGTTGGACTTACTTGATGTAGTAGGGCACTTTGTTTGGAGAGATGGCGCGTTCCCAGGGTATCTGCACTGAACCTGAAAGTGAGGGGGAAATCAATTGCTGAGGCACATCAAGCATGAAAAGCCATTTGCACATAACCACTGACCATGTTCATGTCCCAAATGGCACCCTATTCCCTATTTAGTGCATTTAGTGGACAACTTTTGACCAGGGCCTTATGGGTATAGTGCACAGAATAGGGAAAAAGGGTGCCATTTAGGGCATGACCCGCATCTACCCAGACCGTCTGTGAACCTTCAGGCACCACAGAGGGAGAGCTGCGTCACACAACAGGTGAGCTAAAGTTGAATGAAGGGAAAAGCAGCCTTTTGTGTCCAGTCTCAGAGAGGATTAGGTTGTTTGCAAAGGCTAATGGGATATATGGGAGACGGAGGAGGAATATTGACAAGACCCGTTCAATGTAGCATTTTAGCAGTAAGCTACAGGGGTAAGCTAGCTGGGACTGGAATAGGCTAGACTGGAATGGCTGGGAAGTTAAGGGAGACACACGCACACACGCACACACAAGGACACTGTCACAATGAACACAGTGAGGCAGCTACACACACACACATACACACACACACACATTCCTGGCAGGGATAAAGAGATCAGCCCCAGAAGCATGACAGTGCTGACACAGCAGAGCTGGATGGGGGGGAACCGAGGACAGTAGGGGTTCCCTTTAACTACCACCACCATCACAGAGCAGCACACACACACACACGTGACTGAGCACAGACACACAATACTGCTGCTGTGACTCAGTGGGGGCTCAAGGTACAAAGCCTGCCCCCTCGTCACCCGACCCAGACAACACAGTCACACACACAGCCTCACACTGTGACCAACCATGTTCTAATCCCCTTCCCCCCTACAACCCCCCCCCCCCCCCCCCCCCCCCCCCCCCCCCCCCCCCCCCCCCCCACCCGATTTTCAACATCCCACCCCCATCCTGCCCCCAGCCACTATACAGGCATAGCACAGTGTGGCACAACGTGGCACAGAGCGTCACAGCACCCGGCGCCAGCTTCTAATGAATGTGGAGGAGCATTTACTGGAGAGGAAGTGCTGGGATCCAGGACCAAAGTCTCTATGGGCATCCTGCAGCTGCTTCAGACGCTCTTCAATGGAGCCCTGCGAGGAGACATACATTTACATTACATTACACACACATACACACATTTACATGACATTGAATTATACACACAAACACACATTTACATGATACACACACACACACACACACACACACACAAACACACACACACAGCACGGGCAAAACTCAATTACATTTGATCAAAAGAATCAAAGAGAATAACGGAATCGTCTTTATCTCATCTCACACCCGCTACAAACACACACAAACATCTCCCTCCCTCCTCCTCTCCTCATCCTTCGTTTGGCAGTTAGATAGGGCTATGGAAAAATGTAAACATTGACACACCTCCCCTGCCACCTTGCCATAGCCCTTTGAAGAGCACCGAGTAGGGAAAGACGACACTGAATCCACTCTGATCTGTTAGGCTCTTTTCAAACGATGACAGTCATTTCACAGTAAGCTGTGCATCGGAATAGAGGTGTGGGGGTGTGTGTCAACAAGCGAGAGGGATTTGAGTTCGTGAAAATAAGGTGTGCCATTCATTGTCTCTGTACGGTGTGTTTTTGTCGATGTGGCTGTCCCAAAAGGGATTTGTTGAGGACTAATCCTGGTTTATTTACGAGGTATTCGATTCAGCATGTAAATCATTGTCAGAGGATGTCGAAACAGCTCCACAAACAAAGGGCGCTAAATCCACTCACCAAGGCCTTTTGGGGCCCTAAGCGAGAATTGGTTGGGGGGGCTCTCCTACCTCGTGGGCAAAACATTTTAGTGGCCCTCTTGACGGCGGAGAGAAAAATGTATGTATTAAAGCTACAATTCTACACATTTTGCCAAGACTTACCATGTTAATGATATCGGAGTGAGACTAACAAAATCAATAGGGGACCCCTGGATACCTGCCCTGCGTGATTACTACAAATATAGATTGCTGGCTAGACTAACTTACAAATCTAAAAAAAAATTGCTGACATGCTAATTGAGTGACTGTCAGTGACTGACATAACAAGACAAAAACTACTGCACAGCCAAATAAAAAACCTTGCACTGTGCGTATTCTACTATTCTAACTCTCAACAGTAAGTTGAGACCCAGACTGAATTCCCCCAAAAATGTGTATATACACTGAATGTACAAAACATTAGGATCACCTTGCTAATATTGACTTGCACCCCCCTTTTGACATCAGAACAGCATGAATTCATCGGGCATGGACTCTACAAGATATCGAAAACGTTCCACAGGGATGTTGGCCCATGTTGACTCCAATGCTTCCCTCAGTTGTGTCAAGTTGACTGGATGTCCTTTGGGTGTTTGGACCATTCTTGATACACACGGGAAACTGTTGAGCGTGAAAAACCCAGCAGCGTTGCATTTCTTGACACACTCAAACCGTTGCGCCAGGCACCTGCTACCATATCCCGTTCAAAGGCACTTTAATATTTTGTCTTGCCCATTCACCCTCTGAATGGCACACAGACATAATCCATCTCTGAATTGTCTCAAGGCTTAAAAATCATTCTTTAACCTGTCTCCTCCCCTTCATCTACACTGTTTGAAGGTGACATCAATAAGGGATCACAGCTTTCAACTGGATTCACCTGGTCAGTCTTTGTCATGGAAAGAGCAGGTGTTTCTAATGTTTTGTACACTCAGTGTATATATATACACTACATGATCAAAAGTATGTGGACACCTGCTCGTTGAACATCTCATTCCAAAATCATGGGGATTAATATGGTGTTGGTCCCCCCTTTGCTGTAATAACAGCCTCCACTCTTCTGGGAAGGCTTTCCACTACTAGATGTTGGAACATTGCTGCGGGGACTTGCTTCCATTCAGCAACAAGAGCATTAGTGAGGTCGGGCACTTATGTTGGGCGATTAGGCCTGGCTTGCAGTCGGCGTTGCAATTCATACCAAAGGTGTTCGATGGGGTTGAGGTCAGGGCTCTGTGCAGGCCAGTCAAGTTCTTCCACACCTATCTCGACAAACCATTTATGGACCTCGCTTTGTACACAGGGGCATTGTCATGTCGAAACAGGAAAGGGCCTTCCCCAAACTGTTACCACAAATTTGGATGCACAGAATCATCGAGAATGTCATTGTATACTGTAGCGTTTAGATTTCCCTTCATTGGAACTAAGGGGCCTGGCCTGAACCATGAAAAATAGCCACAGACCATTATTCCTCGTCCACCAAACTTTACAGTTGGCACTATGCATTCGGGCAGGTAGCGTTCTCCTGGCATCCGCCAAACCAAGATTTGTCCGTCAGACTGCCAGATGGTGAAGCGTGATCCATCACTCCAGAGAACCCGTTTCCAGTGCTCCAGAATCCAATGGCAGCGAGCTTTACACTACTACAGCCGACGCTTGGCATTGCACATGGAGATCTTAGCCTTGTGTGTGGCTGCTCGGCCATGGAAACCCATTTCATGAAGCTCCAGATGAACAGTTCTTGTGCTGACGTTGCTTCCAGAGGCAGTTTGGAACTTGGTAGTGAGTGTTAGAACCGAGGACAGACAGTTTTTATGCGCTTCAGCACTCAGCAGTCCCATTCTGTGAGCTTGTGTGGCCTTCCACTTCGCGGCTGAGCCGTTGTTGCTCCTAGACGTTTCCACTTCACAATAACAGCACTTACAGTTGACCGTGGCAGCTCTAGCAGGGCTGGAATTTGACGAATTGACTTGATGCAAAGGTGGCATCCTATGATGATGCCACGTTGAAAGTCACTGAGCTCTTCGGTAAGGAGATTAGATGGCTATGTACTCGATTTTATACACCTGTCAGCAACGGGTGTGGCTGAAATAGCCGAATCCACTAATTTGAAGGGTTGTCCACATACTTTTGTATATACAATTCCAATCAAAAGCAGCCAACAAGCCCTATTTGGTAAAAGACCAAGTCCATATTATGGCAAGAACAGCTCAAATAAGCAAAGAGAAACGACAGTCCATCATTACTTTAAGACATGAAGGTCAGTCAATATTGAAAATGTCAAGAACTTTGAACGTTTCTTCTAGTGCAGTCGCAAAAACCCTCGAGCGCTATGATGAAACAGGCTCTCATGAGGACCGCCACAGGGAAGGAAGACCCAGAGTTACCTCTGCTGCAGAGGATTATTTCATTAGAGTTACCAGCTTCCAAAATTGCAGCCCAAATCAATGCTTCACAGAGTTCAAGTAACAGACACATCTCAACATCAACTGTTCAGAGTTGACTGCGTGAATCAGGCTGTCACGGTCCAATTGCTGCAAAGAAACCATTACTAAAGGACACCAATAAGAAGAGACTTGCTTGGGCCAAGAAACATGAGCAATGGACATTAAACAGGTGAAAATTTGTCCTTTGGTCTGGAGTCCAAATTAGAGATTTTTGGTTCCAACCACTGTGTCTTTGTGTGCGTGAATGGATTATCTCCGCGTGTGTGGTACCCACTGTAAAGCATGGAGATATGAGTTAAGGAGTTATAGTGTTGGGGTGCTTTGCTGGTGACACTGTCTGTGATTTATTTAGAGTTCAAGGCACTCTTAACCAGCATGGCTACCACAGCATTCTGCAGAGAAAAGCCATCCCATCTGGTTTGAGCTTAGTGGGACTATCATTTGTTTTTCAACAGGACACTGACCCAACACACCTCCAGGCTGTGTAAGGGCTATTTTACCAAGAAGGAGAGTGATGGAGTGCTGCATCAGATGACCTGGCTTCCACACTCCCCCGACCTCAACCAAATTGAGATGGTTTGGGATGAGTCGGGCCGCAGAGTGAAGGAAAAGCAGCCGACAAGTGCTCAGCATGTGTGGGAACTCCTTCAAGACTGTTGGAAAAGCATTCCAGGTGAAGCTGGTTGAGAGAATGCCAAGAGTGTGCAAAGCTGTCATTAAGGCAAAGGGGGGCTATTTGAAGAATATCAAATATGAAATATATTTTGATTTGTTTAACACTTTTTTGGTTACTACATGATTCCATATGTGCTTTTTGATAGCTTTGATGTCTTCACTATTAGAAAATAGTCAAAATCAAGAAAAACCCTTGAACGAGTGGGTGTTCTAAGACTTTTAACCAGTAGTATATATATATATATATTTATCGTTTTTTGGGTCGGGGGCCCCTTAGTGCTGGGGGCACTAAGCGGCCACTTATGTCACTTATGCCTGGAGCTGGCCCTGCCAATCACACTGAGAAAGAGAGTGAGATAGAGTAAGATAGAACAAGGCACATTTATCCCGAGGCACTTCAAGGACAAGCAAGCCCAACGAGCTGAGATGAGAAGTTAGCATTATGGAGAGGAAAACATCACCATTGCTCAAGATACACACGGCTGTGCACACTGGCTCGCCCAAATGAATAAGGCAGGATGCACTCAAGCCTACGCAGATTGCTTCAGACTAATTTGGAGCAGTTGGAATGCTGCAAGGAGATGTCGGTGACAACTCAGCAGCGTACTACCATCTATCTCTACTACTGCTAGACTACTAGGCTAACGGAGGTTTGCAGCAGAATTACTAAATTATTCAAGACCAAAAATATTAGAGTATCAGCCTTAAAAAAAAATGCATTACGTCTGTGTCACAGCAGAGAGAGCAGCAGCAGCATATGATGTTATTCAAATGACAGGGATTTAGCATCACATTATTCAACAGGAGAATGAGGGGAGGAGGAGAGCGAGAGGGAGAGAGGGGGGGCGTTCAATAGGTTTCTGTGTTCTTACTTTGGCAACGGAAGACAGACTAATCACTGAATAGAACTATTGAATTGAGAGAGACAGCAAGAGAAAGTACAAGAGAGACAGACAGAGCAAGAGAGAAAAGAGCAACACACAGGGAGGGAGCGGGGGAGAAAGAGCAACACACAAGGAGCAGGTGAGAAAGAGCAACACACAGGGAGCAGGGGAGAAAGAGCAACACACAGGGAGCAGGAGAGAAAGAGCAACACACATGGAGCAGGAGAGAAAGAGCAACACACAGGGAGGGAGCGGGGGAGAAAGAGCAACACACAAGGAGCAGGAGAGAAAGAGCAACACACAAGGAGCAGGAGAGAAAGAGCAACACACATGGAGCAGGAGAGAAAGAGCAACACACAGGGAGCAGGAGAGAAAGAGCAACACACAAGGAGCAGGAGAGAAAGAGCAACACACATGGAGCAGGAGAGAAAGAGCAACACACAGGGAGCAGGAGAGAAAGAGCAACACACATGGAGCAGGAGAGAAAGAGCAACACACAGGGAGGGAGCGGGGGAGAAAGAGCAACACACAAGGAGCAGGTGAGAAAGAGCAACACACAGGGAGCAGGAGAGAAAGAGCAACACACATGGAGCAGGAGAGAAAGAGCAACACACAGGGAGGGAGCGGGGGAGAAAGAGCAACACACAAGGAGCGGGGGAGAAAGAGCAACACACAGGGAGGGAGCGGGGGAGAAAGAGCAACACACAAGGAGCGGGGGAGAAAGAGCAACACACAGGGAGCAGGAGAGAAAGAGCAACACACAAGGAGCAGGGGAGAAAGAGCAACACACAGGGAGCAGGAGAGAAAGAGCAACACACAGGGAGCAGGAGAGAAAGAGCAACACACATGGAGCAGGAGAGAAAGAGCAACACACAGGGAGCAGGGGAGAAAGAGCAACACACAAGGAGCAGGAGAGAAAGAGCAACACACAGGGAGCAGGAGAGAAAGAGCAACACACAAGGAGCAGGAGAGAAAGAGCAACACACATGGAGCAGGGGAGAAAGAGCAACACACAAGGAGCAGGGGAGAAAGAGCAACACACAGGGAGCAGGGGAGAAAGAGCAACACACAGGGAGCAGGGGAGAAAGAGCAACACACAGGGAGCAGGGGAGAAAGAGCAACACACAGGGAGCAGGGGAGAAAGAGCAACACACAGGGAGCAGGGGAGAAAGAGCAACACGCAGGGAGCAGGGGAGAAAGAGCAACACACAGGGAGCAGGAGAGAAAGAGCAACACACAGGGAGCAGGGGAGAAAGAGAAAAGCCTTCTTTTCTTATCTGAGCCCTTGCCTTATTTGCTGATTCCTGGCATCCTTACCACTTTCCCCTCAGAACAATCCAATAGGTTTCACTCTGGAGACAAAAGGCATCATTTGTTGCATCCTCTCTAAAATGATGCAATCACAAGAGAGGCCAAGGCAAAGCTGCAGCTAAGCCTAAACTCAGAGACTGTTGTAGCCTCTCACTTTACGACTGAGCCATACTGCAAGAAACTCGGTCAGAAACTCGATCAGATGGTATTATTTTATTTTTTATTATTTTGATATAGATATTTGTACTGCACTGTTGAGGAGAGCTTGCAAGTAAGCATTTCTTTTTTGCAAGATTTTATTTTTCTTCCAATACAAAAGCATAAATAGACAAAGACAATAGACAACTTAATACTTACGTACATTCATTTCTACAGACGTTAATGACTTCACACTTGCTCAGACACACATGTTCCCACATGTACACTTTGATTTGAGATGTCTTGTGAGATGACCACAGAGGAAGTGAGTCATGGAAGACCAGGTTGTTAAAGGAGGAGTGGTTGTATGGAGGTTGAAGAGATGTTGTGGGAAGGTTGAGGATGTGCAATTACCACAGATGTGAAGTGAAGTCAATCAAATAAAACGTTAACAGAAAGGGTATTATGGGGAGGTTGAAGGGATTCTGAGGCAATGTTGAGGTGATGTTGTGGGGAGGTTGAGGGGAGGTTTATGGGAAGTTGTGAGGGTAGTTTGAAGAAAGATTGAGGGTAAAGTTAAGGTTTTCAGTTGAGATAATGTTATCGACTGGTTGAGTGGAAGTCAAGGTGATGTTGTGGAGAGGTTGTATGGACGGAAGGTGGTTGTGGAGAGATTGTGTGAAGTTTATGGGGAGGTTGAGGGAGGTGGTTGTGGGGAGGTTGTGGGAAAGTTATGGGGAGGTTGAGGGAAGTGGTTGTGGGGAGGTTCAGGTCCAGTTACCAGCAGTAGTTTCCAGCGACTGTTGAGGTGCTCCAGGGAGTGGGCGTTGTCCATGGACAAATGGACGTCAGAAATGGCCAGCTCATGAGCCAGGTCATTGATGTGCTTCATGCCTTCCTTCACCTGAGTTAGCTCCTCCTTAAACAACTGGAGGTGAGAGGGAGGGAGAGAGGGAGGGAGGAGGAATGGAGAGAGATGTAGAAGGTGAAAAGAGAGGAAGGGGAAATGAGAGAAAGGAAGGCGAGGGAGAAAGAGAGCAAATAAGAAAGAGGGAAAGGGAGGAAATGGAGAGAAAATTAGAGAGGGAGAGGGAGAAAATAGAGAACGAATTAGAGAGGGAGAGGGATGAATTAGAGAGAAAATTAGAGAGGGAGAGGAAGGAAATAGAGTGAATTAGAGAGGGAGAGGGAGAGGGAGGAAATAGAGTGAATTAGAGAGGGAGAGGGAGAAAATAGAGTGAATTAGAGAGGGAGAGGGAGAGGGAGGAAATAGAGTGAATTAGAGAGGGAGAGGGAGGAAATAGAGAGAATTAGAGAGGGAGAGGCACATAGACAGACACACACACACACACGCCCTCCCCCCCACATGGTACTGGCAGGGTTTTCAACTCGGTAAATTATAGAAATCAATTGAAATTTGGTTCATAACATTCATCAAATAATAAAAAATTCACAATGCATGCCCAATTCCTTTCCCCAAGTTGACTGAGTTTAATGGCATTAGACTCACTCTGTTATGTGGCTGTGTGGACTGTGGACCTAGTATTGGAGCTGCTGCCCGCACAAACACCCATCACCATGGGAGAGATACAACAGGGACCCTTCATGGCTTACGCAACTTAAGAGTCAGATCAACCCAGCCAAAACAGCACTAATGATCTAAGGGATGTGTGAGTGTGTGTGTGTGTGTGTGTGTGTGTGTGTGTGTGTGTGTGTGTGTGTGTGTGTGTGTGTGTGTGTGTGTGTGTGTGTGTGTGTGTGTGTGTGTGTGTGTGTGTGTGTGTGTGTGTGTGTGTGCGCGCACAGTGCTGCAGTTATATCAAGCTAATGGCGTCTGTGCTGCAGCCTCATGACAAAAACATGAGATGAGAGAGAGAGAGAAAGAGAGCGAGAGACAGAGAAGCGAGAGAGAGTGTGTGAGTGTGTGTGTGTGTGTGTGTGTGTGTGTGTGTGTGTGTGTGTGTGTGTGTGTGTGTGTGTGTGTGTGTGTGTGTGTGTGTGTGTGTGTGTGTGTGTGTGTGTGTGTGTGTGTGTGTGTGTGTGTGTGTGTGTGTGTGTGTGTGTGTGTGTGTGTGTGTGTGTGAGAGAGAGAGAGAGTGTATGTGTGTGTACACCACAGACAGACAGAGGCTGCTGGAAAGCCTGCCCTGGAGACATAGAAAAATGAGGAACATGTGCTGGCACTGACAGCAAGGCAAACATTGACATGATCATTGTGACTTAACAACTAAACAAATGACTGGCTGGGGATTCAACATCAGCCAATGAACTGAGGGACCTCCGTCATATCAACATGTCACTGGCTATTGACTCAATGCACTGCCTGCTGTCGTCAGGCTTAATTGGCTGTCCGTTTGGGAGAATGAACGTAGGAGAAAGATAGAAACTAACACTTTCTCTGAAACAAATGAATTGTGTACATAAACACACTGAAACACACTGAGTGTGACATTTATGGTGGCAAAGGAGCACAGATTTGTGGGTAGGAAAGGCTACCATAAACCTCATAACAATCAGGCAAGGTAATTCAATTTGAAACTTTTCTGAAAAAATGTGTTATAAGGAGGTTAATATTTAACGCTAGTTTATTCAACTGAATGATGCACAGTTATCTCCTTACAACACACATCGTTGGGAAGAAAAGTTTCTATTTAGGGTTCATACTGCTAAATTATAATGAGGTTTACAGTATATTTTGCACAGGTCTGTGCCCTTTCAAATCAAATCACAATTTATTTAAAGTGCATTTAACAAAACAGCAAACCAGTAAACAGTAAAACATGATATATTTAAGCCCCGAGGGGGTGTTGTATATGGCCAATACACCACAACTAAGGGCTGTTCTTATGCAAGACGCAATGTGGAATGCCTGGATACAGCCCTACAGCCCTTTTTCAGCCCTTGTTCAGCCCTTTGTCTTTATTTTTTACTATTTTCTATATTGTAGAATAATAGTGAAGATATCAATACTATGAAATAACACATAGAATCGTGCAGTAACCCAAAAAGTGTTCAACAAATCAAAATACATGTTATATTTGACATTCTTCAAAGTAACCACCCTTTGCCTTGATGACAGCTTTGCACACTCTTGGCATTCTCTCAACCAGCTTCATGAGGTTGTCACCTGGAATGCATTGCAATTAACAGGTGTGTCTTGTTAAAAGTAAATTTGTAGAATTTCTTTCCTTCTTAATGCATTTGAGCCAATCAGTTGTGTTGTGACAAGGTAGGGGTGGTTTACAGAAGATAGCCCTATCTGGTAAAAGACCAAGTCCATATTATGGCATGAACAGCTCAAATAAGCAAAGAGAAATGACAGTCCATCATAACTTTAAGACATGAAGGTCAGTCAATCCGGAACATTTGCGACTGCACTTGAAGAAACTTTCATCAAGCGCTATGATGAAACTGGCTCTCATGAGGACAGCCACAGCAAAGGAAGACCCAGAGTTACCTCTGATGCAGAGGATAAGTTCATTACAGTTACCAGCCTCAGAAATTGCAGCCCAAATAAATGCTTTACAGAGTTCAAGTAACAGACACATCTCAACATCAACTGTTCAGAGGAGACTGTGTGAATCAGGCCTTCATGGTCGAATTGCTGCAAAGAAACCACTACTAAAGGACACCAATAAGAAGAAGAGACTTGCTTTAAACAAGAAACATGAGCAATGGACATTAGACCAGTGGAAATCTGTCCTTTGGTCTGATGAGTCCAATTTTTTAGTTCCAATCTTTGTGAGGTGCAGAGTAGATGAATGGTTGAACTCCGCATGTGTGATTCCCACCGTGAAGCATGGAGGAGGAGGTGTGATGGTGTGGGAGTGCTTTGCTGGTGACACAGTCAGGATTTATTTAGAATTCAAGGAACACTTAACCAGCATGGCTACCACAGCATTCTGCAGCAATATGCCATCTCATCTGGTTTCGGCTTAGTGGGACTATCATTTGTTTTTCAACAGGACAGTGACCAAAAACACATCTCCAGGCTGTGTAAAGGCCTCCAATCACCTGACCTCAACCCAATTGAGAGGGTTTGGGATGAGTTGGACCGCAGAGTGAAGGAAAAGCAGCCAACAAGTGCTCAGCATATGTGGGAACTCCTTCAAGACTGTTGGAAAAGCATTCCTCATGAAGCTGGTTGAGAGAATGCCAAGAGTGTGTAAAACTGTCATCAAGGCAAAGGGTGGCTACTTTGAAGAATATCAAATATAAAATATATTTTCATTTGTTAAACACTTTTTTGGTTACTAGATGATTCCATATGTGTTATTTCATAGTTTTGATGTCGTCACTACTTTTCTACAATGTAAAAAATAGTAAAAAAATAAAGAAAAACTCTTGAATGAGTAGGTGTGTCCAAACTTTTGATTGGTACTGTATATATTATAATTACATTTTGCTACTGCAAATACAGTGTCTTATAAGCCCATGTGGCACACACGTCCTGAAGATGCAAGACTTAAACACTAATAAGATCATAATAAATAAATAAATAAAAAATCAAATCAAATCATGTCGCCCAGGAACACTTAAACCACACTGAGACAATACTAACAGAAACAAAGCTAAGAGAGCAGAGGGATAGAGAGACTGATCTTCCATAATTACAGTGAAATAACAGCCATCTAGCCAGCAGAGTGGAGGAGCCTCTTCACAGCTAACAGATTAGCGAGCGTAGCTAGAGGGAATCTTCTAGACAGTTTTCTTATCAATATCTTCACAGCATTGTCTCCATATCTAAGCAATAAAGATGGATCTGTTCATGTTTCAGGCACTATTTCATCTGTGTCGATTCCACAGGTATTTTATATTTCAAATCACTTTGATGTGAAATCTGATATCTGCAGATTCTGTCTGGCCCTGGTGGTGAGGAGCACAGTACACACATACACACTCGCACACACACACACACGCCCGCACGCGCACACGCACACGCAAACGCACACGCACACACACACAAACAAGCCCAGCTTTTTATTTGAAGCAGACAGGTTGCTTAATATTTGAGACGCACACATACATGCTTACCTTGGTGGCATCGATGTGGTCCTGCAGTGAGTCGATGAAGAGGTCCCCTACAGGCTCCCATGCATCCCGGACCCCCTCAGCCTGTTCTAGGGCCACCGCCAGCTCCTCCATGGCTGCCTGGGTCTGCAGCAGGCGCTCCAGGGTCCGCTCCATGTGCCTTGGACACAGACAGAATACTTTAACTTCTACAGTTGTTTTATACATTGTCGTATGCAGTTTTACCACTAACGCAATACATCACCCTAATACCTGAGCAATACACCAACCCTAACCTTATTCCGGCCATAGCATTTTCCTTGATGCTGTCAAAATAAAGACCCAATGATATTTGAGTATAGGCAGGGCAAAAACATCTCTAGCCAATCGAAAACCCAGAATCATGGGTGTATTGTAGCCCAGTGGAGTGGGCCTGTGCCGCATATCTGACCTGTGTCGGTCCACGCAGCGGGCAGTCAGCTTCTCCCACAGGTCACTGGCCACGTTGGCCTGCTTCCACACTGAGCGACTCACGTTCAGGATCCGCTTCCTCGGAGACACTTCTGGAGGGGGAGGAGGGGATGAAGAGGGGGGAGAAGGAGAACAGGGTGAGGGATTGGGCAGCCAGGCAAAGAGAGTGTTAGCCCCAATTGGTGCAAACATCAGTAGAAAGAAACAGTTGGATAGGAGAAACTGTGAGAAATATCTTGTTGGGGGCAGAGAAACAGGGAGAGTTCACCCCCATCTTTTCCCCATGCGTGCCACCAGTGGTGGAGAGCAAGAGGACGCTGGTTGGGGGAGGGCGAGGAAGGGAGGGAAGGAGAGTGGGGGGCAGAAACAGCCTAGCATGCTGCATTATTGATTTGACCAGATGGTGTGAACTGGGCTAATTGGTCCCGACCCAACTGCTCTCCCCAAACATACATTCTCTGATCCACTCTGATACAGCAGGACAGGTAGCTGCTAATCAGACCTAATGGTAGATACATACCTGCTGGAGATCAACTTACTGAACTCCCTATCTCGCTCTGTTCTCACTGTTCAGGTCTGGTTTTGGTGTGTGTGGCAATGTGGCAGGGTGGTATGGGGAAGAATGGCACCTACAGATGTAGGATCTTAATTTGATCACTCTTTTGTTGGTGACTCTTTTGTTGCAAACTTGGAGTGTATTCAGGTTTAAAAAGGCTTCTAAAGTTTGTACTTTCCACTTTAAAATATCCGACTTGATTTACCCTAACAAAAAATGTATCAACCGCTACAAAACATTTCCATTAATTATAATCCACATAATAATTAACATTTCCTGCAGTAGCAAACTAGCTCAAATTAAGATCCTACATATGTAGGTTGTCATTTGACACGGTTTTGGGGTCGGTGGGCAGACCTTTTCCGTCGGGCAGCGTCTCCTCAGGCTCCTGGAAGGGGTGCTGTGCCAAGAAGGCCTGAGCAGACTCCAACACAGAGTAGATGAACGGCCCCCGAGACTTGACATCCTCCATGAATACCTGGAGACAGACAGAACAGGAGCCCACACAGAGATGAAAGCATGGTTCAATCACATACAAACAACATGCATGGGCTCATTATAACACATACTGTACATTATACACACATACACACACACACACATCAATTTGCATACATGAACACACACAGTGAGGAGCAACTGGCAGGGCCACATAGGACTGCCTAGCTGTCAGTCTGTACTATATCGTCTCTGTGCTGAACTGCCTGAGTACATGCAAATTATTCTGCTGCAGACCTAGAAACCAACCCAGCCGCCCAGTGGAATTAATGACTCATAGGCTGTCCCATAGGGCTCTGGTCAAAAGTAATACACTTTATAGGGAATAAGGTGCCATTTAGGACGCAGTCACAGAGAATCCTGTGGGCCCTATGGACCGGCAGTGTCAACCAGACTCTCTCGTCCTCAACAGCTAATCTCCATTCACCACTCAACTTATGCTAGGTAAAAACTTTAGCCTATATATTAGTACGTTATTAAACTAAAGTGAAATACACTGACTGTGCAAAACTTTAAGAACATGACATAGACTGACCAGGTGAATCCAGGTGAAAGCTTTGATCCCTTATTGATGTCACCTGTTAAATCCACACATGAATTGTGTATGTGTGCCATTCAGAGGGTGAATGGACAAGACAAAATATTAAAGTGCCTTTGAACGGGATATGGTAGTAGGTGCCAGGTGCACCGGCTTGAGTGTGTCAAGAACTGCAACGCTGCTGGGGTTTTCACACTCAACAGTTTCCCGTGTGTATCAACAATGGTCCACCACCCAAAGGACGTCCAGCCAACTTGACACAACTTTGGAAAGCATTGGAGTCAACATGGACCAGCAGCCCTGTGGAACGCATTCGACACCTTGTAGAGTCTATGCCCCGACAAACTGAGGCTGCTCTGATGGCAAAAGGGGGTGCAACTCAATATTTGATATAATTAGGCTAGTTACATTAACAGTAAGAACCGCAGTAAAACAAAAAGGCGAATGGAGATCTAAATAGCCTACAGCCTACTACAGTGAGATGCAGCCATGCACAGCTGTCTGTGTAAATGGACCTATAGGCCAGCATCAAACATGGAAAACCATGCCGCTCCTGAGTAGAGCAACACGTTGTGATATGGCCCAATGCACTTCTGTGGATGGAATTCGACCCACCTAATCAATTAAGCAACGCCAGCCTACCACAAACACGTTCCCGATGTTTACAGCAACGAAAACCAATAGGCTACCAAGAAAACCATAATAGAATGTATTTATTTCTATGATGAAACATATTGATATGTAGCTAGACCCAGGGGCATCATTTGGGTTCTTACATTGGAATTATATTGAATTCTGCAGTCATTGAGTATTCCAGACACTCTCTTCCTATGAACCAGTTGCTATTAAATGAACATTTTTGGACAGAAAAACTGCGTCTAGGGTAGGATTCTAGGCTAACCTGGGCTGGCTTCTCTGTTCAGATATTGTCAGGAAGAGTCGGAGGTGGAGGAAGCTGTGGAGCCATTATCCTGGCGACGCTTGTGGAAGGGTAGGTAGGCTCTGCACGCGGAGCTAGCTGGAGCTTGACATCATCATCGCTGCTGGGCTTGGCGGCGGCCTCGGTGGTTTGATACTGCTGTTGCTGCCAATCGCTCGCTTTCTCCTTTTGGTTTTGTTTGGTTACCTTGGCGAAGCCAATTTTTGATATCCATCGTAGCAGTGGCAGATTAGCTGGTTCGAGCTAGTTAAATAGACTAAGGCTAATAACACTAACAATTTTTATAGCTAGCTAAGAAGCTAACTCAACTCTGTAGTCGTGGGGCATGAGGCAGAGTTGAGCATAGTAGCTTCAACTGTAAACTTGACCCCACCCTTATAAATCAAAATAGAATATTACAGACAGAGGCATATCACGTTATTCACTTAGCCTACCACAGGAGTCATATCTAGGGCTATGGCGGACATGCTATTTTGTCAGCTGGTGATTGTCAGGCAAATAACTGCGTTCTCACGGTAATTGACCGTTAATTAACATAAACACATATAGCATCTCCTGGCTACCAAGCATAGCCTACAAGCTACTGATGCAGACCTTTGGAACATCTACATTTTAAAAAGTCCAATAAATCCATTTAATATAGCCAGTGGTGGAAAAAGTACCCAACTGTCATACTTGAGTAAAAGTAAAGATATCTCAATGAAAAATTATTCAAGTAAAAGTGAAAGTCACCCAGCAAAATAATACTTGAGTAAAAGTTTTAAAGTATTTGGTTTTAAATATACTTAAGTATAAAAAGAAAATATAATTGCAAAAATATATTTAAGTATCAAAAGTAAAAGTATAAATCATTTCAAATTGCTTATATTAAGCAAACCAGACGGCACAATTATGATTATTTATTTTATGTACGGATAGCCAGGGGCAAACATAATTTACAAATGAAGCATTTGTGTTTAGTGAGTCCGCCAGATCAGAGGCAGTAGCAATAACCATGTTGTCTTGACAAGTGCGTGAATTGGACCATTTTCCTTATGTGCTAAGCATTCGAAATGTAATGAATACTTTTGGGTGTCAGGGAAAATGTATGGAGTAAAAAGTACATAATTTTCTTCAGGAACGTAGTGAAGTAAATGAAAAGTTGTCAAACATATAAATAGTAAAGTACAGATACCCCCCAAAAAACTAGTTAAGTAGTACTTTAAAGTATTTTTACTTACAGTTGAAGTCGGAAGTTTACATACACCTTAGCCAAATACATTTAAACTCAGTTTTTTTCCACAATTCCTGACATTTAGTCATAGTAAAAATTCCCTGTCTTAGGTCAGTTAGGATCACCACTTTATTTTAAGAATGTTAAATGTCAGAATAATAGTAAAGAGAATGATTTATTTCAGCTTTTATTTCTTTCATCAAATTCCCAGTGGGTCAGAGTTTACATACACTCTTTAAATTGTTTAACCTGGGTCAAACGTTTCGGTTAGCCTTCCACAAGCTTCCCACAATAAATAGGGTGAATTTTGGCCCATTCCTCCTGACAGAGCTGGTGTAACTGAGTCAGGTTTGTAGGCCTCCTTGCTCGCACACGCATTTTCAGTTCTGCCCACAAATTTTCTATAGGATTGAGGTCAGAGCTTTGTGATGGCCACTCCAATACCTTGACTTTGTTGTCCTTAAGCCATTTTGCCACAACTTTGGAAGTATGCTTGGGGTCATTGGAAGACCCATTTGCGACCAAGCTTTAATTTCCTGACTGATGTCTTGAGATGTTGCTTCAATATATCCACATCATTTTCCATCCTCATGATGCCATCTATTTTGTGAAGTGCATCAGTCCCTCCTGTAGCAAAGCACCCCCACAACATTATGCTGCCACCCCGTGCTTCACGGTCGGGATGGTGTTCTTCGGCTTGAAAGCCTCCTCCTTTTTTCTCCAAATATAACGATGGTCATTATGGCCATACAGTTCTATTTTTGTTTCATCAGATCAGAGGACATTTCTCCAAAAAGTACGATCTTTGTCCCCATATGCAGTTGCAAACCGTAGTCTGGCTTTTTTATGGCGGTTTTGGAGCAGTGGCTTCTTCCTTGCTGAGCGGACTTTCAGGTTATGTCGATATAGGACTCGTTTGACTGTGGATATAGATCATTTTGTACCTGTTTCCTCCAGCATCTTCACAAGGTCCTTTGCTATTGTTCTGGGATTGATTTGCACTTTTCGCACCAAAATGCGTTCATCTCTAGGAGACAGAACGTGTCTCCTTCCTGAGCGGTATGACGGCTGTGTGGTTCCATGGTGTTTGGTAAGATAAGGGGCGGCAGACTATGTATTTTTGTAAATAACAGCTGGTGAACAATATGTAAGGAAGTCTCAATCTATTGCTCACCTGAGGTAGAATATGTCATAATAAGCTGTAGACCACACTATCTACCTGGAGAGTTTTCATCTGTATTTTTCTAAGACAGCATTGAACGAGATGTATTCCGTCATAAGCAAACAAGAAAACGCTCACCCAGAGGCGGCACTCCTAGTAGCCGGGGAATTTAATGCAGGGAAACTTAAATCCGTTTGACCAAATTTCTATCAGCATATTAAATGTGCAACCAGAGGGGAAAAAACCCTGGACATTTTTTTGGTTACTACATGATTCCATATGTGTTATTTCATGGTTTTGATGTCTTCACTATTATTCTACAATGTAGAAAAAAGCAAAAATAAAGAAAAACCCTGGATTGAGTAGGTGTGTTCAAACTTTTGACTGGTACTGTATGTCTAGATGTTTAATGCATTCTAAGATTGCATGATGCAACTCTAATGATGATTTGAAAAGAGTTGAATGAAAGGCTTGAGCTTTGATTTGTTTCTTGTGCAGGCTGCACACACTTCATCAGTCTCTCATTCATAGTTAGATAAGCACTTGATAATATTCTCACCAGACCTAGAATTTCTCAGCAGCTTCCCCCTTGTGTGGCTGTAATGCCCCCTAAAAAATCCATGCCTTTTGCAGCCAAAGTGGCTGTTGTGCCCTTGGAATTAATATAATAATTACAATTCCCTTCTCTCTGTCATGCTCCAAAGCACCTCTCACTCACATGGCGCTCTCAGATATCTCAATTCTTATTAGCCAATGCCAGTCACATGATCGGGCCCTTCTCAGCGGTATCTCAGCTAAGATGTAGGCTACAAGTGAAGACAGACGCAATTGCTCGTGTCCCTCTCATTGAATTCCGAGGCGCATATTGAAGATATTAGAACTGTCTACATTTAGCCTACTTTTCATCAGCCAACAAGATGAGTGGGCCCAACGAACAGCAAAAGCACTAGCCTATGTCAATCTACTATCCCCCATAGTACAAAAGTTGACCTATTATATTGGTAAACTTGTCCTTCTGTGCAATAAATAAATATTCCAAACATACTCTTGGACAGTTGTGGGATGCTTTAGATCCCAAATTAATACAACCACTCGCATAATTTTTTTTTTTTAAAGCAATGAGGCTGATGCAACAGGTCAGAACGTTTAGCTTAAAATGTTGATCAACTATCAGGCTGTTTCTTCACATTATAAGCGCAGAAATCACACACGGCAGTAGGCTGTGAGCGTGAATGTTCCAAAATGCAATAAATTAGCGTGAAAACACCGTTCTCAAAAGTTAACACAAATGTGATTATGCATGTAATGCTCTATTATGAAGGTGCATTTTTTGGGTGAAAATTATCTTCCCCAAATTTGAAATTTGCATGCCAGTGAAAGGCGCTGCATGGTCAATCCAACGTCTGCATTGGCATGTAGCATTTACGGTGATACGGCCTCTGCAGAAGACTGGGCAATCATACTTTTTTCGCTTTACAGAGTAGCGCAGAGCTGTTGTGAAGGAAGTTGTCAAGGAAGTGAGTTTGTGTTTATACAGGACCTAGCGCCCTCACCTACCGTCAACCAATCATGTCAATGCGGAGCAATACTGAGCCCTACGCATTGTTACAAAATGTGAGAGGCACACGACAATGCGGTACGGAGCTCAATTTGGCCTCTGCGTGCATCCGGGTGCTCCGCAATTACATCACACCATCCATAGACCGCTTCCGACCACATTTTCGGATCAAGCATAAATTGTCTCTTAGGCACCTACACCGGTTGTAAAGCAGATTAATGTGCTTCATTTTAAGAAGTTATTTGTCCACTTTAGTTGTGACACAAACCTTATCAAAACATATATGCTTATGGGCAAGGCTACATGAGGTGTGCGACTAGGATTTGAAAACGTTTTTTTGTAAAAGCATTCTCTGTTTCTTGCCTTACTGAACACGCTGGGCATTATTGTTGATAATACATCATTGATGCCCATCGTTGATAGGCTAATATAATCACCCATCAGACTACTCTTAATTTAATGTTATCTTACATATACTAAATCATATGTTTGAAATTAGTTTTGATTTAGAATGGACCATTATCATGTACCTATCTCAGAACAGGGGCACGGGGGAAAAAAATACATGTCATTTATGCACTTAAATAGCGAATGGAAGACGCTTTTCCTGTGGTTCATTTTCATACCAGCCAGGTATGCTATACTCCGGTTGTAAAAGCGAAGAAATGTACTTAATATTAGGAAAGCTGATAAATAAATATAATAGGCCTAGTCTATAGAAAGCTGATGACATCCTCCTCTTTTTAATAGAGGTAATCAAAACTATGTTTTCTCACACAACTGCATAGCCTATAGAAATATTGCGCAACATCAGCTCATTGGCTCTCATGAAGTGATTGATTTTATTTTTTGAAAACATTTCCATTGATGTCAGAGTGATTAGAGGGACAATAGAGTGCTGAGTACCAGGCAGTTAGCAAGTTTGGTAAGCTACTAATGACCATCAGCAGCATCAGAGCTTGAAGTCTAATTACGCGACTAAACGATCACGTGGAATTTGAATGTGGTCATGACTGCTGGTGTGGTGGTAATATGGTCACCGTAACAGCCCTATTCATAGCTAACCACCTCAGTGGCTTTCCATAGCTCCCCTACACAAATCGCAGCTAGCGCTGTCCATTGTGCTGACACAGTGCAGAGAAGATACAGATTTTGCGCCAACGTGTCACTTAATCATTTTAACTTTTTTTGCGATTTTTATAAAGGGACAAAAAACTAAAACTGAGGGGGCACACGTTTCAACTGAGCCCCCTTTTGCTCCCTCAAGGAGCCGGGACAGGGTTTCCCCTGTGGCGAGCGGCGCAGTGGCGACTGTCTTTCAGTGGCTATTAAACCCCATGACTGCAGCCAGTCACTGCCTGATAACACCAGCCTCCTTCCTCACTGACGGGTTTAAATACGGAGCCCCACTGAACTGGCATATACCACTGATGCTTAGCAAACATGCAGAAATGTGTTCTGCGCAGGAGCTGTGGTTTATGATAAGATTTCCTGCTGAGGTTACTAAGGAAACTCAGATTTTAACCCGCTTGTTTCGTTTTTTTCTGAGTGAGCGGTTGGTACCCAAGGTGAGATTGCGGGTTTACTTCCCTCCCTTAGGTCTCCGCTGCGTTAAAACTTTAATTCCAGCTAAATTTCACACTGAGGGGTGCCGTCTTTGGCTGAAGGAACATTAAATATAAAGACTTCAGATCCAATTAGGCTACATTATGCATGATGGAGGAGGAAGAGTCATAGAAGGAAATGGTTTCATTGCCCCCTCCAAACATGTTGACGGTCCCCCATTTATGTCTGGGGCCCCCAGAGACACCATTACATTGAGCTTTCTCAGAACACATGGCGCTTGTAACGTCAGGGAAGGGGGTTTGACTCCAGGGACCACCCATTCGTAAAATGTATGTACGTACGAATGACTGTAAGTCGCTTTCGATAAAAGCGTCTGCTAAATGGCATATATTATTATAATTATTTTTAGTTTCATTATTACTTCATCCTCCTCTCTTTTCTCTGGATGAATAGATTATGCACTACACACACACACACACTTATAGAACACTACACACACACACTTATAGAACACTACACACACACTTATAGAACACTACACACACACTTATAGAACACTACACACACACACACACACACACACACACTTATAGAACACTACACACACACACACTTATAGAACACTACACACACACTTATAGAACACTACAAACACACTTATAGAACACTACACACACACTTATAGAACACTACACACACACACACACACTTATAGAACACTACACACTCACACACACACTTATAGAACACTACACACACACACACACTTATAGAACACTACGCACACACCTATAGAACACTACACACACACACACACTTATAGAACACTACACACACACACACACTTATAGAACACTACACACACACTTATAGAACACTCACACACACTTATAGAACACTACACAAACACACACACACACTTATAGAACAATGCCTTTCTTAAAATCAATACACAGAAGTATGTATTTTTAAACCTGCATATTCAGCTAAAAGAAATCCAGGTTAGCAGGCAATATTAACCAGGTGAAATTGTGTCACTTCTCTTGCGTTCATTGCACGCAGAGTCAGGGTATATGCAACAGTTTGGGCCGCCTGGCTCATTGCGAACTAATTTGCCATAATTTTACGTAATTATGACATAACATTGAAGGTTGTGCAATGTAACAGGAATATTTAGACTTATGGATGCCACCCGTGTAACGGTTGTTCTCCTCCTTTTCATCCGAAAAGGAGGAGTAGTGATGGAACCAAGGCGCAGCGGGTTGTGAACACATAATTTATTTAAAGACAAGACGAAAAAACACGAACTTCACTATAACTAACAAAACAACAAACGGAGTAGACAGACCTGGACGACGAACTTACATAAACACGAAGAACGCACGAACAGGGAAAATAGACTACACAAAATGACGATGTACAAAACAAACCGAACAGTCCCGTATGGTGCGACAAACACTGACACAGGAGACAACCACCCACAACGAACACTGTGAAACAACCTACCTAAATATGACTCTCAATTAGAGGAACGCCAAACACCTGCCTCTAATTAAGAGCCATACCAGGCAACCCTTAAACCAACATAGAAACAGAAAACATAGAATGCCCACCCAAACTCACGTCCTGACCAACTAACACATACAACAAACTAACAGAAATAGGTCAGGAACGTGACAACCAGTTAGATAAAATATGTAACGGTTCCCTATTTCACTGAAAGAATAAACGTTTTGTTTTCGAAATGATAGTTTCCGGATTCGACCATATTAATGACCTAAGGCTCGTATTTCTGTGTGTTATTATATTATAATTAAGTCTATGATTTGATAGAGCAGTCTGACTGAGCGATGGTGGGCACCAGCAGGCTCGTAAGCATTCATTCAAACAGCACTTTCGTGCGTTTTGCCAGCAGCTCTGCTGATTATGAATTCAAGCCTATCAACTCCCGAGATTAGGCTGGGGTAACCGATGTGAAATGGCTAGCTAGTTAGCGGGGTGCGCACTAATAGCGTTTCAAACGTCACTCGCTCTGAGACTTGGAGTAGTTGTTCCCCTTGCTCTGCATGGGTAATGCTGCTTCGAGGGTGGCTATTGTCGATGTGTTCCTGGTTCGAGCCCATGTAGCGGCGAGGAGAGGGATGGAAACTATACTGTTACACTGGCAATACTAAAGTGCCTAAAAGAACATCCAATAGTCAAAGGTATACGAAATACAAATCGTATAGAGAGAAATTGTCCTATAATTCCTATAATAACTACAACCTAAAACTTCTTACCTGGGAATATTGAAGACTCATGTTAAAAGGAACCACCAGCTTTCATATGTTCTCATGTTCTGAGCAAGGAACTTAAACGTTAGCTTTCTTACATGGCACATATTGCACTTTTACTTTCTTTCCCAACACTTTGTTTTTTCATTATTTAAACCAAATTGAACATGTTTCATTATTTATTTGAGGCTAAATTGATTTTATTGATGTATTATATGAAGTTAAAATAAGTGTTCATTTAGTATTGTTGTAATTGTCATTATTACAAATAAATAAAAAAAATCGGCCGATTAATCGGTATCGGCTTCTTTTGGTCCTCCAACAATCGGTATCGGTATCGGCGTTGAAAAATCATAATCGGTCGACCTCTACTACACACACTTATAGAACACTACCCACACACTTATAGAACACTACCCACACACTTATAGAACACTACACACACACTTATAGAACACTACACACACACACACACACACACTTATAGAACACTACACACACACACTTATAGAACACTACACACACACACTTATAGAACACTACACACACACACTTATAGAACACTACACACACACTCACACTTATAGAACACTACACACACACATTTATAGAACACTACACACACACTTACATTACACTACACACACACACTTATAGAACACTACACACACACATATAGAACACTACATACACACACACTTATAGAACACTACACACACACACACTTATAGAACACTAAACACACACACACTTATAGAACACTACACACACACACACACACTTATAGAACACTAAACACACACACTTATAGAACACTACACACACACACACACACTTATAGAACACTAAACACACACACTTATAGAACACTACACATGCACATACTTATAGAGCGATGCGCACACACTCAAGCACACGCACGCACACACACACACAAACTGAAAGGGACACTTCCCCACGCAATGAAACACTGCAGAATAAATCCACTTAAGATCAATAACTCACATTTCTCAAACCCTGAAATTCTCCACAGAAAACTCCATACAATTTCCCTCTCCGCTTTGTCTGAAAAGTTTTAGAGCAACGTCACACTTGGGGAGTGGGAGCTCCTTAGATAGATTATAAAGGAATATTGCATAAAAATGGGGGCATAGAGAAAAGAAAAGGGATGGTGGGAGGAAAGGGGTGAGGAAGGAGGAGGGTGGAGCTTAGAGGAGGGGAGGGGAGCTATTGTGATTTTAGCAGGTACATACTAAGTAACAAAATCTGTAGTATGGGTGGGAGGGAGGGAGGAAACAGCACAGTGGGCTATAATCTCTTAGCAGGAGATAGAGAGATAGAGAGATTAGCAGGAGAGAGAGAGAGAGAGAGAGAGAGAGAGAGAGAGAGAGAGAGAGAGAGAGAGAGAGAGAGATGGTGTGTGACTGTATGGTTTTTGTCCTGTTAATTGGGAAGCTGATTTCACAGCGGCAGTCTGTGTTAGTGGAGGGGGGAGGTGAGGACCACTCTCACTGTCAATATGGCTCTCTCCCCTCAGAGACACACTGCACAAACTGACAGCACAGAAAATTGGAACGTAGGTGGAAAGAGCATTCTGCTGTAGTACAGGACCAATTATGGTGTGTGTGTGTGTGTGTGTGTGTGTGTGTGTGTGTGTGTGTGTGTGTGTGTGTGTGTGTGTGTGTGTGTGTGTGTGTGTGTGTGTGTGTGTGTGTGTGTGTGCAGTACGTATCTGCCTTCCTGCCTGCCTGTTTGTGTTTGGGGGACATATCATACCAAATGGAGATGTTTTTACCGGGAAATTGATTTTTTTTTAAACTGAAACCATTGCAAGGAAGGATTTTCTCAATGTTCAACTACAGAATAAGGAGGGGTGCAGAACAAGCCCCTGAATGTGAGGGACTCTATCTCTCCTCTTATATTCTGCACCCGGCATCTGCTTGCTTGGCTCCACAAGTCTCAGCTTTCAACTAGTTGAATTCCCCTCTCCATCAACACAGAGCAGCTGGGGCTTTTTAACATGTCAAATAAAAAGATTTCAGCTGAATCACTCTTATTTAACGACAGTTCAGGGTATCTTTTATAGATTCACCACTGGGTGGTTTTAACCAGTGGTGTAAAGTACTTAAGTAAAAATACTTTAAAGTACTACTTAAGTAGTTTTTTGGGATATCTGTACTTTACTTTACTATATATATTTTTGACAACTTTTTCTTCACTACATTCCTAAAGAAAATAATGTACTTTGTACTCCATACGTTTTCCCTGACACCCAAAAGTACTCGTTACATTTTGAATGCTTAGCAGGACAGGAAAATGGTCTAATTCACACACTTATCAGGTGAACATCCCTGGTCATCCCTACTACCTCTGATCTGGCGGACTCACTAAACACATACTTCATTTGTAAATTATGTCTCAGTGTTGGATATAGTCAGGGGCTATCCGTAAATTTAAAAAACAAGAAAATAGTGCCGTCTCGTTTGCTTAATATAAGGAATTTGAAATTATTTATACTTTTGATACTTAAGTATATTTTAGAAATTACATTTACTTTTGATACTTAAGTATATTTAAAACCAAATACTTTTTTACTTTTAATAAAGTAGTATTTTACTGGGTGACTTTCACTTTTACTTAAGTCATTTTCTATTAAGGTATCGTTACCTTTAAGTATGACAATACAGTACTTTTTCCACCACTAGTTTTAACACACACCACTGCCATTTTGTTGGTCCCGATCTGTCCTGCAGATAACAGCCAGAGTCTTAAATCCTGAAATAGAGTCGTTATTTTGATAGATGGCCAAATTAAGAGAGCCTCAAATCGAAGAGGTTGCTAATTGAAAGTAGGTAAATCCTTTTGGAGGGAGGGATTAGGTATGTACTGCTCTCAAAGTGCTTACTTCCCTCTATCCTTAATGTTACCGATGGGCTAACCTTAAACTAAGGTTAGTGTCAAAGCACTGAAACATAACATAGTGGCCCTATTAATTCCAAACAGGTAACTAACGAGTTTCTAGGGAGAGACAAAGTGATACTGGTTTGTGCTGTGAAGGCGCCTTTGAATTTGTTTGATCAATACGAGTCAACTGGATGGTAACTCAAACACACATTCCTGCAGCTCGGCATGAATGATGGTTTCCACTCAAGCAATTTGTAACTATAGCTCACTGTAATTACTGTGTATCTGCCTATAGTAAATTGATTAAATCACACTTTCTATAGAAGCCATGGAATGAGTTGATTGTTCCTTAGTGCCACAGAAAAAACTTTGAATAAAATGGGGGGGTAGCTCTCCAGGAACAGGGTTGGAGAGCCCTGCCCTGTAAGAACATTCTAAGTATTACCTACCATTTTGGCTTGTTTCAGTGTTTGTGATGTAGCTTTTGAAAGGGGCCCAACACAGTACCTGGTGGAACTCCCTCTGGTGTTGGACGGCCCCCACGTCACCCCCTATGGGCAGCTGCTCTGACAGCTCCTCGTCCTTGGCCGTCAGCCATTCTATGATCTCCTGCAGGGAGAGCTGCAGCTTCCCACTGTTGTCTGAGAACGCCTCAAGCCGCACCCTGCGGACACATGGACAGACAGACAGACAGACACAGACATATAATAACCACAGTTAGGCGATGGCTGCTCATGATCCCCAATACATCTACCACCATTTGTGACATTTGTAAACTGCCTTCCCACAATCCCC